>NC_140970.1:66452168-66559668 GCF_056783735.1 Eptatretus burgeri | reverse complement strand
TGTAATAGGACAGAGAAATTTGTCTTTCATAGTTGTACCAACATATTTTCCCCTGTTCATTTATTACAGCATTTTGGCTAAATGTTAATGAATAGCAAGCCAATGGAAGCAGCACCTTCACTTTAGAATAAACCCATGTACGAGATGTGTTCAAAAAGTATTCAACCTTAATTTTTTGTGCGTAAACAAATGAAGCTAGGGAGGTATGGTTTGGTGCACGTATGTAGGCGATCCTAATTCGTATGCGTGAATATTTTCCCGCCTGCAGAAGCTGTCAGTCACCGACAGACCGCCGATGAGTGAGGAAGTGTAAGTGAGCGCCGTCGGATTTTCGTTTTTGACAAAATGACGGAAAAACTTGAGCAACGCTACTGCATCAAATTTTGTGTAAAGCTTGGCGATTCCCAAGTGGAAACGATCCACAAGATTCAAGAGGCCTTCAAGAATGAAGCAATGGGCACCACACAGATAAAAGAGTGGTACAACCGCTTCAAAGATGGTCGCACATCAGTGGAAAGTGAAGCACGTTCTGGTAGGCCCTCAACATCCCGAAATGAGATCGTAATTGACCAAGTGAGGACCCTGCTGATGCAGGATCGTCGAATCACGATCAGAGAACTTGCTGACGAGGCGGGCGTCAGCATTGGATCCGTTCATTCCATTGTGACTGAGGATTTGGGCTGAAGGAGAATCTCAGCGAAGTTCGTGCCAAAGCTGCTAACGATCGAGCAGAAGCAACTCCGTTTGGAGATCGCACAGGACATGCTGGAGACTGTGAACAGCGATTCCAACTTCTTCAACACAGTGATCACTGTCGATGAGACCACAGTGATCCGTCATTTTGTCAAAAACGAAAATCCGACGGCGCTCACTTACACTTCCTCACTCATCGGCGGTCTGTCGGCGACTGACAGCTTCTACAGGCGGGAAAATATTCACGCATACGGATTAGGATCGCCTACATACGTGCACCAAACCATGCCTCCCTAGCTTCATTTGTTTACGCACAAAAAATTAAGGTTGGATACTTTTTGAACACACCTCGTATGTCAAGTGCAGCCATACCTGGCTTGCATGGATGTGGAATCGTACCTATCACAGCAGGCTGGTTTCAACGAACAATTCAATAAGCTGCAAAATGTGGGTGCAGGTTTTTCACATTGTTCGATTTTAAAATTATCTCCTTGCACCTTGAAATGATGCAATATTAATCTTTAGTATTTTACTTGTATGTCGCTGTAAGTTTCTTTTTTAATGGAAAGGTTCAACAGTCACATTTTATATTTTGTGGACATGGTATAGCCCTTTATTTTGCATAAATGTATTGGATTTGTACACGACTACGACAAGGTAGTAAAGGGATAAATAATTGCCTCGTGATTGTTGTGCATACACGGCTCAGAAGCAGAATTTCTTTTCCGCGAAACAATCACAGGAATTAAGACGATCAGTGAGATAGCAAACAAATGTGCACAATGCATTTGTACGTACTTTATACGGCGCGCGACGTCTCATCAATCGACTCTGAGTGAGTCGCGTTCTGGAGATGACGTCAACGGTCACGTGACCTGCGGTTCGCTGAACTCCACTTTTTTGAGGGGTGGGGCATAGCAAGTTGTGAAAAGCACTACAAAAGTTCAAAATATTGGTCCAATTATCCCATTGTTGATTTTAAAAAAGAAACATGGGTGATTTCTTCACTAGGAAGGTCAAGTTAATATATAAATAACCAGAAACTTTTGAGTGTCATGGGACTTTTAAAAGACATCCCGAACCACACTGTTAACCCCGGAAGATTTAGCGCCTTTTCTTCTGTCAATTGTGAATTAATAGAGAACCAATAAACATAGTTGCAGCAATTGACAGTGCCATTAAGGTTGAAAATCGCTTCATCCGACCACACCATTAATTCAGAAAAGGATTCATTGTTAATGTAAAAAAAAAAAAACATTCACATAATTCAACCTGACAATATGGATGGTTTTCACTCAAGGACTGCACCAGTCTCAGCAGGTATGGCTTCCATTTGGCAGCTTTCAGAATCTGGTGTACAGTGGTTTTGGGAGTAATGCTGTCACGTGAACACCGTTTCAGCAACTTTTTGGCGAACAAATTCAAACTTGCAACACTGTGGCAGCACTTACTTCATCAGTTGATGTGCGAGGTATACTGGAGCGGACCTTATGCACAGCTTTCACTGAAGCATCTGCCTCAAACTGATTTTGCAACCTTGAAATGGTTACATGTGTTGGAGGCTCACTTTCAAATTTATGCCTCCATATACATTTGCAGGGAGGGGGAGAGAGATAAAAGAAAACAAAAAAAGAAGAGGGCAAAAAAAAGATAAACCAATGTCACCCGCAGGGTGACCCGTATCTTGCCAAAAGGTGAGCACGTGTGACTTATTTAAGGTCACACTGAGGTGAACAGAGCTGCTATCCACCAGGAGCGACTCCTTGAGGAATATCTGCCTATGAGAGATTCCGATGAGAATCGTTCTACAGAGTAACCATGAAAAATATGTGTTTGCCTCATGACGTCATAATGTCTCAAGCTTGACATATCAAGAAAGCACTCATCGAGGTGTTCAATTTGAGGTACTACACGATATGGTTCCTAAAACTTGAAAATCTGACCTTGGGGTCAAATATGTTTGACCTCAGGCGCTAACCATGAAGGTCAAGGCCAATCGCCACCAAAAACGAATCAGCTGAGCGCCAGACCATATACTACATTCCCATAAAGTTTGGAGACGATTCGATTAAAATTACTCAAAAAATAAGGGTTTCGTCGACTCCCCTGATTTGCGACAAAGTGACCTTGACCTTTGACCTTTACCTTCAAAATTGTATGCGCTGAAAGGGACCTCTATAGGCCTCTGATATGCGAAGTTACAAAAATTTTCAATGATAACTGTGCTCTGCAGAATTTTTTATACGTGATTACAGACAAACAAACAAACAAACAAAAAAAACATACAAGCTGACTAACATATCTTGCAAAAACTTCGTTTTGGCAAGATAAAAAGGATTGTTTCATCAATTAACTTATCATTGACGACAGGATCTCATTTGAGGAGCTCGGAGAAATGATGTTGAGGGTACTGCACTGGTCTTTTCGAAGGAAACTTCCATTAGTTGATCAGACTTGGGTCTGTGAGAAGATGGCCCATAGATAGCTTTGATGGCATTGAAGAAATTAAACATCTGTTAAATCTCTGGGTTTTTGTTTACCATGCTTTCTTGAAGTCACAAATTCGTTGTTGGACTTCTGAACAGAGAACATGGTAGACTTTTCATTTGGACTTGGAACTAATATCGTTTTCCCAGACTGTGAATGCAGCTCGTTTATGATCTGTTAGCTGCTTGATGACATTCTCATTGAACCAATCTGGATTTTTCTTATTTATGAAACATTCGATTCTTCACAAGCCTCCAATATATTGCTTTTTAAAACATGCCATTGTTCTTGCAGCGATCCAGCTCTATTAGGGATATCACAAAGTTTCTCCCCAATAGCAGCTCATAGAAGTAAACCATTTTCTTCATCTTTAAGTTTTTCAAGACTTTTATTTCTTGACAACTTTTGTTCTCGTCTTTTAGGGGCAATTTGCATCTTATCAAACGGTGACCTGTCCAACAGTAATCTGTCAATTGTGGATTAATAGATGTCTCGTCTCGCATGGCCCTAATTATCACGACGTCCTGACGGTCTTGGGTGATTATATAGTCAATGAGAAGCCAATGCTTTGAACAAGGATGCAATTCAGAATGTCTTGCGCTTATTATTTTGTCGAAATAATGTGTTGGTTATAAGTCTGTTTTGCACACTTACTGAGAAGAAGTACGCGCGCGCGCGCGCGCACGCACGCACGCACGCACGCACGCACGCACGCACGCACGCACACACACACACACACACACACACACACACACACACACACACACACACACACACACACACACACACACACACACACACACACACACACACACACACACACACACACACGAAATGTCAAAGTCCAACAAAGCCCATTCATTCAATATAACCACAATTCCACCCGGCATACATCTCCACTTCCTCTTTTATTCACAAGCCATCCAATTACCCATTTTGCTTTTGTCTGCAACAGACATTTCTGGTGATTTGACATGAAAATGTCAGAACACAAAGAATCACTGCATTAAACACTGTAGAGATATTACTTGCAACAAAAAGAGACAATGAAGAAGCACATACCTGTCCATGTGTGCAATGGTCACAATTTCTCCACCCACATAGTAATTCAAACGATTGACCAAGTTGGTGTAGATGAAGCAATCGCCAACCCACAAAGCTGTCTTCACAACATCTTGGATCTCACCGAGAACCTGCATACCAAACAGCACCGACATGAACACACAGTTCACCACAACCACCAATAAAAAAATTAAAATAACAAACTTTCATCGAAACACCTACGGCTCAATGATGCTGCATCCAAATTGACATGTAGGACCAACAAAAGCAACCATTTTTTTTTATCTCAGTTGAAACATAGTTCAGGTGAGGTATTAGCATCACGTGTTGTGTCAGCAAGTATGTAAACACTCGGTTCTTCTCCACAACTACACACTATTTTGATGAAACTTGACCAGAACCTTCATCACCCGTGATGTACCAAAGTTTGTTCACAATATAAAAAAAAATTAACAATAAAAAGGAAAAAAAAATCAGGGTATGAGGGAGTTTACTCCGGGGTCAAAGTGGGTCCAGGCTTGATCCCCCCCTCTCAAAATAGGTATTTGCTTTCTTCTCTGAAACTACAAACACTATTTCAATTAAATTTGACCACAACCCTAATCACCCGTGATTGACTAAAGTTTGTTGGGGTTTTCGGGGTCAAAGTGGGTCCGGGTCCGGGTCCCCCCGGACTCCCCCACCCCCCAAAAGGCATTTGTTTTGTTCTCCAAAACTACACACGATTTTGATGAATCTTGGTCGGAATCAATGGTTCCACTTAGTGGGCCCAAGGGCAATGTCTCTATTTTCGATGGTTTCATCACCTATCCCTTTGTTACAGTCAGTTATCATTGTGTGTCTGAACTAGAAGCATGAAAAAGAAAAGGGCAGAGAGTGCAAGATGAGAAAGGAGGCGGTAGAAGAGACCACCGACCTGTCTGCAATGGGAAAGTGATCGGCTCAAGATTGAGCTTCATTGTGGGTTCCTTTTGTCCTGTTACGTCCTGAGCCGTTCCGTGTTCTAGCTCTTCCACGAGCCTCAACTCTGTATACAAAAAAAACCAAAACAAAACCCCAACATACTGTCCTAGAGAAGTTGCTTTGCAGACTTGTAGCCTACTGTACATGCCTACAAGACGATGCATAATCACAAGGTCCCCTTCTTAGGATGACCCCACATTCTCATGACATCAATACCCTGAATAGACAGGCAACACGGTGCAAAAGCTAACTGAAGCTGTGAGAAAAGACTTCTTTAAAAATCAATTTGGTAATTTTTTTTGACATGAAAGGTTTCAGACTTCATCAACACGAGTGCAGTGCTGACAATGACTTGCTGTGCACACTGCACACACAGCAAGCTTGACGTAGACCTGTCTGTCTTCTGGAATGTCAGCACTCAGAGGCTATGACACTTCAATAGCAAGACGGCGCATTCATTTACATACAGGGATGTCAGCATGGGAGGTGAGAGGAATAGCAAGTGTGGGAAGTGAAAAAAAAATACTATTTTTTTGACATTTCTTGCTTCCACCAAAGCAGTTGATTTCTTGCACATCAACAAACTGTCATCAATCAATCTCTTGGAAAATCATTCAAAAATAATAACAATAATCTGTGGTCCAGCAATTCACACCAATAATGAACCGGTGTGCCAATCTGGAGAGAAAAATGCAAATTCTTTCAAACCAAATTTGAGAATTGAAGAGAAAACCCCTTCACTGGATATAGTGTGCCTTCTACTTAGTAGCTTGTGTTAATTCCTTTCCAATGGGACCTGGAAACACATTTATGTTTTACTGCCACATGTTTGATACTGCGGAGATAAAGTTTTCACAATATCAGGAAGCCTATTCCACCTACCAACTCGGCCCATTGAGCTGACACACGTCCCCCATGTCATTTCACTGTTGCAAAACAACAACAACAACAACAACAACAACAAAAAATAGAACATCTTTTCTGTAATTTTTCGAAATCAATCATTTGTTCAAGCTAGAATATATGCTCAGTTGCTAAATAGGAAGGAGTGGTGATTTAGTTTGGGGTGTAACTACTCGATTTCAAAAGAGAGCTGTCAGACTTACAGAACATTATGTTATGTTTCGCACTTTCACAGAATGCAGAGTTTTTCACACAAGACGCACACAAGAGGATGACAGGAAGTAACAGGGTTCAAATCCATGCACGGGAGCGAATGCCAGCCTTGCATAAATGCATTATGTTTAGTGACGTTATCCAATTGTCACCTGGAAACTTGATGAACACACCGAATTATGACCATTCTGTGGAACTAATCACATTTAACGGAGCAAAGTGGCCAAGCAAGTGAAGTTACCAATTGTAAAGCAGCGCATCTACTCAAGGAACTTAAAAGACATATCACCAAAAACAAGAAAGAACAAGCAGCTTCCCTAATTAGTTGCAGGATGCATGATTAACTTAACTCGTGGCAGCAACACCGATATCTAATAGCCCCTTCCCCCTAACCCCCCCCCCCCAACAACCCACATTCCCATTTCTGACAAGAGGTCCGTCATGCACAGTCAGAGTTTTACCCCTCTCCTGGCTGAGGGAGTGACGTGACGTACTACGCTTGATCTACAAAAGTGCAGTCATCTCATATTGTTACGGCTGTGGAAATTCGCATTACACCATAAAGGGCCCTCAGGTGAGATATCTCTGTAAGTACATGTGTAGTTAGCCTAAACCCGTTGTATAGAGGGAATTTATGTGATTCATCCAGACTGCGATGCTTCGAGTTAGCCATTTTTCTTTTCTGTCGTTATTTTGAACCAACCACGTCTCAACCGTCATCACACAACAACCACCTTAACCACCACGCCAGCCAGCGTCACCAACTACAACCACGCGCCAACCCTCAGACAACAACCACAACGCCAACCCTCACCACAGAAGACCCTCCACCACCTTCGCCGTTACCTTCACAACTTCATCCCACATCATCGCTTCTATGGCCATTCCCAAACACCACCAGTCAACACCAAACGTCGTGGTCCCGGGGCCGTTCGGCAGTGAAGGCCGAACGCGTCGATCCGCGGATCAGGAATGCTACACGCCCACTTGTTCTCCGTCCAATGGGCGAGCGCGAGGCGGCTTGGCCCCGCCTCCAAGCGCGTGTATGTGAAGTCCGTATATGCAAATTTTAGGATCAGGGGAGGTTCACGCCCATTTTTGCCCGACCAATGGCTGACCGGGGGGGGGGCGTGGCCCCGCCACCAATCGCATTCTGATCCTGGAATTTGCATATTGGCTTCTCCTGCCAGCTATAAAGGCGTGAGAATTACCAGGTTGAAGAGACTGTCGTCGATGAGTTGCTTTTGGAGACAAGGAGCGTTGCGTTGGTGGAGTTGAGTCGACTGCGCGCGGTGGAGCTGCGGGCGGCTGGTCGGGGCAGGGGAGCTCGGGTCCGAGGCCAGGAGGACCACAGTCGGCGAGGAGGCTGTGGTGCAGGGGATCGCTCGTCTGGTCGCGGGACCCAATTCAGCCAGCCACTCCCCTCCCTCAGGGCATCAACAATTTCCCCTTTTCACCCCCATCCGCGCTGAGATAGTGTAAGGGGGGGCCCCGTTCCTCCCCCATCCCAAACGTGGTGCCAACGAGCATGCCAGGGGCATGGAGTCGGGGCACAGCAGCGTGGACATTTTGCGGCTTGCCCGCCAACGCGTCACGAGGACGCAGGTAAGACCTCCCCGGTCTCGCGGACCTGGCCGCTCCTCTAGGTCCCGCGCACATTTGGCCTACGGGCCTGTCTGCCTCCTTGTCTGTGAGGGTGGCTTCTTTCTTTTGCTTTTGTGTAAATGTGTGTTGGTGCCGTCTGTGAAGTAAAACTGTGTAAGTGTTGCCGTGTGTACGCGTTAGTCGGCTGTATTACATGTGTATTTTGATTCTGTATGGCTGTAGACACGTGCTTTCCGTGTGCCGCGGAATAAAATGCTTGCTTGTTGAACTGTTCCTGCTCTGCTTCGTCTCCTTCCTTTTAATTGACTCTCCATCCTGCTTCACGTAAGGGGTTCGTAGTGGGTGAAACATCCCGGTAATTAATCGGAACCGTCAAGGCTGACGATAACACCGCTCGGTTATCACTGTAGCACGGAACGGACCGCTTAAGCGGGTCGTGTCTGGAGTCGGCCTGTGGCGTGGTACGATCGCCCGGTCGACCATTCACGCAGGTACTTAGGTAGATCGAATTTGGCGAGCAACCCTATCCTGCGCGGGTGGATAATTGGCACGATCGTGGTGAGGTTAAACCCCCACCCGTGACTAGCTCCCGGCGTTGTTCCGAGAGGGTCACGACTGAATTGTCCGTCCGGTGGGCGACGTGCTGCGATTCGAGTTACGTGGCCGTTCCCACGCCGGCGGGCGCAAATTCGCAACACTGGTGTCAGGAGTGGGATACAAACTCTCCCGTCTCCAGCTAAATTCACGGGAACGGAGCAGGGGTGTGCGAGGCGACCCCCGCTCCCTCCAAATTACGAGCAATTTAAAATTAACCCCTTACGAGAAATAAGATGGAGTCTCAAGGCGAGCGGGTGCTGGGGGTAGAATGTATATATGTAGAAATGTAGAATCCATGGCCCGGGATGGTACTGCTTGTAATTTTAATCCGAGAGGGAGCTCACCCTCATACTTTGAGCACGGACTTTGCTGGCAAACTGAGTCTCATAATGGCGGCGCGATCGCACCTCAGCGCAGCACGGAGCGAGCGGCTATTTATGGCGCTGCGAATGGCGCAACACGAGGCGAGCGCTCCCAACAGCCGTTTCAAACCAGGTGGGAATGGCAGGCGAGGCAGGCGGACATCGGTGGGCTTTGGGAAGAATTAAAGGAAGAATGGAGGACCAAGCTCAAAAAAGAAAAGCAGAAACACGAGCTGGAAGTAAAACAATTAAAGAAAGAACTATTGGAGAAGTCAAGACAATTCGAAGAATTAAAGGGAAAAATAGGGGAAATATACTTGAGGATCCATAACTGGGAACAAGGGACGAGCGAGATGAGACAGAGAATGGAGGAGGAGCGAATTGGTAATTCCCGGGATAGAGAGAACTTGGAAGAGGAATGGAAAAAAAAGCTGGAAGAGAAAAAATTTGAACACGATTGGAAAATAAAGCAACAAGAGCGTGAGGTAGAACAAGGCATTCAGGACAGAAGAAGACTAGAAGAAGAGGTAACAAGAGGAGAGGAACATCTGGAGGAAAGGACGGAGGAATTGCGGGTAATGTCAGAACAGTTCGAAGAACTGCAGGGAAAATGAGGGAGGAAGGAGAAAGGAAAACAAAGACAGAAAAGGAAAAACGCAAACAAGATGGGGAATTGGAACAACTGGAGGAAGAGGTAAGATCAGGCAAAAACAAAAGAGAAACCCTGGAAGGGACGATAAAATTGAGAGAGAAATGGCTAGAAAGAAGAGAGAAATATGGGAAGAAAATGAACGAAATGAGGATGAAGCATTGGAAAGTGGTGCGGAGATGAGGAAGACATACAATAAGAGAATAGATGAATTGGGAAAAGAAGCATGCAAATTGAGAGAGGAATTATGGGAAAAAGCGTCTGAGATACTGAAACACGAAACCAAAGAGAGAGGATTACAAAACGAACTAAGGATGTTAAAAGAGGAGAGGAAGAGAGCGGAAAATGAAACGTTGAGGAACCACACAGTGCAGATCGAACAGTTCAAAGCCAAAGCAAGGTCGGAGTGTGTGGAGATGAGAAAAGAATTAGAAAAAAAAAAGCTTCCGAGTTCCAGAAACACCAAAATAGAGAGAGGGAATTCCAAAATGGGTTGAGAATGTTGAGGGAAGAAAGAACGACAGCGGAGAATGAAACGTTAAGGAACCACACTGTACAGATCGAACAGCTTGAAGCGAAGGCCTGATTAAAGAATGAGATGCAAGAAAGAGTCATGATGGAAGAACGAATGAGACAGGAGAAGGAAATTGACCAATGGAAGGAAACCACGAGATTGCAGAATGAGGAACAAGAAAGAGTACTGAAAGAACAAAGATTGAGACAGGAAAAGGAAGTCAGCCAACTGAAAGAAATAACGAGATTGCAGAATGAGGAACAAGGAAGACAGTGGAATAGGAAATACAAAGAACAAGGAATGAGACAGGAGAAAGAAATCAGTCAGTTGAAAGAAATGACGAGATTGCAGAATGATATGCAAGAAAGAGTAATGAAGGAAGAACGAATGACACAGGAGAAAGAAATCGAGAAATTGAAGGAAATAACGAGATTGCAGAATGAGGAACAAGAGAGACAGTGGAATAGAAAACTGAAAGAGTATGAATTTGAAACTGAACGACAAAAGGAAAAAAAAAGGAAAAAAAGAACGACAAAAGGAAAACAGCTTGGAGCACGAGGAGAAAGTGAAGGAGCAAGGAATGAAGCAGGAAGGAGAAAACAGGCGATTGAAGGAGACAACGAGATTGGAGAAGGAAGAACGAGAGGAACAGTGGAATATAAAACAACAAGAACATGAATTTGAGGTTAACCAATTGAAGGAAGCTATGAGGTTGGAGAATGAGGGACAGGGGGTGAAAGAAATTAAAAAAGAAAGACAAGAACAATTGAAAAAGAAAGCAAGGTTGAGGTATGCATAGATAATGAAAGAACAACGAACGAAACAGGAAAAAGAACTAAGCCAATTGAAAGAAACTATGAGATTGGAGGCTGAGAAGCATGAGAAACTGTCGGGGTAGAAAACAAGAACAATGCGAGTTTGAAATTGAACAGCTAAAACGGGGAGCAAGATTGGGGTCCACGGAGATTGAAAAACTCCGGAGGGAGAACGAAGAACTCAGGAAGCTCAGAGAGGAAGAACGACTCAGATGGGAAGGAAAAAGGAGCCAGAAAGAAACAGAAAAAAATTTAGAAGAGACTGCACGATAAGGATGGGGTTGGGGACGAGCGCGCGCGCGCACACACACACACACACACACACACACACACACACACACACACACACACACACACACACACACACACACACACACACACACACACACACACACACACACACACACACACACACACACACACACACACACACACACACACACAGTTAGTGGAGGACGATGAGGGCGAGCTCAGGGAATGTGTCGTGACCCGGTGCGAGCAGCTGGATGGCCTCCTCCAGGAACGAGGGGAGGGAGTATGCCCCCTTGAGGCGACTCACGACCAGGTGGGTTCGGTCGTGCCAAGCGGAGTAGTGCTGCGGACGGGTGCACGAGGAGCTTGGGGGGTATGGAGACCCGGGGACCCTTGTGGGGACACGAATCCCCAGTGTGGTTGTGCAGGAGTGTGTGTTTGCGAGTGTGCGGAGATGCGTGCTTTCCAGCACGCATGGTGTGCGTGAGACCCCCTGTGCAAGTGAAAGGTTGGGTGTGAGTAAGAGCGTCCGTGTGAGGGAGACCGTATGTGTGAGAGAGTGGTATGTAAGGGAGATGTCGGTCGGCATGCGTGAGCATTCAGCCACGTCTCCCGGTGTGAATGCCATCTCGAGGTGTGTGAGCCTCGTGGCACGAGGGAGCTTGAGCGCGAGAGTGCGACGGAGATGACGGCGACAGATAGACAAGGGCCGGGTAGCGGCCGTAGCTATTTTGAGCACCGTGCCGGGTTCACCCAGCGGCGAGCGCGAGGTCCGTGCTGTGCAACGCACGAGGCCGCCACGTGCTCGCTTGCGGGAGTGAAACGCAGTCCGGAAACGCCAGCGGTGAATGTTGCCGATCCCGCGACGGACAAAGTTTAGGCAGGATTTCGAATTTGGACCGGACGGGTTCTCCAAGCGGGTGTGTGTGTTAAGCTCCAACGGACAGAGCACATGTGTTCGCATGGGGAAGCCCTCGAAGCGCTAGGCTTGTGTTTTTTTATGCGCCGGGTGACGTCGTGGCTGCGTGTGGGGTTGGAATCCGGCAGGAAGGTGAATCCCTGCCGGATGGTACCGTCCAAGAGGGACGAGGGACGCGAACAGCTGCCATAACGTCACACCACAGGGGCGTGGCTGTGAATTGCCGCGCTGGTGGGCAGGTTGCGAGTTTCCGCGCTGGTGCTGCGCATTTTTTTTTGTAATAAAAAAAAAAAAAAAGCAAGCCTCACTTTCGGGTGAACAGGATTCCCGGGCATGGGGTGGAAGACGCCCCTACCTGGGCACAGGATGGAACTAGCTAGGGGGAAGAGTTAGTGTTAGCTAGACCGGCTCCATGGGGCAGTGGTAAGTCCTCATGGGGCCTGTGGAATGGATTAGGTAGAGGGATGTTAGTTGAGATTGAGGATGGGAAATTGATTTTTGGATTTGGTGACAGTGACAGACTGTGGATGTGTAGAGGGGACGTAGATTAGCTATGTAGTGTTAAAAGGAACGTGCTATAGTGAAAGGGACGACGTGGGAGCACGAGGTAGTTAGGGGATGTAGTGAGCAGGATGGCAGAGATTCAGCGGCGAGTTGTGAAGTGTGAAGTGGAAACATGTGCTTGGTGAGTGAGTGAGGCCAGCGGGTCTGTGTGAATGGAGCGAATGTGGAATGCATGGTGCGATGAGTGATTGGGGGGAAGGAGTGACTCCCGCCCAAGGGACCCCGGGGTCAGTGTAGAGTGAGTTAGTGGGTTAGCGAAATTGAAAAATGGAGGTCGTTTTGCTGTTGGTGTGAATGTAGGCTCGATACCCATTTGGAGGGGTGCAGGAGCCCTGTTGACAGGCTGGGAGCATGGCTGTGAAAGGTGAGTATCGCTGAGTGGGTACCCTGGGCACCGGGCTCGTCGGCCGCGGTAGGCCAAGGGCCCATGGGGGGCCGGGATAGCGTAGTGGGCACGGGTGCGCCCGCATGATGCGGGGGCCCGGGGCGCCGTTAGCCGCGTGGGCAGTGTTGTGGGCACGGGTGACCCTCGGAAAGGGGCCCGGGAAGCCAGCCTGCCACGTGAGCGTTTCAGGGGAGTCGCCATGGAGGGCCTCCCCAGTGTTTAGGGAGCTGGTAGGCTCGGAGGCAGTGTAGTGCCCGGGGGTGCCATAGCTGGAGAATCGGCAGAGGGTAGTGCCTGCCAAGGGAGCCACGCGTCCCAGCCGTGAGACCGTGAGGGCACGGAAAGAAAACTGGGGGGCGAGGCCCAGAATTTGCGAGGACACCAACACAGGCGACGGGAATCTGGGTTGATAGAACCAATAGTTTAAGCGAGAGGCGCTTGTTGGAAGCGCTGGGGTAGTTAACAGTTAAATGGTTAGGGTGGATGAGGAAGTGTACCCCTCCACACCATCCATCCCTTCGCTCACGTTGTGGGCCGCTGGACCCACTTTGGGTTAGATCGCTGAACTCCGAGGAGGCCATCCTGAGGCTTCGTTGGGCCTCGACACAGGACGCTAGCTCTCCTTCATTCCCCTCCGGGAAGAGAACGTAGGGTTGGGAGTAGGCTAGGACGTGATAGGTTAGCCGAACAAAGACTGTAAAGGGGGTTAGGGAGACAAATTTATCGAGGAAAATAAAAAGAAAATAAAACAAAAAAATAAGTTGGGGCTAAATTTGTTTTTGCAAACTAGGGGAGTGGGTATAGACAGTGACAGGCAAAGGCGATAGGTGGGAGGGAGACAGTAGGTAGGTCCGAGCCCGCCTTCTGAGTGGCCAGCACCACCGCACTCCCTCCACCAACATCCATCTCAAGGCAAAAGGCTGGCCAGCTTCATCTGCCAGCTCTTTTACGACAAGGCCTGTGCCGGTCAGCTTCACCACCGGCCCGTTTTGCTACAACGGCCTTGTCCTGCCTTGCCATGCCTTGTCTGCCTGCTTTTGCCTTTGCCCCATGCCTGCTGCCCTGTTGCATTTTCCCCATTCATCACCATGTGCGCTAGAATCGTCGCGTGTACTGCAGGGACTGCCCTGTAGGCAGCCACATCACGGGACTGCATTGGCGGCCCGTACAACGTTTGGTTGCTGCGTCAGATTGTCGCGCGTACTGCAGGGACTGCCCTGTCGGCAGCCGCATCACGGGCTTGCATTGGCGGCCCATGCACCGCTTGTGCTCACTGCGCTCATTTCACGGGGGAGGCCTAGGAATGCGTGTGAGCAGCCGGCCACGTTCCCTGTCACCTGCATTGGTTAATGAGCCAGAGACTGCATGCGAGCAGCCTGGCTCTCTGCTAACTGCTTTTCTCTTTGCAGAGTCCATAGATCCTGGGCCATGGTTTAGTGTAAAATTGTAAGTAAAGGTTAAGTTGGACTGTAAATATGAGTGCGCCCCCGGCATGTCTGTCTAGCGCCGGCAATTTTATTTAAGTCGTCTGAGTGAGTGTGTTTGTTAGTTCGTTACTCAGCCCTCAGGTTATTTATTTTGGGGACACGAATAACATGAATGTCGCACTCAGGGATCCGTAGGTAAAACGTACTCGGGGAGAACTACACATGATGGCACATGAAAATTTGACGACTCGAGACGAGTCTGTAAAAAGGGGAGGGGGTAGAGTTACGGCTGTGAAATTAGCATTACACCATAAAGGGCCCTCAGGTGAGATATCTCTGTAAGTACATGTGTAGTTAGCCCAAACCCGTTGTATAGAGGGAATTTATGTGATTTATCCGGGCTGCGACACTTTGAGTTAGCCATTTTTCTTTTCTGTCGTTATTTTGAACCAACCACGTCTCAACCGCCATCACACAACAACCACCTTAACCACCACGCCAGCCATCGTCACCAACTACAACCACGCGCCAACCGTCAGACAACAACCACAATGCCAACCCTCACCACAGAAGACCCTCCACCACCTTCGCCTTTACCTTCACAACTTCATCCCACATCATCGCTTCTACGGCCATTCCCAAACAGCACCAGTCAACACCAAACGTCGTGGTCCCGGGGCCGTTCGGCAGTGAAGGCCGAACGCGTCGATCCACGGATCAGGAATGCTACACGCCCACTTCTCCTCCGTCCAATGGGCGAGCGCGAGGCGGCTTGGCCCCGCCTTCAAGCGTGTGTATGTGAAGTCCGTATGTGCAAATTTTAGGATCAGGGGAGGTTCACGCCCATTTTTGCCCGACCAATGGCTGACCGGGGGGCGGGGGGCGTGGGCCCGCCACCAATTGCGTTCTGATCCTGGAATTTGCATATTGGCTTCTCCTGCCGGCTCTAAAGGCGCGAGAATTTCCAGGTTGAAGAGAGTGTCGTCGAGGAGTTGCTTTTGGAGACAAGGAGCGTTGCGTTGGTGGAGTTGAGTCGACTGCGCGCGGTGGAGCTGCGGGCGGCTGGTCGGGGCAGGGGAGCTCGGGTCCGAGGCCAGGAGGACGGCAGTCGGCGACGAGGCTGCGGTGTGGGGGATCGCTCGTCTGGTCGCGGGACCCAATTCAGCCAGCCACTCCCCTCCCTCAGGGCATCAACAATTTCCCCTTTTCCCCCCCATCCGCACTGAGATAGTGCAAGGGGGGCCCCGTTCCTCCCCCACCCCAAACGTGGTGCCAACGAGCACGCCAGGGGCACGGAGTTGGGGCACAGCGGCGTGGACATTTTGCGGCTTGCCCGCCAACGCGTCACGAGGACGCGGGTAAGACCTCCCCGGTCTCGCGGACCTGGCCGCTCCTCTAGGTCCCGCGCTCATTTGGCCTACGGGCCTGTCTGCCTCCTTGTCTGTGAGGGTGGCTTCTTTCTTTTGCTTTTGTGTAAATGTGTGTTGGTGCCATCTGTGAAGTAAAACTGTGTAAGTGTTGCCGTGTGTATGCGTTAGTCGGTTGTATTACATGTGCATTTTGATTCTGTATGGCTGTATATACTTGCTTTCCTTGTGCCGCGGAATAAAATGCTTGCTTGTTGAACTGTTCCCGCTCTGCTTCGTCTCCTTCCTTTTAATTGACTCTCCATCCTGCTTCACGTAAGGGGTTCGTACTGGGTGCAACATCTCGGTAATTAATCGGAACCGTCAAGGCCGACGATAACACCGCTCGGTTATCACTGTAGCATGGAACGGACCGCTTAAACGTTTGTGTCCGGAGTCGGCCTGTGGCGTGGTACGATCACCCAGTCGACCATTCGCGCAGGAACTTAGGTGGATTGAAATTGCCGAGCAACCCTATCCTGCGCGGGTGGGCAATTGGCACGATCGTGGTGAGGTTAAACCCCCACCCGTGACTAGCTCCCGGCGTTGTTCCGAGAGGGTCACGACTGAATTGTCCATCCGGTGGGTGACGTGCAGCGATTCGAGTCACGTGGCTGTTCGCACGCCGGCGGGCGCGAATTCGCAACAATATTTATACTCAATTTGATCAAGAATCAAAAGTTTTTAATGTGATGACATTCGACATGTGAAAATAATGCGGTGCAGTAAAATTTGTAGAACTTGGTCAAGGGTTTTGGAAACATATATGGAAACAAAAAACAAACAAACAAAGACTCACTCTTTCTTGGATTTAGTAATAAAAATAAAAAATATATGTTTTATAAACAACAATTACAGGCCCAGACTCATTACAAAGCTTCGGGAGAAAGGGTACATGACGAGTCAAGAAAAGTTTATAGGATAGAAACAATCCGAGATGGGTCGCCACTCTGTGGCAGGACACTCATCAGAGCACGGCTGGAATTTTCACTTTGTTGAAGGTGTCGGCAATAACTCACCTCCTTTTAACAAGACACCCTGGGGTATTTAAAAGCCCACTAATGAGCAGTTTCTGGCAGACGGATCCTCTGGATTAAAGTCTATCCAATGGTCGGCACAAACACACGTTGATGCATTTCCCTGCATGTGAAACACCGCGATACCAGTTGACTGCTTGGTTGAGATTCAAACCCAAGCCAGACAGCTCAGAGGCAAATGTGAATACCTCTTAGCTATCCTGCCAGGCCTGACTTTCTTTCAAATCCAACTAAGCAAATGCAGAAAATAAATACAAGTTTGCTGATGTTAACGTATCTATTTTCAGCAAAAGAATTGCACATCAGACATACAATTACCAAGATACGTTTTGATAAATCATGATAATTTCGAGCAAAACTTCAACACATTCGTCCAAAAATTTCATGACACAGTTCTCTGAATGGATGAAAAGTAACCGAAAGAAAGAAAGTGTGCAAAATATTTATCTTTGCCATTCACACATTTGACAATCGGCAGTGAAAAAAGAACAAACAAATCACTTGGTGACAAATCAGGGGGAGCGCGGCGGCCTCACGGTTCCTCAACAGCCAATGCGATACGGAAATATTTAATCAAGGAAATCTTGCACATCTCCACCAAAAGGGGGGCGGGATCCATCTTTTGCCAGATCGTGGTTTCAAAGGACAGTCATTTTAAAAGGTGCGGCACTATCGTGTTCTGCTAGTGCCGGTACGTCAAGAACTGCTTGCAAATACAATTGTATCTTTTTTTTGAAAGTCAATTTCAGTCACAAAAATTTTCAGGCACTTGAATAACAATTTCATGTCATCTGAAAATAAAGGCTTCTGCAAAATTCTGCAAACAGAACACACAAGCTACAATCTCTTTCTTGGAGAGGTTATACCGAAACTTCACTCCAAAGGCAGATTTATGGAGGGGCCTTCTTTGTCATTATTGTCACCTGACATCTCTGCATATGAGGGTAGGAAGGACCCCTTAAACCACGAGGAGAAAACATTAGAATTTTCTTGTATGTTATTGACTGTCAAATTATACGCTTGCGGCATAGTTGGTATTTTCGGAAAGAAAGCCATAAGGCCGGGCTCAAATTTTCTCCGACAACAGACAAGTTGGTGATCTCTCACTTCCTCCTCACTCTATCATGGCCTTGGATCTCTTCCGTTATTCACCATCTGTCCTTCTTTGATGCCTCTGGTGGCATGTCACCGTGGAAAGCACCATCCTAACTTTGTTTCTGTTCATTCGTTTGACTTACTCAAATAATTCTGCAACTGCCTTCCTAACTCGATTAAATTCCACATCAAACTTCACACTGTCAACTGATATGCCAATGGGAATTGAAAAAAATAAAAAAATAAAAGGGAAAACAGGCACGCATACATCCTGGTGGTTAATATCATGGCATGAGTAGGTAAAGTGGAAACTTTCATTCTTCAATTACAGCATTAACCATTTTAAAGGCAAAAAAACAGTCAATTGGATGAAGCCTGGTAGGTCTGGACACTTGGCTTACTGTCTATTATGAAAGCATCTGGGTATAAACCCTAAATAATTTAATATGATGACAAAACATTTGCTCCAATGAGATGGTAGGTCACATTTACCTCAAAAGCATCATCAATGCCATCCTCCGTGATACCTTCACGAGTCTCTTGTGCTGCAGCTACTTTGTCAGCTTGGTACTTGAGCACAAAGAATGACTCCTCTGTCGCCAAGGTAAGCAGCTCTCCTGAGTCCGACCAGAACACCTGCACAGAGTCATGATGCAAGTTTGCAGTTATATTTAAAAGTACTGCAGATTAGTTCAAATACACCGAATGCTGAATCATTGGAAAATGGAGCAAAGTTATCTGAATTTTAAACACCATCAAGGTGGTTTGGGTAAGGAACTGGTGAAGTGGTGCAGACAGTGGAGAGGCGAGGAGCATATGCGGATTGAAATCCAGTTGAAAGCAACAGTTTTCAGGATTTTGATTCTCAGATTTGGAAAATGGCTCATTTTTGCAATGGCGTCATAGCATTCGGTGTCGTTTTATTAATGTACAGGAATACCACAAAGTAGCACAGCATCACTTTTCACCTGTGCAGAAAAACAAATGCTCAATCAATATTAACCTTCAGAGGGGGGAAATATATGCCTGGTGTTGGCTTAATGGCTTGGGTTGTGAGCTTGAGATCCTAAGGTCCTGAGTTCAAATCCCACTCAGCTGTTGAATTAATACCAGGTGGGGGTGACACAGCCTGTCATCCTTTGGAGGTCGACAAAATGAGTACCAGTTTGTTGGGATGATTGAGCCATTTGAGTTCCTGCGTCGGAGTGGCGACCCGTCCAGGATTGTGCCCAATAGCCCAGGAGACTGCTTCGGCAGCACCGATGCTCTGTACAGAGTATGGGCCCAATGGATGGAGGAAATCTGCCTGCCCCGTCTGATCTGGTGCAAAAAGCGAGTTATGAAAAGGCGAAAACTCGAGAGAGAAAGAGAAAGAGAAAGAGAAAGAGAAAGAGAAAGAGAAAGAGAAAGAGAAAGAGAAAGAGAAAGAGAAAGAGAAAGAGAAAGAGAAAGAGAAAGAGAAAGAGAAAGAGAAAGAGAAAGAGAAAGAGAAAGAGAAAGAGAAAGAGAAAGAGAAAGAGAAAGAGAAAGAGAAAGAGAAAGAGAAAGAGAAAGAGAAAGAGAAAGAGAAAGAGAAAGAGAAAGAGAAAGAGAAAGAGAGAGAGAAAGAGAGAGAGAGAGAGAGAGAGAGAGAGAGAGAGAGAGAGAGAGAGAGAGAGAGAGAGGAATTATATAACTAGAGAGTTCATCAAACACCTTCCCGCCCGTGTCATTTTTTAGATCCTCGTGGAGGATCTCCAAGTCTTACTCACATTGTTGTTCTTGTGGACTTTTTGGTTTCACAGCTTACAGTTAACATCGAAACTTCCTGAAACTTGGCGTATATATGTAGAAATACCCTGCACAGACAGTGACCATCTCCGATTTTGAAAATTCCTCCAAGAAAAAAAGTTATGACGTCAAAATATCTCCGCAAATGGAAATCGCCTAAAAAATTATCTCCGAAACGAGGCAAGCTTTTTGAATTCTGTTTGCGGGAATCGAACAGGGCATTCGCAGAGATGAATTACCGCACATATGATACATCGCTATGACGTCATATCAATTTTTATGACGTCATTCCTATTTTTGATTCACAACCCAGAGTTTTCATCGGATCTTCGTGAAACTTGCCATGTATATGCAGAAAGCCCACGCGCAGGCAGTAACCATCTCCGATTTTGGAAATTCTTCCAAGAAAAAAAAGTTGACGTCATAATATCGCCGCTAATGGAAATCGCTGATACCATTATCTCCGAAACTCGGCAAGCTGTTTGAATTTTGTTTGCGGGAATAAAGCCGGGCATTAGCACATATAATTTATCGCAAACCTGATACATCATAATGACGTCTTATTCGTTTTTAAGACGTCATCATTAAGAGGACGAGGATCTTAGCTCATTTGAGCTTGTTTTCTTTTCTCAAGACTGCACGCGGTGTCTGTGAGCGGTAGGTTCGATCAGTCGATATGATGTAAAATGTTGGAATATTTTGTCCAAGTACTGTACTGCTAAACTGGAGGTTTTTGGAAGTGCAGAAAAGGTGATTTGTGTTCTCGTGTTCAAGTGCATAATTCATATTAAATTAAAAAAAAAATTTTTTTTAACGCTGTCGGAAAAATTTTTTTTTTTCGGAAGTTTACTACCGTTGATTACATCACCTTATTTAACACGTCAGATTACTTCTTCATGCCTGTTGCTTGTATCCTTTATGACATCCTTCTGAATAGGAAGTTTCCTGTTTGGAATGATTTTCAATTTTGTCTGACTGCCAGACAGGCAGGCAGACATTAAAAAGAAAATATCACTCATCCCTACGCATGGTCGATCGGACAAATTCAGAGCCATAGTACTGCTGGACTCCAGATTCGTTTTACGATTCATGCTCAAAATAAAACATTCAATTGAAATCAAGTTGTTTCTCGATCATAAACTGGCGTTTGTGGACAGACAGACAAAGTGAACCAATTGCTTAACCCCACTTTTCATTTTGTGCGTGTGGGGTAAAAATGCTGCAAAACATGCATCTGAATGGGCAGTTGACTATTCTTATAATCGCACTTTCCCACTCAGCATTCACTGGAAGTGTGGTGGGGCAGGGGTGAAGCACCACCAAAGTATTGAATTAAAAAAAAAAAAATGTTTTAAGGGCAATGATGAAAATGATGTTTGGTCTCTTCATCTACAAATTTTATATTGATGATGCCTCCTCAATGACCCCACTCCCACCCCCTTGGAAGGTACTTGACACCCGGCACACAATGTCTGCACAGTCGCAGATGATGAGACCACTCAGAGGTCAAAATGCCAGACCATAGCCTTTTGCTCATTGAAGCGGCTACACTAGTTGGTGGTGCTTTCAGTTTGAATGTGGATCTTCCCAATTGAAACCAATTTAGTACATATACGCTCACATAAAATACATGCACAAATAAGAAAGTATGTGCAAGAATCATTTCTGAATCATAGCAAAGATCCATCAATGAAAACCTGTCAGCAACACACATTTCTGCCCAGCAACATCATTCGGGTTTCAGTGATTACCCATATAAAGCTGTTGCTATATTTGAACCACAGATAAATGGTCCCTTTATCAGCCAAGACCAAGCTGCACAAACAAGGCCATTAATCAAGGCCACAATACAACAGGCTGATGTTAAAAAAAAAAAAAAACACAGTGGAACCTCCCCCCCCCCCCCACCAACAAAAAAAGAAAACACAAATACCTTCTTGATATTCACTTCCTTATAAAAGTTTTATGATCTTAGACTGTACTCAAGATATACCAAAGCATTTTTTTATATTACAATTACAATCATTCAGGACAATATATACATATATATATATATATATATATATATATATATATATATATATATATATATATATATATATATACATATATATATATATATATACATATATACATATACATATATACACATATACACGAGGTGAAGAAAACTTGCTGAAAATCTTGGTGATTTTAACTTTTGGATGATGGAAATGTGGTCAATTTTGACCCCCAGATGTATTTTTTTCAAAGCTAAACATTGTTGAGAGATTTCAAAAAAAACCTGTTTTTGTAATAATCTTTTCGCTCGTTTTCTTTCAGTGGATGTGTTCCTTATTTTTGCAGTACATGGCTGCGGTATGCCATCATTTGCTACAAGTACGACTGTATGACTGATGCAGTGCCTCCCGTAGGTTCGAAAAGGAATTCGTAATTTTTCAGTCGCATACTCTTCGTGAAGGACACCATGGGATCTAATGTCCACCAACTGATGCCGGCAAATGAAATTCCCAGCTTATAAACGTCCATCTGAGGGACGTCACACACATCGATGCCTCACCCTGCCTGCGAAACACCGCATGACAGTTTCTTGCTGGGTCGTGATTCAAACCCAGGCAAGACAGCTCAGAGGTGTGCATGCGTACCTCTATGCTGTCCTGCTACCCAATGGATGCAATTGTTTCGCAATGCGTACACATAAATAATCAAACTATGTCATGAGGAACAAATTCTTCTTTCAGATAGGGTCACGTTGGACCACATTTCCCCCCCTCCCCAATTCAAGAAGACAACCAGGTTGGGTGTCCGGTGCAGATTGTTAGCAACCTCGTTTACATTCATTTTGAGAGAACATTATTCATAATAAAATTTGCATTTAAACTCTGTGAATAATCACTGGCTATGAAGAAAAATTAACGTTTCCGATTTCAAACATGTTTCAATTTCGAGGGGAAGATTTGTTTAAACTCCAAAAATATATTAACCATAGGTCTCTGTGACACAGGACCCCATTTCTGACAAAAGTGTAACAAAATCTATTTCCATCACCAGGAACATTAAAAAAGATAATGACAGATGAAGTGTCCAAAAATAAATAAATAAATGAATGAATAAATGAAAATACCCACGTGTTTGGGTTGGATTTCTATGCGGCGAATAAGCTCTGTGCTTTCCCAGTCGTAAAAAGCCAGGCCGCTGGCCGAACGCACACCCAGCAGGAAACCGCCGTAAATCCCTGCAAACACAAATTGATAAATGGTGTCAAGTTGGAAATAGAAACTCTGATATGATGTCGAAAAGTATGCCTCGACACCATCGGGAAGGAACGTGTCCCCATTTCAACTTCAATTTACCGAAACTTGTTCACTCATGCCAGCGACTGCAGGTACAATTGCAGTCATTGGAGATTCCATCCATTGGGACCATACTCTGTGCAGAGCGTTGCTGCTGCCTAAGCAGTCTCCTTGGCTATTGGGAACAATTCTGGACGGGTCGCTACTCCGACACGGGATACCAGCAAGCTGGCACTCATTTTGCCGACCTCAGAAGTATGACAGGCAGAGTCAACCTTACCTGGCATTAATTTAACAGCTAAGTGGGATTTAGAACTCAGGATCCTAGGATCCCAAGCCTACCACCCTAACCATTAAGCCAACACCAGGCACAATGGAGATTCATGATTGCTTAATGTGCAGGAATACCACTGTCCTTACCATCTGCACATTTTCTATGGCCTCATAAACTACAACCAGACTGAAGTACAGCATACATCCTACGTTTGATTATACATCGTCAAAAAACAACAACCCTTCAGGTACAAATCCTCATTCATACTGGCTACAGCTCAAAAGGGATACATTACAGTTCCAGCAGAAGGATCGCTTTCCATCGGAAAAGGTGACAAAAGCAGGACCAGTAGTATTGACACAATAAAAAACAAAAATCTTGAAAGCATTTGCAAAATGCTTTTGCAAAACAAACAGATGCATTTTTAGCAAACACTCCGCAACTCCCCAGATGCCGATAACACTTTCCTCATTCTCGTTGGAAACAAAACACAGCACATGGGAATGACGCTCGAAATGACAATGAATCGTGGAAACTCGGGTATGATTAACAGTGCTGGTTAAAAGTTTCCATGATGGAATAACAATAAAGTAAAAGGTTTAAACCATCTATTAGCTTCGAAAAGAGCAATTTATATTCTTTATACTTTAAAAACTCAAAAGCAAGGATGGCTCACAATGACAAAAAGTAAAGAAAACAGTTCGGGATTTTGTTTCATCATTACAAAATTCAGCACGCCACCATTTCTACATCACAACATAAGTAGCAGCACCATATGAGCCATTTTGTTCGTTACCTCCATCACTGAAGGTGGACAGAGGTTATGTTTCAGCCCCTGCTTGTTTGTCTGTGAACAGGACATCTCAAAAAGTTATGGACGGATTCAGACGAAACTCGGTGGACAGGTTGGGTGTGTGACGAGGACAAATGTAATCAATGTTCGTGAAGATCCGGATCCAGATAATATAATTTTGAAGTGATTCTTCACCTTTAAGAGATTAGGGTCAAAAACGACATATAGCATGACATTTCCACAAAAGTTATGGGCAGAGTATGGCAAAACTTGGTGGATGAGTTGGGTATGTGACAAGAACAAACTGATTACATTTTGGTTAAAGTCTGGATGCAGATCCTGCTTATCAGTGGGATACAAAATGTAAACTGCTCAACCTAGAAGAGGTACGTGCTCCATCAAGTGTCATTCGAGTTCTGTATATAATTCACAACTTTTTCTCTTAACACTGGTGTTTTGCTCATGGGGACAGTTGGGGAGGGGGGGGGAATGTGTTGTGCCCCCACTGCAAGCCAGTTGGGAGCTTTTGAATGATAAAAAAAACACAAGGATTGGAGCAAAGCCTTCTGGACCTTTGATGACAGGAGAAAAACCACAGAGTAACCTTCCCGGATCAGATTGTGGGAGTACGTGTCGGGGTGGTGCTGAGGTGTAGTCCACCAGACGGCGATCTCCTTGGGTTAACCTGAGCTAGTCCCTTAAAGTGAGTGCCTGGAATGTAATATCCCAAAGAAAGGATGATCACCTATCCTTGTTATCATCTGAGCATTTGAACATCAGTATTGCAGCACTTTGAGATTCGGAGACAAGATAGTGGCGAGATCATGGTGGGGGGTTACACCTACTTACTATTGATCTGGTCATTCTGATGGTTACCATGCCCAAATAGTTGCTCTAGCTGTGTCCAATAAGCTGATTCCAATGATAATTGAGGTAATACCGGTGAACGAGAGTGTGAGACTAAGGATTCGTCACTCCTTGGGTGTTGTTTCCCTGGTTTCTGTAAATGCTCCGACTGAGGTGATCTCACCGTGGAGGACGCATTCTATGCCACGCTCAAGTTGATGGTTGATAGGTGCCCCAGGCGAGATACTCTTCTGGTCTTGGGAGATTTCAATGCATCAAATGAAACTGATAGGGACAGTTATGAGACACATGTTTGTCCTCATGGTTCTGGAACTGTGAACCAGAATAGCACTAACTTGCAAGACCTTGCAAGAAGTCATGGACAGTGTGGCTGGTTCATGGTTTTAGCCGCCACAGGCTCATTGCTGGACTTGGTATTCCAACGCTGGTGGTGTGGCAAAGGAGATTGACCATGTGCTCATTGATGGTCACTGGAGGATGATCCAGAACTGCAGGGTCTACTGGAGTGCTCAGTTCCTCAATACCGACCACAGGCTTGTGGTAGCAACAGCTTAAATTCATGAGAATGGTACCATCCAAGTCGAACCTGGATGTTGGCAAGCTGAAGGATGAGAGAATAGCTGAGGAGTTTGCAAACAAGCTGAGGGGGATTTGGGGGGGGGGGTCTGGGTGCTTTGGGGAATCCTGAAGAGTTGTGGAGTGTCTTCAGTGGATGTCTTGGAACTCACTGAAGGGCGAAGAGGAATTTTGTCTCTCAAGGCACACTGGATACCATTGACCAGAGTCGCAGGGCCAGGCTTAATGGCACAGCTGAGCTGTTCAGGGAGTTGAGGCATAAAACTGAACATGTACTGAGGGTGGAGAAGGAGTTCTATGTGCAAGGAATCTGTGAAGGGGTAGGGCATCACCTGTGGTCAAGTGATTCTCATCCTGCTTTCAGGGAATTCATGCATTGTGTTCCTCAAAGCCCATCCCTTGGTGTACTGCAGTTAGAACGGAGGGTGGTGGGCTCTTAACAAAGGAGTTGGAAGTGAAGGCTCGCTGGGCCAGTTACTTTGAGCTGCTGTACCAGGCTGATTCACCAGCTGTTGAGTTGGATGTCAGGGGTATTACTATCCCTATTGCTGGAGCTGACCTTGATTTCGCAGATGATGCAGTCATCTTTGCGGAGTCTGGATATCCTTGTGGGGGTCCTTGAGGTGCTGAATGAGGAGTCAGAGCCACTGGGATTACAGGTTTCCTGGGTCAAAACTAAGATCCAGGCTTTCAATGACATTTTGGATGCTGCTATCTTGTCTGTACCTGTTTGTGGTGAGGATGTTGAGGTCACGGAGAGATTCAATGACATTGGTAGTGATATTCACGTCTGCTGGCTGTGAGCCACAGGTCAATAGATATCAATAGTCATGGATTCAATGGATCATGGGGTGTGGTGCTGTCAGTACCTGTGCAGGATGATGAAAGCCCAAGTCTTCAGGTCCTTGGTGCTTCCAGTCTTGCTCTACTGATGTGAGACTTGGACTCTGACCAGGGATCTGAGATGGAAACTTTATTCCTTTGGTACCAAGTCTCTTCAGAGAATCCTTGGCTATTGCTGGTCGGATTTTGTGTCCAACGAGCGATTGCTGAGAGAGACTCAAATAAGATTTGTT
Source organism: Eptatretus burgeri (assembly GCF_056783735.1). Taxonomy (NCBI): domain Eukaryota; kingdom Metazoa; phylum Chordata; class Myxini; order Myxiniformes; family Myxinidae; genus Eptatretus; species Eptatretus burgeri. The sequence continues at coordinate 66,533,071 of NC_140970.1, read as the reverse complement.
GCCTGCATCGTCTGTGAGCGTCAGCTGCGACTGTATGGACATTTGGCTCGTTTTCCTGACGCTGATCTTGCTCACCAGATTCTTTCAGTGATGGAGCCTTGTGAGTGGAGGAGGCCTATGGGCTGACCACGTGCCTTGTTGTTGTAGCAGGTTGATTAGCATCTCAACGAGATGGGGATGGCCAGACAGAGGCTCCTGGAGTACCGGCGGAAAGTAGACGCAGTGAAGTGCTGCTCCAGCACCTGCTCCCATATCTGACCTGACCTGACTGACATAGAAAAGTATTCCAAGATGGTGTCACCGATGGCATCATCAATTTTGCTTAATTTGTCATTGCAAGAACATGTGACCGATCAAAACTAAATTTTATATTCAAGTTCTTATTGTGGTGTAGATGACATAAAAATGTTCAGCTGTAAACTGTCAGCCCAGTGTTTCACAGGCAGGGTGATTCATCAATGTGTGTTCCGTCCCTCACATGGACGTTAAATGGGAGCCCCATCTGCCAGCATTAGCTGACAGAGATAAGGATCCCATGGTATCCTTTCGCGAAGAGTAGGCAAGCTATTGCCAGCACCATGGCCAAATTCATGCCCTCACTAGACGAACGTCAGAACTGGCCACCTGGTTTGTGAAGACTCGAGCCAAGCTTCCACCCCACAAGAAAAGTTGGGTTAATAATGGCCATTAAGAAAAAGAAAGAAGAATAAGAAGATCCTCTGTTATCTGTCTAAATTCTTTTTTAAAGCCCTTGCAGCGTGAGTTTTAGTGGAAGAAGGAACACTGTCAACGGTGGTTGATTTACTTCAGAGAACTCAAGGTGCTGCTGTTACGGCCAAGTGAGCCTGCTCACAGGCCGATCAACGACCAATGGCAAGTGAGAGGGGAGGGGCAAGGGCCTCAAAGACGCACATGCCCAAAGTGAAAAAAAGCAAGTGCATTCGGAAAACGAGGAGTTTGTCTTGTCCCTGACACTGCTCGCTGTACCAAAGGCTACAGGAGAAACGGCTGGGTCATGCTTCACCAATCCAGCCACGGCTTTCTCACTCTCCTGAGCCAGCGGCATGGGACTATTGTCCAGTCCCCCGTTTGGGACGGGAATATCTTGCCAGGCTTTGCCTTGGATTTGCCCGAGAAACTTCATGGTCTTGCTATTTCCCTTTGTATATCTCCTGAAGTGTCTCTGATGAGCCCAGGTAAGTTAGGATAATTAAGGAATTTTGTTCCTTCGTTGGCATAGTCGGCGCGTTTCGGGAGGGGTGAATGGGTTATTTTATTGTTGGCTGCATCATTTCTTTCTGGTTTCCTTTCCCCACACCATTTGCCCTTATTAAATATACCTGGTCACAGTGAGAATTCTGATTGTCGTGGTTCTCCTGAGATGGTCAAGTAACACCTGCATAGAGGGTAATTGGTCACGGCAATCACCGCAGCACCAGCCACCTTTGGCTCACTTGACTCGATTGGCACAGGATGGTGGTGCTTCAATAGCATTGAGCTTGATTGGTTTGGCAGGTCCAACGGACAAAGTAGCAGAAAGCAAAGGCTTCGAATCCCAACTCAGCTATAAACTGTCAGCCCAGTGTTTCACATCACTCTGCCTGTGAAACACAAACGTTACAGCTTTACTTTACAACGTCCGTTTTTTACTCGATTTGCTATGATTCCCTGTAGAGCACCTCGTGAAACCTCCAAAAATATAGACACAGATCTGGCAGATGCTGTGGATAAGGCAGTCCCTCTGAGGGACAGAGCACAAGGTCGAGCAGTGAATGCATTAAATCAAACAGCTCAATGAAGCAAGTTAATTTTGGATTGTTCCAAAATTTTTTGTTCACTCAGTGCAATTCTCCAAATAGTTGAAAAAGCTAAGTTTAATTCTTTGGAAATTTCACATTTTCTTGTGTATCTATGGAGGAGGGAACATCGCCTTGCTTTCTTAAAGTAAATTGGTATATCGGTCCAGTTATAAGACTATTTTTTTTTAATTATCAGATTTCACAACAGATTTCGACACTTACTTAATCCGGATGATATCTGATCCTCAAAACCAAAAGAATATTTCGATGATATACTTTAATTTTTCAGTGAGAGGAGATAGTGGAAAAATCGCCTCATTTAATGAATGAAATCGCTCCAGGCTCCTAATTTGAAATCTATAGTACGTCCAAAAGTGATGTATACAGCAATTCGTAACTATGCCGAACAGGCATTCGAAAATATGAGTGAGGAAAGGGGGGGAAAAAAATTTTTTTTTTCGTTAAGAAATCGTTGGAGTCTGTTCCAAGTCATAGCATGGTTAAGCAGGCCAAAAACAACATGGAGGCTTCAGACCCCAGTGAGGTTACCCAGGAAACAACTCAAGACCCAAGAGAGCGAGGTAGCCGGGGATCACCTGATGAAGAATATAATTAAATTAGGCCGTTAATCATTTTCAAAAGGGGTGTTTTAATTAACCCAAACACCCAATTTTCAGTCATGCACTTTGTTGGAGATGTCTTAGTATCTTCCACTTCCAGTCACTATGTCACAGAGCGCTTTTGGTTCGAGGAGGAATTTGGTCAAGGTACCAACGGCTTGCTATTTTTGAAGGCAAAAAGAGAACTTTAATGTCCACTAGCAACTGATAGCAGATGGGTAACCCAGCTCAGCATCTCTCAAAATGGAGGAGGGGAATCATTGATGCAACACCCCACTTACAAAGCACCAGGATGACAATTTAGAGTCGACTCTGGTTTTCGTCAAAAGTAAGTACACTTCCCCAAGCTATCCTTTCAACCCAGTATGTCAGCTTGACTGAGCTTCCAACGCAGTTTTTCTTCAAGAATGTGCAACAATCTTTTCCTTTTTTTGATAAAATATCGAGGCTCGTATAAGAGCTGACTTACAGAACGTGTAACAAAGGAAGCAAGAGAAAAGAGGGCGAGAGAGGACAAGAGGGGCGGGAGAGGGAAGCACAAAACAAGTGGGGAACATAGACATGAGGAGATCTGTGGAAGGGAGAGGGATGGGGGTGGGGTATACTGGGTAAAGAAGACGGACACAACAGGGACTTTCAGGAAGGAAAGCAGGGAATTTGAAGGAGGTGGGCTTGGGGTGGATTAACGGGGGTAGAAAAAGATCATGGTTTTGGATGGGGGAATATAAGATAAAGTAGTGAACAGCTGTTTTGAAGACCTGGAGGGAAGCGGGGGATTGAAGGGAATGTGGGAATTTGCTCCAGAGGTAGGAATGGCAATCAATAATTTCTTTCAAGCTTTCATGGCAAATTCAGACATTAAAACATAAAACTGAAACCTGAAAGGTAAGCTTACCCTCAGAACCAAACTCAGGCTTAAATGACTTCCTTTCCTTGAAATTCTTGAATATCTTCATGGTACTACTGCTTTCACGGATGGCATATCTGCACACAAATTAGACAAGTCATGACTCATGTTGGAAGTAACTTGCTTGTCGCTTTACTTTTAGAAAAAAAAAATGAAAAGAAACAGAAAACCAAGTATGGTTCAACTTACTCTGAAGAATCATGGGCCCAGACAAACTCTTGTGCATTCCCAAAACTTTTGTTCCGCAAAGCCATGGCAGTGTAGATTATGTATTCGCCATCACCACACACGACAACAAACCTGCAGTAGTGCAGATAGCCAGTACCAGATTTAAAAAATGTTCACAAAAAGAAAGCGAAGATGTACGCATGTACATTATAAGCACATTCAGCCTCAAATGAGTTCAAGCTGCACGTCAGGACAAAATATTATTTTTGAAATATCATATGCAAAATAGACTTGCCGTTCAATACCTGCCATTGGGGTTATGTGAAACTGTTTGCGGGTAGATTTCACAGCTCCCCATATCCTTGACCGCAAGAGGCAGTCTCTCTCCATCCCGTATCTCGGCCTCACCCATTGCCTTCAGGTTTGCCTGCTGTATCTCAGAATGTCGTGCCCAGATGATCTTTCCGCTCGAGTCCATGGACATAGCTGGCTCTTCTCGGCCCAACTGGTACCAGGAAGGAAGGCCATATGAGGCTCTGTTAATAACTAACAGCAAAATTAACAAAACTTATGGGCTATAACGTATGCAAGAAAACAAAGGAACCGCAACAGATAAAAGCGGTTCCTTCATTTAAAAAAAATCAAAGTTTATAAGTGATACACATCACAAGTGAAAAGCTTTCCGCAAATTTAAAATAAATTGAAAGCAGACAGCTTGCAATGTATTCTTTTATTTTTTTAACCAAAATTAAAACTTGAGTGGTGAAGGAATATTATTATTATTATTATTTTTTGTTTGTATACATTGTCGAGGCTCGTAAGACAGCTAACACACAACGCACAACAAAGGGGGGTGGGAGAGGGAAGGACAAAACAGTGGGGAACAGAGACATTAGGAGATCTGTGGAAGGGAGAGGGATGGGGCGGGAAACACGGGGTACACAAGATGGACGCCACAGGGACTTTCAGGAACTTACACGACAGTGAACTTTTGGGAAGGAAGGCAGGGAATTTGAAGGATGTGGGTTTGGGCTGGATTAACGGGGGTAGAAAAGATCGTGGCTTTGGATGGGGGAAGAAAAGAGAAGGTAGTGAACAGCTGTTTTGAAGACCTGGAGGGAAAGAGGGATTGAAGAGAGTGAGGGAGTTTGTTCCAGAGGTGGGAAAAAAAAAGGAATGAAACAGTGAAGGTGAGCAGTGATTCGTGATTTTGTTAGTTTTACCAGAAGGGGATTGCTGGCAGACCTTGAGCGCCCTGCGAAAATACGGGGGGGGGGGGGCGACACATTGCAGACGGAGCCGGGGAGAGGGGCGAGACCGGAGAGGAGACAGTAGAAGACAGAAAGACCACCGACCTGCTTGCGGTGAGAGAGTGAGAGGCCCAAAGACTCAGCCTCATTACGGGAGATGCCAATGATCTGAAATGCCTTGGTTTCCACAGCATGAAGCCGTGAAAGGTGAGAGGCAGGAGCACCAGCTCAAAGGGGAGAGTAGTACTCCATCAGGCTGCGGACGAAAGCTTTGTATGTGGTCAGGAGATCAGGTGGGCTGAGGAAGGACTTTGCACGACGGAGGATGGCCAGTTGGTGACTGGTTTTGGAGGCCAGGTTGGAAATGTGGCTTTCCCAGGAAAGATCATGGCAGATAGTGAGATCCAGAAGCTTGAATGAAAGGACTTCTTCCAAAAGATTGTTGAGAAAGTGGATGGGGGGTGGGTTTTCCAAACGGTCCTTTTGGAGAGACATAGTGAGAGTGTGAGATTTGTCAGGATTGAAAGACATGTTCCACGTGTTTGACCAGTTTGTGATTTTATCCAGATCTGCAGAGAGTGAGGGCTTGCTGATCTGAGGGATGACAGATGATACGGCAGAGGGTAGAGTCATCAGCAAGGAGATAAAGAGGATTTTCCAGAGTCGAAGAGAACATTGATGAAAACCAGAAAAAGAACAGGGGCCAGAACGATGCCTAGAGGAACTCCAGCCTGGACAGGAAGAGGGGATGAAAGAACTCCATTTAGGGGCACACGTTGGCTGCGACAGGAGAGGAAGTTTGCGAGCCATGAGTGGAGATGGCCTTGGATACCATAGGAAGAGAGTTTGGTGAGCAGGGCAGGGTGCCAGACCTGGTCAAAAGCACACGATATGTCCGGAATTGAGTACCTCCATCAATTTTTGGGAGAGTAGAAGCAGCATATCCAGGGTGGAGTAACCTGGTCTGAAACCAAATTGATGATCAGAAATCAAGCCATTGGAGAGAAGAGGAAGGATTTTATGTCTGATTCTATGCAGTATGCAGATACTATGCAGTATCTTCTCTCTTTATTTATTCATTAGTCTTAAACAAATAAAAGCGAAAGTATCAGCATGTCTTTAAGTCCGGTAACTCCTCCGAAAACCTTGGGGCCGATCAACACCAAATTTTCAGGCTATACTCAAGTGGGTCGATACTTAAGTTTTCTGTGGAATATTTTTCAAAAATAATTTCGAAAAATTATATTTTTGAATTTTTTTTCGGATTTCCCATCAGTATCACATAGACCAGTCCCATTAAGCACAACAGGGGACATGATCTGCTCATCGCTTCACTGTGTGTGTCTGTCCAGGCCATAATTTTTTCCCCATCAAATTTTCAACAAACCTTTATTGTCAAAATATCGAGGAAGTAATAAAAAATTGGGTCAAAATATGAAAGGGCACAGTCACAGTGATGATAAATAGCCCTTATTAGTGCAACGGCAGCAATTCAAACACGAGATGCCCCATCTTTCTTTGTATTTTGTTTAAAAAAACAACACAAAAGTTTTCGTGTTTCCATATTTACCATTGAGGTTCAGTGTGTCTGTCCAGGCCAAAACATTTTTACCAATTGAGCTTTTGTCATCAAACTTCAACAAACCTTTATTATGAGAATATTGAGAACTAGTACAGGCATTTTAGCAGAAATATTTGGTCAACCTCCCACAAATTGCAACAAAAGCAAACTCAACAGATTTTGATTCCTGGATATGTACTCAGTGACAGAAAAAAGTCCTAAGGGGAAAGTCCTGAAATCATGGAAATCCAATATGGCCGCCATCCGGCTTCGGGGAAAATGAGAAAATTGTAAAGATTGATATTTTAATATGTAAATATGTGTTTTTTCTGCATTCTAATTGTTTCTAGTTCTGGTCAGTATATTGATATACAAGAATAATTATAAAAAAGTGAAATGTATTGAGGGTAAAATAAAAATTTATAGCTTTTTTTGTCCAAAAATGTCAATTTTTTGTCCCAAAAATTTTTTTTTTACCTGATACTGATTTTGGCTCCTGGACAAAAAAAAAAAGAAACGTTGAAGACACAAGATGAAATAAAGTCTATGGCAATATAATATAATTATGTAAATCATTGAAACACGACAAAATTCACAATTCCACTTGGGGCAATCACATCTGCCTGACGAAGGTTTCGAAATGAAAATGAAAATTCGCATCAAACTCAGAAACTACATCCATTATAAACTTACTATACATGTTGAGAAAAATCAAGCGTATTAAAGTTAGAACTCGACAATGTCGTCATCATCCTCATCATTGTCACATGGAGTGTTTGTGCAGCCAGAGCCCCTGCAGTTTCCACAAGCTGGAGTGCACTCAATGTTGTGCTTCTTGCATGTGCATCTCATGGTGCTACATTCAGTCTGGCAGTTGCACCTAATGACAACTAACATCTTTTCAGGAGCTGGAGCTATTGATGTCAGAAGTGGCACAAAACGCTCGTCACACTTCTGCCAACCCCAGTCTGTGGAAGAAGTATGCAAGTCTGACGTCTTGAAACGAATCAAAGACCACCTTCAGAAGCATGCCGAGTCTGCAAAGATATCTTCTAGAACTTCAGCGCTCTGGATTCAGTAATATGGACATGCTAGACATTCTACGCAAATACATCTGGGCAGAGCGCACTGGGAACTGGGCACAACATCTACAGGCCATCCAGAAAATGCTGCCTTACCTGGCAGCCTTGGGCCACAACCTGTATGCCAAATCTGCAAGGGTGTATCTGCGGCAGATGTCCAACCTCAAAACTCAACATCCCAATGTCCAACAACATTTTGATAAGGGGTTCCATTTGGTTCGACGAAGTGATCGCCTGTGGGCAGGTCTTTCATCTGACCTGATCATCGAACAAGTTCTGATGAGAAGTTTGAAGACCAGCGGGGGGCTCACACGAGGGCGAGGAATGACAGAGCAACAACGGCTGGTATGGCTACTATCAATGCCTGCCTGTGCAGTAATAAACCAGGCAATGCAGGAGCTCACAGGTGTGAACGACAACACTGGAGAGCAAAAGGAGGACATGACCAAGGCAAGACAATCTCGTGACTGGAAGGACACACTATCAGCTCTTCAGTATTTGCAGGAACGGAATCCGTTCAGTAGTGATCCACGTCTGAGGAACATTGCCACTGGAGTTCATGCACACCCCACCGTCAACGTCGATACAGCACATGCTGAAGGAGCCAAAGTATTGAAATCTATGGATGGGAAAACACCTGCCGAGTACACATTTAAGAGGAAAGACCAAGTTGTCACCCTCGGCATGAAGTCATCTGTCAAGATTGATGGAGAGCAATTCCAGGTTGACCCACAACTCCTCTTCCAGAGACTGATCACTGTTGCACAAACAGCAGAAGAACTGGAGTGGGCCTTCAAATATGAACTGTGCAGCTATCCACCAGCCCTCTTTGATTCCTCTCTTCAGCTCCGAGAAGCACACAAGCCAGTCTTTGCTGATGCCATCTGGGATCTTCTTGGATCCGATGTCCCAGCCATATCCCCCAATGATGGGCAACAGTATGTTTTGGATGGCGGGGCACTTGTTCAACGCATTCCATGGTCTCATGGATCTACATACAGAGACAAATGCCACCAGTACACTGATTATGTAACGAAGAAGTACGGAGATGCCATAGTCGTGTTTGATGGTTATGAGAGTACCAACACGAAGGACATGACACACCAGAGATGGTCTAAAGGGAATGCTGGCACTACTGTGACATTTACAGCTGACATGCGTCTCACAATGAAGGAACAGTTTCTTGCCAATAGGCAGAATAAACAGCGATTCATTTTTATGTTGAGTGAAGAGCTTCAGAAGAAGAACTGTGAGACACACCATGCCTCAGGGGATGCTGATCTCCTGATTGTACTGAAGGCCGTGCAGTCTGCTACTGTCACCAACACTGTGTTCGTTGGTGATGACACAGACCTCCTCGTCCTGCTATGCTACCATGCAAGCTTAGAATCCCATGACCTCTTCTTTTGTCCCGAGCCAAAGAAGAACATGAAGAAGCCTCGCATCTGGAACATCAAGGCTACAAATAAAATGATTGGTGCAGACATATGCAAGCACATACTGTTTCTACATGCAGTTCTTGGGTGCGACACGACATCTTGTCTTCATGGGATTGGAAAGGGAGCTTCCCTCAAAAAGTTCAAAGCAAACAACACATTCCATGAGCAGGCCAAGGTTTTTGATACATATCCAGCTTCCGTATGTGATGTGGCAGATGCAGCAGAAAAAACATTGGTGATAATCTACAACGGAAAGTCAACTGACACCCTGGACACCCTCCGGTATCAGCGGTACTGGGACAAGGTGGCTTGGAGCTCCTCTCACGTGCAACCACAGACGTTACCACCAACATCAGAAGCAGAAAAGTATCACAGCCTACACGTTTATCTGCAAGTCCAAGAATGGAAGGGATGTGCAGATGAACTTCTTCCGACAGACTGGGGTTGGCAGAAGTGCGACGAGGGTTTTGTGCCACTTCAGACATCAAGAGCTCCAGCTCCTGAAAAGATGTTACCTGTCATTAGGTGCAACTGCCAGGCTGAATGTAGCACCATGAGATGCACATGCAAGAAGCACAACATTGAGTGCACTCCAGCTTGTGGAAACTGCAGGGGCTCTGGCTGCACAAACACTCCATGTGACAATGATGAAGATGATGACGACATTGTCGAGTTCTAATTTTAATACGCTCGATTTTTCTCAACATGTATGGTAAGTTTATAATGGATGTAGTTTCTGAGTTTAATGCGAATTTTCATTTTCATTTCGAAACCTTCGTCAGGCAGATGTGATTGCCCCGAGTGGAATTGTGAATTTTGTCATGTTTCAATGATTTACATCATTATATTGTATTGCCATAGACTTGATTTCATCTTGTGTCTTCAACGTTTCTTTTTTTTGTATCCAGGAGCTAAAATCAGTATCAGGCAAATGTTTTTTTTCCGAGACAAAAAATTGACATTTTTGGACAAAAAAGCTATAATTTTTTGTTTTACCCTCAATACATTTCACTTTTTTTTTATAATTATTCTTGTATATCAATATACTGACCAGAACTAGAAACATTTAGAATGCACAAAAACATATTTACATATTAAAATATCAATCTTTACAATTTTCTCATTTTCCCCGAAGCCGGGTGGTGGCCATATTGAATTTCCATGATTTCAGGACTTTCCCCCCAGAGGATACCTTTGGACTTTTTTTTCTGTCACTGAGCACATATCCATTATCCAGGAATCAAAATCCGTTGAGTTTGCTTTTGTTGCAATTTGTGGGAGGTCATCCGACATTTTGACTGCACGAAACACAAATAAAATGTACAATTTTTTTTTGAAACTGTAGTTTTCATTAAACTTAATTTGAGTAGAAAGTGGATGCAGATGGGTTTTTCATTTTGAGATGCTTTCTTGTTTCTCCATTGTGACGGACCAGTCCCATTACTTTGTCTGGTAACTACTCCAAAAGGAAGGACCATAGATAGATAGTATGGGAAAATCCTATGAAACCCACTCTGTGGGAGTACCTCTTGTGCAGCTGCCATTCGCAGGGCAGCTCACCGGATGACGGGATTGGGGCAAGGCCTTCGGGATCCCCACTCTTTGATGATAGGAGGAAAACCTTTTGATGATAGGAAAACAGCTGTGTATGAGGGTGGTGCTGAGGTGTCGTACACCAGATGGCATCTCCTTGGGTTAACCAGAGACCGTCCGTTCAGGTGGGTGCCCGGAATGTCCTATCCTGAAGGGATGATGATCACCTGTCTGTTATTCGAGCTCAAGCGTTTGAACATCGGTATTACAGCACTCTCTGGAGGCTCAGACACCGAATAGTGGTGAGATCATGGTGGGTGGTCACACCGACTATTGGCCTGGTTGCTCGGACGGTTACCATGCCCACGAAGTTGCTGTAGCTGTGTCCGATAAGCTGACTCCAATGATAATTGAGGTAACACCGGTCAACGAGCTTATTATGAGACTAAGGATTCGTCACTCCTTGGGTGTCGTTTCCCTGGTCTCTGTATATGCTCTGACTGAGGCGAGTGATCTCACCGTGAAGGACGCATTCTCTGCCAAGCCCGAGTCTGTGGTTGATCAGTGCCCCACGCAAGTTCCTCTTTGCGTCTTCGGGGATTTCAATGCATCGACTGGAACTGCTAGGGATGGTTATGAGACATGTGTTGGTCCCCATGCGTCTGAAACTGTGAACCAGATAGTACCAAGACTTTGCAAGGAGTCATGGACTTGGGGTGGCTGATCCATGGTTTTCAGCCCCCAAATGCTCATCGCTGGACTTGGTATTCTAACGCTTGCGGTGTGGCAAAGGAGAGTGACCATGTGCTCATTGTTGGTCGCTGGAAGATGATCCAGACCTGCAGGCTCCACCGGAGTGCTCAGTTCCTCAACACCGACCACAGACTTGTGCAAGTCTGAAGTTGCAGCTTCAATCCAGGAAAATGGTACCATCCCAGCCTCGGCTGGATGTTGGCAAGCTCAAGGATGAGAGGGTAGCTGAGGAGTTTGCAAACAGGCTGAGTGGGGATTTGGAGGGGCAGGGTGGGGGGGGGGGTCTGGATGCTTTGGGGAATCCCGAAGAGTTGTGGAGTGCCGTCAAGAACACCATCCTTGATGTTGCCAGTGGATGTCTTGGAACTCACCGTAGGGTGAAGAATAATTTTGTCTCTCAGGAGACAATGGACACCATTGACCAGAGAAGCAGAGCCAGGCTGAATAGCAGAGCTAAGCTGTTCAGGGAGTTGAGATGAAAAACAGTACGTGCGCTGAGGGTGGACAAGGAGGCCTATGTGCGAGGAACCTGTGAGGGGGTAGAGCATCATCTGTGGTCAAGTGATTCTCATCCTACTTACAGGGGAATTCAAGCATTGCGTTCCTCCAAGCCCCTCCCTCGTTGTACTGCAGTTAGAGCGGAGGTTGGTGGGCTCTTGACAGGAGTCCGAAGTGAAGCCCGCTGGGCCGGTTACTTTGAGCACCTGTACGAGTCTGATCCACCAGCTGTTGAGTTGGATGTCAGGGATGTTACTATCCCTATTTCTGACCCTCCAATCAACTGTGATCCACCTTCGTTTGTGTAAGTACCGGCTGCGGTGAACCGGTTGAAATGGGGGTGAAGCTCTTGGGATCTGTGGCATCCATGCTGAAATTCTCAAGGCTGGTGGAAATGCTGTACTCGCATCATTGCATGCAGTTCTGTGATCTGCCTGGAGCACAGGCATCATCCCAAATGACTGGAAGAGGGGCCTTGTTGTCCCTCTCTGGAAAGGGAAGGGTGATTGCAAGGAATGCACCAACCATCAAGGGGGTGACTATGCCCTCATTGCTGGGCAAGGTCTTTGCTCAGATAATTATTGACAGGGTTTGCCACCATCTGCTTGAGCACCAATGCCCAGAACAGTCAAGCTTCACACCAAAGAGGCCAATGATTGACCGTATCCTTGCCTTTCGGGTCCTCCCCGAATGCAGATGAGAGTTTCGGCAAGGGCTGCTTGCAGTCTATGTTGATCTCTGCAAAGTGTTCGATTCAGTGAATCGGGATGCCCTCTACAGGATTCTTGGTCTTCGTGGGGAGCCACCAAAACTTATCAATCTGATGTCTGAACTGAGAGTGATGTGAGATGTGGTGGTACTATCTCCGACTTATTTCCAGTTGTTACTGGAGTTTGTCAGGGGTGTGTACTGCCCCCTTCACTTTTCAGCGCTTGTTTGGACTGGATTTTGGGGAGGGTGTCGGAGAGATCAAGCTGCGGTCCATCATTTGGGAATGTCAATATCTCTCACCTTGATTTTGCAGATGATGCAGTCATCTTTGAGAAGACTCTCGATATCCTTTTGGGAGCCCTCGAGATGCTGAATGAGAAGTCAGAGCCGCTGGGATTAAGGGTTTCCTGAGTCAAAACTAAGATCCAGGTTTTCAATGACATCTTGGATACTGCTTTCTTATCTGCACTTGTTTGTGGTGAGGATGTTGAGATCACAGAGAGATTAATTTACCTTGGCAGTGATATTCATGTCTGCTGGCTGTGAGCGAGAGATCAATGGACATCTGAGTCAGGCCTGGGGAGTCATGGATTCACTGGATCATGGTGTTTGGCACTGCAGATACCTGTACAGGAGGGCAAAAGTCTGAGTCTTTAAGTCCTTGGTGCTTCCAGTCTTGCTCTACGGAGAGACCTTGACTCTGACCAGGGATCTGAGATAGACTTAATTCCTTTGGTACCAGGTGTCTTCGGAGAATCCTTGACGATCGCTGGTCAGACTTTGTGTCCAACGAGTGGACGCCGAGAGAAACTCAAATGAGATTTGTTACCTGCATTGTCTGTGAGCATCAGCTGCAGCTGCATGGGTGTGCGGCTCGTTTTCCTGACGCTGATTCTGCTCACCAGATTCTCTCAGCGAGGGAGCCTTATGGGTGAAGGAGGCCAATGGGCCGACCACACGTCTCATGGTTGTGGCAGATTGATCGGCATCTCAAGGAGATGGGGATGAGCCAGGCATCTGTCTGGGGGATGGTCAGACGGAGGCCCCTGGAATACTGGCGGAAAGTGGACGCAGCAACGTGCTGCTCTGGCGCATGCTCCCACACCTGACCTGGCCTGACCCAAATTAGAATTATCTCCCTTTCATAATGGGTCCCACGACCAACAACATCATGTTATATTTCAATGCCTCTGCCAAAGAAAAGACCCCGAAGGAACCAAAAGACCTCCCCCAAGACCCCTTTTACCTTTAAAACCCTTTCAACACAATACTTTAGATCCCTGAATGCTTTCGACCTTTTATACCGTTTAGACCCCGAGAGCTTTTAGACCTTTACACCCCTTACGTCACTTTTTAGCCCCCTTACACCTTTCAGACAGATTAGACAGCTTGGACCCTTGGCCATTTAAAGCTTTAGACAACTTGGACCTTTTTAGATTACAAATAAATATCATATCACGAATATTACAAATAGATTTGTACAAAAGAAATGTTTGTATTATGATTGGTGGAAAACCTGACAACACAATAACTCACATACAGTCATTAACCTCAGTTAAAACAAACCTGTGGATCTGTAGCGACGTGTGGTGAGGCAAGCGTCGTGAGCCAATCCACATGTGTATATAAATAAAACAGATACACTTTCCTTTGATATTTCCTTGCCTTTTGCATGATCCGCCTCAGATTTGCGATTTGATGTCAACTACCTCTTCCCCTTCTGAAACCTGCTTGCTTCATGAAATCTTCTATTCTGTGTTGAATGATCTTTCGTAATATAATGCTAGCATGTGAAATGAAGGTAATGTTTCGGTTATTTGAACATTCTCTTGGTTCCCCTTTTTTTTGGCAATGGTCTGTGCACACTAACTCCTTCCACCTTTTCGGTCATACAATCCTGCTCCAGATCTGTGTGCAGATTAGCTGTTAAAATTTTGATTGCCTCCTCCCCAACTACCTTAAAGAGTTACACTACACTGGAATTTCACCACATGTGGTGCTTTATTTGTTTTTTTTTCAACTTGCCAGCTCTTTCAAGGCTCTACCACACTCACATTCTATCACTCTTGGTTTTTGCTAATTTTCTTTCTTCAAAGGCTGCCATCATCTTGCTATCTTGCTTGTATAGAATTGCAGGATAGTCCTTTCATCTTTTTCTTTCACCTGTGTTCCCTCTGTCAAATAATTTTCTGTTCCCAATCCGCAACCTAAGCTTTCCTGTGATCTCTCTGATGTTTTTATTTGTATTTTTTTTAACATCTCTCGTTTTTCCCACTCTGTTGTCACTTTCTCGCTCTATTCATGCCACTTTTAAATACTTCTGTCTTTCCTAGCTTGTTGTGGGAAGTTGGCATTGAGTCACTTCATGTCCTCTTGATGCGTCTTTGGTTTTCATCTCTTCTGTCTGCAATATTTATTGGCTCTTCTGAAAACCATTTAGCCTTCTTCATTCTGCTTGCTTTTGGCCTCTTCTTTTACAATGCCTTCAACCTCTTGTCAAAATGAATATGCAATTCTGTCAACCAAGTCCAGCTCTGCAAAACGTTTTTTGTAACCACTATTTCAAGGTCATATCTGGTCAGAGTTTTTGATTTTTTTTTTTCCACCTTTCTCAATTTGAGTCGTATGTCATCTACAAGTAGTTTATGGTCTGTTCTAGTCTGCACTTGGCAGTGTGTTGGCAGATTAAAACAGCTCTTCTCCATTGGTTATTAGTTTGGTCTAATGAAACCATGTCAACAATCTGCTGAATATATCAAAATAATCATTTTTTCAAACCTTTTGGACTATATGTAAATTATGTCGACAATGGACTGCATAATCTATGGTGACAATGAGTACAAAACGAAAATTTATGACAAAGCTGAATGACAATACATCTAAAAGTACCCCCCCCCTCACCCAACCTCTTGTGGATCAGTGTATACTCACAAGGAAAAAAAATTCAAGAATGCACTCTGAACCATGCCTACCTTCATAATGATGCTGCCTTCATCATAGCCGAGGGCAACGTTATTGGATCCCCGCAGAGAAGATACACACCAGGCACGCTCCATACCATAGCTGAGGGTGATTTCAGGCCTGTATGTGTTGGAATGCCAGATGCGCACAGTGCCTGTGATAAAGAAAGGAAAAAAAGCAGGAGATAACATACCTATGAGGATCACTCGGTAAACAATGCACCAATCAGACAATTAAAGAAATGCAATGATGATTTCAGGCCTCTCATTGTCTCCCCCGTTGAAGGTGGACGTAGGAGATGTTTTCAACCATTTGTTTGTATGTCTGTGTTGGCAGGATACCTCAAAAAGTTATGGACTGATTCGGACGAAATTTGGTAGACAGGCTGGGGGTGTGACAAAGATGAATCGATTCAATTTTGGGGTGGATCTGGACACTAGAATTCTAAAAGTGATTCTTCACTAATCGAGAGAAAGTGCCAAAAATGATATATGGCATGATGTCTCAAAACCTGGATGGATTCGGATGAAACTTGGTGGAAGAGTTGGATAGATGACAAGAACAAGCCAATTAGATTTTGGTTAAGGTCCGGCCTATCAGTGGGGTATAAAACGCACTGTTCAGCCTGACGGAAGTATGCGCTCTACAGAGTGCCGTTCTCGTGATGAATGTTTTACTTGTGGGTAGTAAAATCAATCACCAGCAATACTAAATGAGGGCTGGTGGAATGCTTCAATATTCTCTGGCTTTTCTGGCCGAGTTTCTTTCCCCCACTCTAACTTCTTTCTGTTGACACCTCAAATTGTGTTCATGCACGCGGCATTGAAAAAGTTCTCCCAATGAGGAACCTATTGTGAACTTTTTTTCCATCCACGGAACTTTTTCAATGCCCCTCATCATCATATTGACTTCAACTTCCTGACATAAAACATGGTTGATTGTAAAGACACATACTGCCATTCTGCTCTCAGGTCTTTGTTGGACCCACATTAACCAGTTTATGATGCTGATAAAAAAAACAAAATGGTGATAGCTGTAGTGTTTAAGTACACTTAATTAATGAGTTATCAGTCCTAGAAATTAAACACATTTCGGTATTAAAAGGAATACAAAATCTGAAAATATCTCAGGGAGGTTAAAGTGGATCATAACAATGTCACTACCATCCTCTGAGCCCGTAATGATGATGGGCAGCTCAGGATGAAAAGACACGCAGGACACGTTCTGAGCATGTCCGTCCAATGTCTGCACGCAAGTCTTGTTCTGGAAGAGAAAACATCAAATGCTTTCAATTTACTTCACAATCACATGGAGGTGTCTTTGTATATACATTCACAAGGTAGGATTCCGACTTCAATATTCCTTTTTCTCGAATATTGGAATGGTTATCCAAAATTTATAAACTTTATTTGAATACATAGTCAAGGCTCGTGAAAGAGCGAGGACACGGATGGATCAAGACACAATATAACAAAAGGAACAGCAGAGAGAGAGAAGGGGGAAATGCCGCCAGCAGGGCCAAGGGAGAAAATAGACGGAAACAGATAAACAAGGGTTGTGTGTTATGATGAGGGGTAAGGGAAAAGACAAGGAGTGGAGAAGATGAATACAGAAGCAAAATGTCGAGTGGTGGGTTGGTATGGCCCCATCTCTCAACGGTGAAGAATCACTTCATAAATTAAATGATTCTCGTATCGAGATCCGGATTCGGATCTTTACCGATCTTTACCAAAATCGAATCAACTTGTCGTGGCCACACACCCAAACTGTCCACGAAGTTTCATCCGAATCCGTCTACAACTTTTTGAGATATCGTGCTATACATCATTTTTGGCCCTATCTCTTGATGGTGAAGAATCACTTAAAAATTCTCGTCGTTGGATCCGGATTCGGATCTTCACCAAAATCGAATCAGTTTGTCCTTGTCACACACCCAACCTGCCCACCAAATTTCATATGGCTCCGACTCCAACTTTTTGAGCTATTCTGCACACAGACAGACAGACAGACAGACAGACAGACAGACAGATAGAGAGGGGCTGAAAATATAACCTCCTTCACCTTTGGTGGTGGAGGTAAATATCATGCTATATATGGTTTTAGCATCATCTTTCAATGGTGAAGAATCACTTTTAATATTAAACTAGACGACCCGTGAACCCGTTGGGTTCACGTTGTGACAGCAGTTGATGAAAAAAAAAATCATAAAAAAGATAGCTCCAGTGAACCATACCGCTGAGGTTATTTGCATTGATCAAACTACTGCATGCCCGTAGGTGCGTGCCCATACATTCGTGGCCGTAAGTGCAAACAAAAAAAAACTTTCAAACCGCTTGCCAGAAACAACAACCACACAGGCCGTTCCTTCGCTCTCGCGTGCCCGTACGTGCGTGGCCATATGTGCAAAAAAAAAACCTTTCAAACAACCTGACAGGCCGTTCCTTCGCTGTCGTAAACGACGACTGGATTGGGGCATTGTGTTTAAGAAAATCGAGAAAGAAAGAATACAGTCAGTCGATAAATCAAGAAAAAAAAAAATCGAGAAAGAAGACAGTACTCATCACTATCCGGAAGTTCGCATATCGCAGTTATGATTACACTGAACAACAAAAATTTTTTACTGGAGATGTGTAAAGTGATTTAGCCTAATTTGGGTACGCTGATTTCAAAAATCATAACCGTTTTGCTGTATCACGTCAGGATTTTCAGTAACAGAAATATTCCCATTGCCTAGAAGTCAGGATTTCAATGAAATTTACAAAAATTCATTTATTCATTTATTTCATCATGAATGCTTCAAAATTATAGAAATTACAGAAAAACTCCACTAGAATGTAATTAAAAATGCTTTAGGCATTTGGCTTTGTGTTTGTGCTGCTCTGTGTCAGTTTCACGATGCAGGAACCAGCAGAAATCACCCATCATGTTCGGGTTGTGCCGCCCTTGGTAACGCGTCTCCATGAGTGAAATCTCTTGGTGGAATCGATCGCCGTGCTCGTCCGAGACTGCTCCCAAGTTGTCAGGGAAGAAGTTCAGGTGCTGGTGTAGGAAATGGATTTTCAGGGACATCCTGGAGCCAAGTTTCCTGAAGGACTCCAGCAGCTGCTGCACTATTTCTTCATAGTTGTCCGCGCGCTCGTTCCCCAAGAAGTTGTCCGTCACAGCTATGAAGCTCCTCCACGCTGCCAGCTCTTTGGGGTTTAGAGTTGTCGGAAAAGTTTCGTCCTTCATAATCTGTCGGATTTGCGGTCCAACAAAGACACCAGCCTTGATCTTGGCCTCCGACAAGGTGTTGCCAAACTTTTCCTTGAGGTATAAAAACCCACGCCCATTCAGATCCATTGCCCGTACAAAACTTTTCATCAAGCCGAGCTTTATGTGGAGTGGTGGAAGGAAAACCTTGGCTGGGTCGACAAGGGCGACATGCTTCACGTTGTGTCGACCAGGTACATGCTCTTTTCGCTCTTCCCAATCTTTCTTCGTCAGTGATTCTTGTCGTCTCTGCTATCCCAGAGACAAAGGAAGCACATGTATTTCGTGTAGCCTGACTGCAGCCCTAACAACAGCGCCACCACTTTCAAGTCTCTGCAGATGTGCCAGTTGAAGTCATTGTACTTGATGGAATCAAGCAGCTGCCGCATAGTCTCATAGGTCTCTGTCATGCCGAGCAGCGTGAGCCAGTGGGACTGATGGTTTCTCGTTGCCATTGTGGAGCAAAACAGCCTTCAAGCTGTTCTTCCCCGAGTCGATGAAGAGGCGCCAGTCTGCAGGATCGTGATCACACCCAAGTTCTTTCAACAGACCGTTGATGTCACTGCAGAATGTCATCGTGTCTTCCATCTCAAAGAACTCAGCCATGTCTCTGTGACGTGCTCTGAACAAGGATATCTTGGTGTTAGGTTCAAGTAGATTCCACTGCTGTCGCCTTGATCCAAGCAGCTCTGCCTTCGCCTTTGACAGCGAGAGATCTCTTACAAGATCATTTAAGTCTCCCTGGTTCAGAAGGTGTGATTCTTGAGTGTCGGGTTCAAAAGGTTCATCATCACCATCCTCTTCACCACCGCTTACAGCTATGTTCTGATCAGCTGGAGGTGTTGGAGACGGGTTCTCGTCATCATGAGGCACAGGTTTACGAGCAGAGAGACGCAGTCAGCGTACTTGATGTGACCTTTATTCTTCTTGTTGAAGCCGGCGATGCTTGTGCAGCAGAAATAACAATCATCATGATGATTCTGCGGCTCACGCCATATCATGGGCACCGCAAATGGCATGCTCGCGCGCTTGCCCACCAACCACTGAGTCAAGGTTGTGTGACAGCTTGTGCAACAGATGTGTGGTGCCCAGCTCTGTTCTTGGTCCCCCACCTTACACCCGAAGTAGTGAAAGTAGGCGGCCTTCATTTTCACTGCTGTAGATATACTTCGCTGTTGATCTTTTTTGGTATACCGACCACAGACATAACAGAAGTTGTCAGGATGATTGGTACAGGAACGCCTACTCATCTTTATCTGAAAGAAAGAAATATAACACAAGTTAACAACAATTGTACGAAATAGACATGTTAAAGACATATGTAAATTTCATTGAAATCCTGACTTCTAGGCAATGGGAATATTTCTGTTCCTGAAAATCCTGACGTGATACAGCAAAACGGTTATGATTTTTGAAATCAGCGTACCCAAATTAGTCTTAATCACTTTACACATCTCCAGTAAAAAAAAATTTTTTAAATTTGTTGTTCAGTGTTATTCGCAATTTAGTTTTAATGGCCAATTATTCAATGAGTGCCAACGTATTTTGCCTTTTCGCAAGGAAAAACATGGAGAGGAGAGGAGAGAAAAAACCCGTAATGGCGAACACGGCTGAGTTTCTCTTCACCATCGACCACGGCTACGCAACAATGCTTCCTGTCATTGGTTGATATAAAATGGCCGCAGCAACGGTTCCTGTCATTGGTTGGTAAATAAATGGCCATAACTTGGGAAGCACTTGTCCGATTAATATCAAACCTTGAAAAGGCACATCCTCAGGTCCCCAGCAATATATCTGGCAAGTTTCAATTAGATCGGACCAGCGGTTGTCGAGAAACAGCGGTCACAGACGCACGCACGCACGCACACGCACACGCACGCGCACGCGCACGCGCACACACACACACACACACACACACACACACACACACACACACACACACACACACACACACACACACACACACACACACACACACACACACACACACACACACACACACACACACACACAGACTGCTGGAATTATAGATAGATAATCCCGAAGAGTACTTGACTGTATCGGGAATTGATTTTTTAATAATTTTTTTTCGTTGCCTGATTTGAGCGAAACTTGATACTGCACACTGCAGGCAAATGAGGAGTAAGGTGGCCCTAAGTTTTTGCGCTACCGTGTACGGTTTTGGCTGTATTTTGGGAACATACATGCATACATAAATATACATTATACATACAAGATGAGAGTTTTAGTAATATATAGATAATTCTCATGTCCAAATCTGGATTCGGATCTCCACTAAAATCTAATCGGTTCATCCTCGTCACAAACCCAACCTCTCCACCAAATTTCACCTGAATCTGTCCACAACTTTGAGATAATCTGCACACAAACAGACAAACAATTATTTTGCCAAGTAACAAACAGACAGGGTTGAAAACATAACTTCCTTCCACCTTCGGTGGCGGAGGTAATGATTGGGTCAAAATGTCAAAGAGCAAAGTCACAAAAGGGCAAATAGCCCTAATTAGGCCGTTCGCCGCTGTGCAGCACAGAATGGCAGGGTATATTATTATTGTTATGTTTGTGGGGTTAGATGAAGGGATTTCATAGCAAAGGTAGGATTGTATTGTGCAGCATAGTCCATGGATGAGTCGGAAACATCTTGATGTAATTCAAGTAGGAAAACTGTGAGCTTAGGTTGTTAAGTGTCACCACATGGAGGGTGTTGCTGTGTTAACTAGGTTGGGTTTAACTCAAATGAGATTTGTTACCTGCATTGTCTGTGAGCATCAGCTGCAGCTGATGTATACATGACGTATGTGATTGCCCCCATGACCTTTTCCTACGTTTTTGCATTTACAAAGCCGGAAATAAATGAACTACGTTTTTACGCTAACAACAATAGAGCCAAACGTTTCCGAGCAGGCAAAAACCCTGCCTTCCCGACTTCATACCGGCAGGCCATGCCCGAGGTTCATTGGTTGGGGTGATGTCAGAGGGAAGACGGGCAAGAGCGACAAGAAGGTGCGATAGAGACAAGAAGGCAGTGGGAAGCTAATGTCAGGTTCTGTTGCTTCTCCCTCGGCATGAAGAATAGCAAATTCTCGTTGTTAGGTGATTCGGTGATTTTTCTTTTTCACATATGATGAACATTTTACCTCCACTTTCAAAGAAAATAAGAAAAAAGATAGAAGAAACATCCCAGAGGAAGTCCACCTTCTCTAAGCTATCCTGCCAGCCCGAGTCATTAAATGAATAGCACCAGCCCTAAAAAATACAATGCCAGTGATTGGCTTATACAAAACATTGAAATTGTGCTGTTTAGAACAATTTGGGTTTGTTAAAGCAATGCAAGCATACGAAGCCTTTTCGTGACACTTCTTATAAAAAGCGAGACAAGCATATATGCATGTATAACACCTGGTAATCCCAGATCTTGACCAGACGGTCGTCAGCCCCAGAGATGAGGTAAGGCTTGTCACCGCCGCTGTAATAATCGACACAGTTGACCCCTTTCTCATGACCTTCCAGTGTAAAATTAGGCGTTGAAGACCCGAGCTGCCAAACCTACGTGTCGTAACACAAAACGTAATATTTATAACAAGGTAGAGCTTACACAAGTGGGCCGGGTATCATGGGTCAGGGTATCATGCAAGCAATCTATTCCAATAAACGTCACCGCCTCCGATGCTCACCTTGATTGTGCGATCAAGTGAAGCGCTGGCGAACTGGTTGTTATCTTTGGGATTGATGACAATCTGCATAACATAGTGCGTGTGTCCTTCAAAAATTTGTGAACAGCTCCATTTCTTCTCCCAGTCCCAGAGTTTGATAAGCATGTCATCTACGGTGTTCAACATCACAAAGAACAATTAACCAAACTATGCAGTAATAGCTTCTGAAACTTGTGCCTGTGAAGGTGCATTCCAGGTGGTGAATTTTGTAGTACCTCTTTAAAGTTCAGATGCACACAGGAAGTACAAATTACATCTAATGTGCAATCGCAACCCAAAATCAAATTTGTTTATTCTTTACAGGAGTGAGGCTCATGGAAAAGTAAGGTAGAACTGACAGTTGGACAACCATCAAGGGAATGAAAATGAATGAAGGGAATGAAGGAACATTTGAAAAATAATTTCGAGTTTTTATGAAAATAATACCTCCTCTGGACATGAAACCTCGCAGTGTTTTATTTTTATGACACAGTAAAACCTTCCTATGGTTACTGCCTTGGAAGGAAAAAACAAAAAACGTGATTTGTGAGACAAGACATCAATTGGTACCTGCCTGAAGTCCTTTTGCTGGTGGAAGAAGGGGTGAATGAACAGTGGACAAACAAAGTTTCACTACTCACTCACTATACAAAGCAAGCTTACATACCGCTGCTTGTGAGGATGAATGGCTGCGTCGGATGCACCGCAATACATCGGATGTAATCCGAGTGGGCCTCAAACATGTGTACTCGTTCAAGAGTGTTATAGTTGAAAACGCGGATTTGCATGTCATCCTTTGAAGAGAATAAAAAATAAAATAAAAGGATTCAGAGCATTAACCCAATGTAAAGACCATCATGATGATCCAGGGTGCCGCCGTTCACCTCTGGGCAAAATTGAGAGGAAGACACAAGCGACGAAGCACTCAACTCTCCCAACACATTCACTCGGTTATTCGAAACAAAGCTTCACGACCTGCATGCTTTGTCTATTTTGTTGTTATTCATATTTTATTCACACACACAAAGACTTCAAATAAACTTTTTGTTAAAAGACTTCGAAAAGACTTTTTGTTAAAAGACTTTTTGTAAAAGACACACAAAGATGTCATCATAACCTTACGATAATGAAGCAAATGTGGATGCAACAGAAACTCCAAAATTGACTTGGGGGAGGAGGGAGGGGTGGGGGAAATAGCACTGGCTTTGGTGGTAGCCGGCATGACAAATGATCTTCCATTATCTTATCACTAGCAGAGGTACTCACACCTTGTGAGGAAGGAATTTAGAGTTTGATGGATACATTCTATCAATGGACAGACAGACAAAGACTGAAAAATAACTATATATATATATATATATAACTATATATATATATAAATATATATATATATATATATATTTATTTATATATTTATATATATATATATATATAGTTGCGAATTCGCGCCCGACGGCGTGCGATCGGCCGCGTAATTCGAATCGTGACCGCGTCGCCCACCGGTCGGACAATTCAGTCGTGACCCTCCTTGGAACTAACGCCAGGAGATAGTCACGGGTGGGGGTTTAACCTCACCACGATCGTGCCAATTGCCCACCCGTGCAGGATAGGGTTGCTCGCCAAATTCGACCTACCTAAGTACCTGCGCGAGTAGTCGACCGGGCAATCGTACCTCACCGCAGGTCGGCCGAGGACACGAACCGCTAAAGCGGTCCATTCCGTGCTACAGTGATAACCGAGCGGTGTTATCGCCGACCTCGACGGATGCGATTCTGTTTACCGGGTGCTTACACCCCTCTACCAATTTCTTCCGTGATGCAAGATGGCACTTTCAAAACAGGGAATAGGATGCAACGAACGGGTAACAGTTCAATAAGCACATTTATTTGACATTGCACGTATTTACAGTCACAGCAATGAATCATGCACGTATGTACAGTCAAAGCAAGCAGATAAAATAATTACCACCGAATAAAGCGTTTTATTCGCACACACAATTACTTAAACAAGTCTACTTACTAGACGGCGCCACCACATGCATTTATACAAAAAGCAAAGAAAAGCCACCCCCAAAGACAAGGGTGGCAGACAGGTCCGTGGACTGAATGTGACGTGGAGCCTGGATGAACGGTCAGGCCCACGAGACCGAAGGGTCTTACCCGCGCCCTCGTGGCGCGATGGTGGGCAGGTCGCGACGTCTACTCCCCCATGGCCTGGCGTGGCCGCGCCTGTCCTTGGGCACCCAGCTTGGTCGGTGAGCTCTCTCCGGCGTTCTCCACCCGGATGCACAGGCTCGCGCCACACAGCAGGCACCACGGAACGGACAGGGTTAGCATCGCTCTCTCAGCGCGGATGCTCGGTATGGGGGAATTGCTGGTGCTCTCTCAGCATGTCGATGCTCTCTCAGCAGGTCAATGCTCTTTTCGTGAGTTGACGCTCTCATAGCGAGTTGACGCTCGAACGAGCACCCTGGACCGCCTTGGCTCCGGCAAACTCTCCCTGGCTGTGGTCTCCACTTTGCCCCTTTTCCCGACGGTGGTTTCCAAGTAGCGCTCTGGTTTGCCTCCAAGCCCCTCTCCGCGTCCCTGCTCCGTTCACCAACTCTCGCTCTGACACCACGACCATCTCCCCACAACCGGCTGACTTGAGCTCCGTCTCTCGAAAACTGAACCCAGACTGACTTGTAACTGATCGCGAGCTCGTCTCCCCCACCACTGCGAGCTCCGTTCACCAACACTGGCAACCGACCCACCGACACTTCTCTCGACACTGCCTCGAGCTCTGTAAAACCGACTGGCCCTGAGCTCCATTCTGCTCGCCCTTTTATAGGGCAGGGAAAGTGAGAATCGACCCCTGACCCTTGACCTCCAACCCCGGCAAAGCCTACGTGGTAGAAATCACCAAAATACTCGCTTGACAGCGTGACCCCTGACCCAGGCAGAGCCGATGTGTGTAATTCACCGAGGGGGAGTAGACGTCGCGACCTGCCCACCACGGTAGCCACCCTTGTCTTTGGGGGTGGCTTTTCTTTGCTTTTTGTATAACTGCATGTGGTGGCGCCGTCTAGTAAGTAGACTTGTTTAAGTAATTGTGTGTGCGAATAAAACGCTTTATTCGGTGGTAATTATTTTATCTGCTTGCTTTGACTGTACATACATGCATGATTCATTGCTGTGACTGTAAATACGTGCAATGTCAAATAAATGTGCTTATTGAACTGTTACCCGTTCGTTGCATCCTATTCCCTGTTTTGAAAGTGGCATCTTGCATCACGGAAGAAATTGGTAGAGGGGTGTAAGCACCCGGTAAACAGAATCACATCCGTCGAGGTCGGCGATAACACCGCTCGGTTATCACTGTAGCATATACATATACATATACATATACATATACATACATATATATATATATATATATATATATATAAATATATACAGTAGAGTAGGTGTAAGTCGGCAGCGTGTAACTCGTCACTTCGCCTAAGTCGGCAGCATCAAAAAGTCCCGAATTTATCTCATGTTAAATCCCTTTGAATAAAGGGTCATCCCTCTGTAAGTCGTCATCCCTAAGTCGTCACTTCGTCCAAGTCGTCAGATGTTGTCCATTCCCACGTAATGGAAACTCAAGTCAATTACCACTCCTAACTCGTCACACGGAACTGCTGCCTCATGAGAAGCCCGATTTCATGGAATCGTGATGTTCGCTCATTGGTGTACACCGCCAGTGATAGGCTATTTATAACTGTGTACACACGTTGATCGCACTGCAGGCAGGACAATGGCGACTAAGCGTAAGCTTACAACTAAAACCTACCAAGAAAAATACGACATTATCCAGTTTTGCGAGGCAAATCCACTGATGAAGAAAACAGACATAGCTGAGAAGTTGGACATCGAACGGCAGACATTGAACGATATCTTGAAGAATAAGGGCAAGATATTTGGACAAGTGGGGAAGATCGTGAGGCCGGTGGGAAGTGTGAAATGCGTGAAATGTGTTTCCTTTGAAGATGTCGATGACGCGCTCATCATCTGGTTTCGGCAAATGTCGGCTCAGCCAAATATTCGGTTTCGGCCGATTCGGCCAAATATTCGGCCGATACCGTCTTTCGGTGGAGGATTGCCCAGCCAACATCATGGAATACAATGACCGGTTTGAATCCTTTCTCATGCACCAGATGCCCAAGAGTTTGAGGCAGTCAAACATAATGGATTACTTCGCGAAGAAGTAAAGGATCGATCGAGCTTAGTGTTGAAGTCCGATCATGGTTTTATATTGGCTTGTTTTGTACATTACCGCACTCACACATCGGCATTGAGTGGTAGTTATCACCACGATGACTGTGTGTCATGTAATTTGTCACCATACCATCACCGATGGTATACGAGTTGTCTTACAGTTGTTCATTATCTTTACTTTTGCTAAACTGATTCATGAATTCCATCTTTGTTTGATCACTTTCCAACTCACCAATGAACCCCCACCTATGCCCTGAGGATTGTGTTTTCCTTTTGGTACAATAGCCAGCTCTCACACAGACGTGTCCAGGCCACGCGCGACTTCATCCTTCACCCCACAGTCATCATGAATGTTCACATACGCTGATACGCGTAAGTCGTCACATTTCTAAGTCGTCACTTTTTTCTCGGTCCCGATAGTGACGACTTACGCCTAGTCTACTGTACATATACATATATATATATATATATATATATATATATATATATATATATATATATATATATATATATATATATATATATATATATATATATATATATATATATATATAAAATATATTGTTACGAATTTGCGCCCGCCCGGCGTGCGAATGACTGCATTAATTAATAGCGGACGGTTCGCCCACCGAACGAGCAATTGAGTCGTGATTTTCTGAAACACCACTGAGCCACCACGGCTCAGTCAGTATTCTACCCGCTAGAAATAGGGTCAATCGCCGAATATCGATATACCTAAGTACCCGCACGGGTAACCGACCGAGGGACCGTACCTCGGCGAAGGCCTGCTTGGACACGAACCGCTTAAGCGTTCCGTTCCGTTCTGGGATAACTGAGCGGGTATTATCGCCAGACCTCGCCGGACCCAATTCTATTTATCGGTATTTAAAAACCCACTACTATTCCGAGAAACAAGATGGAATTTCAATGGGGGAAAAAATGGCGTGACGAACGGGTTAACATTCACACAAGCACATTCATTTACAACACAGATGCACATATACAAACAATCATGCAGTCAATGGGGGAAGGGGACAAGACACGAGCAAGGTAAAAACACTACAACCGACTATAAGCAATTATCAATGGGGTCACTTTCACAGTTTTACTTCGCAAGACACGGCTCCACAACATCCGTTCAAAGAAAAGCAGGAAAGACCCCATCAAAGGCAATGGGGTCAGACTGGATCTCTTGGGTCTTTATGGCGTGGGACTTGGCAGACCGAACGAGTCCCACGAGACCGTTGCAGGTCACCCTCGTGGTCACTGGCTTGGGCGACCCGCGATGCTCCTTCCCCACGGCGGCTAGCGTAGCCGCGGTTGAGCCCAGGCCCTGCTCAGCGGCCGGCGATCTCTCTCCGGCTCTCTCCACACGAGCGCGCGGTTTGTGCGACACAGCAGGTAAGGCTGCTCCTCCAGCTCGCGTCTCTTTCGAGACGCCCGGACCTCCGCCGATTGGCTGCTCCCAGCTCCCCACTCGGACACGAGCCCCGATCTTCACCCAGCTCGGGCAGAAGCAGCCCAGTTCCTACGGCGGCGTCCAGCGGCCGCGACAACTCCAGCAACCACCGAGAGAGAGAACGAACGTCCGAGAGAGAGAACGAACGCTCCGTGCGCCCTTTTTATTACTCATGCCCTGCCACTCCGCTCTCGCCCCGTCCTGGGGGGGGGGGCCGCCTGCTCTCCCTCGACGAAGGCCAGGCCTCGAGCAACCGTGTGCCAAGGTGGAAACGCGGTGGTGTGGTTAAGGTGATCAGGATGGCGTGGTTTGTTGAGAGGGGCGTGTGGTTGTGGTGGTGGAAGGACGGTGGGTCTGAAGCGGTTGATTGAGAGCGATGTTGGTGCTGGTGGTCTAAAATAACGATAGTGAAAGAAAAACGGCTATCTCAAAGATCACAGCCCTGTGACACCAATAATTCCCATGAAACAAAGGTGGGGAAATCTAACTGAACACAGACTTATCGATCGAACTGAACGAAGGACCTTTATGGCGACCTGCGAATTTCCACAGCCGTAACAATATATATATATATATATATATATATATATATATATATATATATATATATATATATATATATATGTATATATGTATATATATATATATATATATATATATATATATATGTATATATATATAAACACATGTAATATATATTGTGACTGGCCGGGGGGGGGGGGGGGGGTCAGCCGCCAACCGACCGCTCTGAACGGAGCCGCAAGTCGAGTCGGCCCGACCGATCGCCCGGAATATAGATCGCCGCCCGGATAACTCTGAGCGACGGGTCCTTGTACAAGAACCGAAATACGCCAATCGGCAGATCACATGGGGTAGGGTCGATTGCCAATCTTCAATGTACCTAAATACCCACGTGATCCAACTAACGGGTATTCCACCCTCGACGGATCTCGTACGGAACAAACCGCCGAGGCGAGCTTGTCCGTGGCGATTCCGAGTGGCGTAATCGCCGAGAACCGTCGGTCCAAATGTCCCCCTATTATGGCAAACCAACGGCTAACTCCCAACACACGAAATGTTCAGTCAATGAGGGAATGGACGAAACGAGCAGGTTTACATTCACACAAGGACATTTATTATAATGAAACACGTAAGCAATTAAATAAGGCAAAACACGTGTGCAATTATACAAACAACAAAAGCACGACAAAAGAACTACAACCGTCGATAAGTAATTATTAATGTACAGTCACTTAAACAGTTTTACTTACGAGACTCGGCGCCACAACATTTATTCAAAAGAAAAGCAGGAAAAAGACCCCATTATAGGCAATGGGGTCAGACTGGACCTCTTGGGTCTTTATGGCGTGGGACTTGGCAGACCGAACGAGTCCCACGAGACCGTTGCAGGTTACCTGCACCCTCGTGGTGTCTGGCTTGGGCGACCCGCGATGCTCCTTCCCCACGGCAGCTAGCGTAGCCGCGGTCGAGCTCGGGCTTTCCGTGTGGCAGGCGAGCTCTCTCCGGCTCTCTCCACACGAACGCGTGGTTTGCGCGACACAGCAGGCAAGGCTGCGCCTCCAGCTCGCGTCTCCTTCGCGACGCCCGGACTTCCACGCAGCTCTTTGGCTTCTGGCTTCCTCCCGACTCCCCCAACTGCCGAAGCAAAAAGCTTACTCCTCCCATGGGACTCAGCACACGAACTCTGCCACGGGACTCCCACGAACTCAGCCCAACCACGGGACTCCCCCGAGACTTTACGAACCCTTTCGGGACTCTTTACCAACTCTGCCACGGGACTCCCACAAACTCAGCCAACGAACTCAGCCCTACCACGGGACTCCCACGGGACTCTTCACGAACTCTGCCACGGGACTCCCACGAACTCTTTTCACGGGACTTTTTTTTACTCAGAAAAGATGTCCTCTTTATCTTTTGCACCCCCTCCCCCGCACCCGGCGTGACTCATGCCCTCGTGATCCACCCCCCGGTCAACCACAGGTGGGAGGGAGTTGTTGGCGTCACAGGATGGCAGGGTTCTTCTTCCTCTTCGCAGAAGAGGGGGAGGGACATCTCCATTGTTCACTCCCTAACTATTAAATCGATCCGCAGCTCATCTAATCGATTTCAAAACATTTAAACAATGGAAGGTGAGCTATCTAGGGAACATGCACTTATCGACATTGCTGACTAAGGGAACCTGTATGTTGTGTGCAATTGAATTCCAAATTCGTAACTATATGTGTGTATATATATATATATATATATATATATATATATATATATATATATATATATATATATATATATATATATATATATATATATATATATATATATATATATATATTGTTATTGTTATTGTTATGGCTGTGGAGATTTGCAATACACCAGAAAGGTCCTGAGGTTAGATTTATCGATAAGTTCATGTGTGGTTAGTCCACACCCATTGTTTAAAGGGAATAAGTGTGATTCATCAGGGCTGCGACGCTTTGAGTTAGCCATTTTTCTTTCTCTATCGTTATTTTGAACCAATAAGCCCACCAACAACTCAAACACCACTACCTTCGCCTCTTTACCTCCACAACTCCACCCCGCAAACATCGCTTCACTGCCATTCTCAAACAACGTCCACCAACAACCAAACCACCACAGCAAACCCCCCACCACCTTCGCCTTTCTCCTTCCACAACCATCAACCACACCACTTGCCAACACCGAACGTCATGCTGTCCAGGGCCCGTTCGGTAATTGTTGCCGAACGCGTCGAGCCGCGAGTACAAATGGATGCCATTGCAAGAGGAAATTCGGATCAGGAGAGGCTCACGCCCCTTTCTGCCCAACCAATGGTTAAACGTCGGGTGGTGTGGCCCCGCCCCAAGCGCGATGCATGTGGACTCCTTTTCGGAAGGAATTCGTTTCAAGAAAGGCTCACGCCCCTTTTTGCCCGACCAATGGCTGAACGTCGGGTGGCGTGGCCCCGCCTCCAAACGCGTTTTGATCCGCGAATTAGCATACACGCTCCTCCTCCGGTCTATAAAGACGCGAGCACAAGGCAACTCATGTGTCGTGTCGAGTTGGGGCGTGTGTTGGGTTGTGCTGAGCTGTGCGGTGCTGTGCTGGCTGGGCTGGTTGAGTCAAGACGAAGGTCATCGTTGAGGTTGTCGTTGCAGGGATCGGACGGCGAAGGGGACGGAGCTCTGTGTTGAGGTCGAGGGATGAGTCGCGGCGTGAAGCAGGGACGCGGAAGAGGACTCAGGGGCGAGAGTTCACCGGAGTCGGTGCGGTCCCGAGACCCCGCTAGCGGGACGGAGCGTCCGCCATTCCCCTCTCCCGACCCCGAGCATCAAGAATCCCCCCCCCATCCGTGCTAAGATAGCGCCGGTAACCCCGTCTGTTCCCCAACCTAACCGTGGTGCCGACCAACACGTGCCTGCGCAACGCACGCCAAAGGAGCTCGCAGATCATACCAGAGGCACGGAGTCAGGCGCGTTACGCGGACATTGCGGCAAGCCCGCCATCGCGCCACGAGGGCGCGGGTAAGACCCCTTCGGTCTCGTGGACCTGGCCGTTCACCCAGGTCCCACGTTCATTTGGTCCACGGACATGTCTGCCTCCTTGCCTGTGAGGGTGGCTTGTATTTTCTTTGCTTTTGGTGTAAGTGTGTGTGTGTGTGTGTGTGTGTGTGTGTGTGTGTGTGTGTGTGTGTGTGTGTGTGTGTGTGTGTGTGTGTGTGTGTGTGTGTGTGTGTGTGTGTGTGTGTGTGTGTGTGTGGCGCCAGTCTTTAAAGTAAACCTGAATAAGTGCTTGAACATAGCTTTATTCGGTAGTAGTTCTGCGTTGCTTTTATTGTTTTGACTGCAATGTGTGCATTCTTACTGTATAACTGTAAATACGTGCCTGTCTGAGTGTGAATTAAAAGTGCTTGTCAAACTGTTTCCCGTTTCATTGCGTCCTTTCCTCTAGTTGACATTTCCATCTTGCATCATGTAAGGGATTGGTAGTGGGTGTAGACACCCAATAAATAATCTGAACCGTCGAGGTCGACGATAACTCCGCTCGGTTATCCCTGCAGCACGGAACGAGCCGCTTAAGCGGATTGTGTCCGGAGTCGACCTGCGGCGTGGTACAACTCCTCGGTACGCTACCCACGCGGGTACTTAAGTGTATCGACATTCGGCGATTCACCCTATTTCACGCGGGTAGAATGCGGACTGGGTTGTGGTGAGGTTAAACCCCCACCCATGGCAAGCTTCTTGGCGGTAGTTCCAAGAGGGTCACGACTGAATTGTCCGTTCCGGTGGGCGATGCGTCGCGATTTGAGTTATGTGGCCGATAGCACGCCAGGCGGGCCAGAATTCGTAACAATATATAAATATATATTTATATATATATATATATATATATATATATATATATATATATATATACATATATATATATGAAAGATGATTTGTGATACTGCCAACCACGAGGTGGTGCTTTATGATACACATTTACATCGAGAGAATTGGGGTCTTTCCGCACCCTGAAGATTTGAGAATGGTTTATTGCATCTCCATTTGCCAAGAGGATTCCACCAATATGCAAAATGATGGGGTTACTGCAGGTGGGGCCAATTATATCGATGGACAAACAGACAGACACACAATATAACTTCATATGGAGTACGATATGTTGTGATCAACAAAATCTCTTTCAAAAATTATAAAGTGCATTTCCCAGAATTGCCCATCAAAGGTGGGCCGAGAAGGGTGCTCCCACTCGGAGGGCGGGAGTGTCCGCTAGTATGTTCAATGTGCACGCAGTGTCTGCCCAAATATGGTACAGTAATACCACAATTTAGTCTCCAAATTAAGTCATCACTTTATTCATATCACTACCCGATTTGCGTCATCTCAACCCACACTTCAGCCAATGACAGCAAGAAAGCCCTTTCTCGTCTCCGTCGCCTTGGCCTTCACCTCCATTGTGCATGAACTACTTTGCGTAATAATAGAATGTACATAAAGAAATGTACTGTGGAGTGGCTAAGAGGCAATGTAAAAGAGAGTTACCTTAAAAGTGAAATTGAAAGTTATTTGTTGAAACGATGCTGGTGAACGCGCCGTCAATGTCGGCGGGTTACCAAGTTTGCCTCTAACTACGGTGCGTACCATTTATAAAAATTCCGACGTTCATTGCACGTCAACCGCTTCTGGAAGAGGTACCGAAGGTAAGAAAAATTCAAACTAAAATATGTTCTTTATTTAAAGAGCAGGTTGCGGGTCACCAAACATGTTCTGAAAATTTATCAATATGATTATATGTGCATTATATAGTTTGATGCAAACTATTGTGGTTGCCTAACTTTTGGGAAAATTAATGAAATTTAACTCCGAAGTTGTTATTTCTCGAGGCTGTTGAAAAAAACAGCCGCGTGCCATATATGGATGGTAACGTCACCTTCTCCAAAACAAAGCGGACGCTCACTCGCTCATTGAAGAAGTGTCCAGTTCAGCGGGCCGTTCTTTCGCTTTTTTTGAGCTTGCAACTGTCTATAATCTATATTATTCTTTTTTATTTTGAATTATTGTAGAACAAAGTTATTTGGATATTTGTACATCATGCCGCGTACGTGTGTCGTCATGTTTTGCGAAAATGGCTGGAAAACGGGTAATGCTCCCACCGATTCCCAAAGCAATCAAACATTCACCGGCAGTGGATAAGATTTGTACAAACAAAACGGGCTGTTTGAAAGACTTCAACGCCAAGGCTACGGTGTATAATATATTTGGGTCCGTTTTTGATTTATTCGATTTCTGACTCTTGAGTGACGAGAGGGTTAAAAATAATTATATCAAGTCACAGACGAATCAAACTTTACATTATTTTATGCATCGAACAAGAAAATGAAAATCGACAAACCAATCTGTCTGGTGGAGTCAGTCAGTGTGAACTGCCAGGCAGTCAGTCCTGCCACTTGTACACGAAATAGGCCGTTTTCTGGCACTTGCAAGTGGCTCAAATTTATATGGCTCAGGGCCAGAAACTCCATCATATAAATTCCCATCATCCTCTGACTCGTCCTCAGCAATATCAGAATGAAAACACTCAATTTCATCGCCGCTGAAATCACTCTCTGATTCACATCTCGCCATTGTTCACATGCTGTTTCCGAATGTTCACGAAGTTTTCGGAGAACGTGATGTCATAGCATCTTCGGTAAATGCCGGTCTGTTTTTCGATCACTGACAAAAGTTTTGACTTGAAAGTTAATTTTAGCATATTTTGAGTTTCAAATTAAAGAAAATAATTGCCAAACGATTATTAATGTGATTACAACCTTCGAATCACGCGAAGTCATCAGCGATGGGTCTGGTCTTTAAATGGGTCTGGAAATTGGTGTTTTATTTATTTTTAATTGAATATAACTGTCACAAACCAAAAAATAAATACATTCAAAGGGAAACATGGGTGAAATGGAAAATATATGATGTGATGATGAAGTAGCGACATCAGGAGCGTATCCTCCCCTTATTCCATCAATTCTTAAGAGAAAAATTGCTTTGATTTACGTTGTTTCGTTGTAAACTGGGATGAAACAGTATCCATAGAAAAAATAAAAATAAAAAGCGATTTATTAAAGGAGAGTCTATTCGGACATTTGGGTGCAAAACTTTTTATTCGTTCTGCAACACAAGACACAGATCAGAATAGTTTCTAACATGGATATAATATATATTTATATAGATAGATAGATAGATAGATAGACATGTGTACTCACAGCTCCAGCAACCAGCCAGTTCTTGCGAGCAACAAACTTTGCAGCACGAACCGGCAAATCACACACTTCGAATGACTTGACCAGAGTCTAAGACAAGGCAAAGGCAGGACTGAGCACGAAACAGAGCAGAGGCTTGTCATGGGAAAAAGAACACAATGTACCTGAGAACGAGTGGATCTATATATAAAGTACGTATGCACGCAAGCTCATGAGACCAGGTATTTGTTTGCCTTGGTTCCAAATGCAACAGTTGATGTAACTTAAGAGAGTTTGTGACATTTTCACTTCACATCCCCCAAGCGAGTTACAAGGACAGCAAACAAATCCCAAAGTTATCGGTTGATTGACAAGATGTTTGACCCTGTTTTACTCATGTTAAAGTGAACAATTATCTCAAGTGCAGATGACGATGCTTTCCTTCATGGCGTGGAGCCCGACGTCTGACACGGCGTGGAGCCCGACGTCTGACACGGCGTGGAGCCCGACGTCTGACACGGCGTGGAGCCCGACGTCTGACACGGCGTGGAGCCCGACGTCTGACACGGCGTGGAGCCCGACGTCTGACACGGCGTGGAGCCCGACGTCTGACACGGCGTGGAGCCCGACGTCTGACACGGCGTGGAGCCCGACGTCTGACACGGCGTGGAGCCCGACGTCTGACACGGCGTGGAGCCCGACGTCTGACACGGCGTGGAGCCCGACGTCTGACACGGCGTGGAGCCCGACGTCTGACACGGCGTGGAGCCCGACGTCTGACACGACGTGGAACCCGACGTCTGACACGACGTGGAACCCGACGTCTGACACGACGTGGAGCCCGACGTCTGACACGACGTGGAACCCGACGTCTGACACGACGTGGAACCCGACGTCTGACACGACGTAGAACCCGACGTCTGACACGACGTGGAGCCCGACGTCTGACACGACGTGGAACCCGACGTCTGACACGACGTGGCAGAGTGAATGTGTAATACTTGCCCTTTGAACGGCCGATTTAACAATGAATGTATAAGCGATTTGTCCTTGCATTGTCCCAATAACCCACGTACACACGGCAGTGAAGGACAACCCATGAATGACTACTGAGTACCTGTGTCTCGTGGTTCCACACACACACGCTCCCGTTGTACAGACTTGCCAACATCCATGGCTCACTCTGGTGTAAGTCCACACATTTGACCCTGTCGGAGCGAGCGGTCAGCTTGCGCTTGATTTCAAGGCGGAGAGGCTGAAAATGCCAAATTCAGAGAGAATCAGTCCTTGGTAAAATGAGGCAAAAAAACCCCATCGTTTAAAATCACGACAACAATTCCAAAGAGCGAATCGTCAACTTACCATGACTCCAACACCGGACCTATTCCTTTTGACGTGGAACCGGCTATTAAATCTCGCGAGAGTTACGACGAATAGTTAAAAACTTCTTGCGAAATCTCGCGAGATTTATTTTTTAAAGTATTTTTATTTTAATGCTTTTTTATATAACCAATCGGAAAATTATATCAGCCTTGGTAATAAAAACGAAAACGAAACTTTCGACGCAATACATTTTAGAGTTATAATGTCCGCCTATACACCGTCCAGAAATTTCTTCCTCGTGATCTCGCGATGTTTCAAAGACGCTCCCTCGCCTCTTCAAATAACGACATATTATCGAACGTCATTTAGCCATCACGTACAACTACAGTACTTATATCTGTTTTTTTTGAAGATAAAAAGAATTTAAAGATAAAAAGAATTTAATAAAATAAAGAATATATTTCACCATTCATGGTTCAATAATGCAAGTTGTGAGGAAGCTTTTCGCGATCCGCTTTCTGAGCCTCACAGCACACTCGATAATTCTGATCTTGATCTTCTGGGCGAAGGTAAGAATTTTTTGGCGTCACAACGTGAAACTGTTTTAATAAAGGTTGAAGGTCTCAGACTCGAACCCATTAATTTGCTCTGAAAGGTATTGAGGTTTTGCGGCCCCATGTACAGTGATGGACGCTGTGGTTGCTTTGTGATGGACGCTGTGGTGGCTTTGTGATGGACGCTGTGGTGGCTTTGTGATGGACGCTGTGGTGGCTTTGTGATGGACGCTGTGGTGGCTTTGTGATGGATTGGACGCTGTGGTTGCTTTGTGATGGACGCTGTGGTTGCTTTGTGATGGACGCTGTGGTTGCTTTGTGATGGACGCTGTGGTTGCTTTGTGATGGACGCTGTGGTTGCTTTGTGATGGACGCTGTGGTTGCTTTGTGATGGACGCTGTGGTGGCTTTGTGATGGACGCTGTGGTGGCTTTGTGATGGACGCTGTGGTTGCTTTGTGATGGACGCTGTGGTGGCTTTGTGATGGACGCTGTGGTGGCTTTGTGATGGACACTATGGTTGCTTTGTGATGGACGCTGTGGTGGCTTTGTGATGGACGCTGTGGTGGCTTTGTGATGGACACTATGGTTGCTTTGTGATGGACGCTGTGGTGGCTTTGTGATGGACACTATGGTTGCTTTGTGATGGACGCTGTGGTTGCTTTGTGATGGACGCTGTGGTGGCTTTGTGATGGACGCTGTGGTGGCTTTGTGATGGACACTATGGTTGCTTTGTGATGGACACTATGGTTGCTTTGTGATGGACGCTGTGGTGGCTTTGTGATGGACGCTGTGGTGGCTTTGTGATGGACGCTGTGGTTGCTTTGTGATGGACGCTGTGGTTGCTTTGTGATGGACGCTGTGGTTGCTTTGTGATGGACGCTGTGGTGGCTTTGTGATGGACGCTGTGGTGGCTTTGTGATGGACGCTGTGGTTGCTTTGTGATGGACGCTGTGGTGGCTTTGTGATGGACACTATGGTTGCTTTGTGATGGACGCTGTGGTGGCTTTGTGATGGACGCTGTGGTGGCTTTGTGATGGACACTATGGTTGCTTTGTGATGGACGCTGTGGTGGCTTTGTGATGGACGCTGTGGTTGCTTTGTGATGGACGCTGTGGTTGCTTTGTGATGGATGCTGTGGTGGCTTTGTGATGGACGCTGTGGTTGCTTTGTGATGGACGCTGTGGTTGCTTTGTGATGGACGCTGTGGTGGCTGTGATGGTATGGGTGCTTTGTGATGGACGCTGTGGTGGCTTTGTGATGGACGCTGGTGGCTTTGTGATGGACGCTGATGGACACTATGGTTGCTTTGTGATGGACGCTGTGGTGGCTTTGTGATGGACGCTGTGGTGGCTTTGTGATGGACACTATGGTTGCTTTGTGATGGACGCTGTGGTTGCTTTGTGATGGACGCTGTGGTGGCTTTGTGATGGACGCTGTGGTGGCTTTGTGATGGACACTATGGTTGCTTTGTGATGGACACTATGGTTGCTTTGTGATGGACGCTGTGGTGGCTTTGTGATGGACACTATGGTTGCTTTGTGATGGACGCTGTGGTGGCTTTGTGATGGACGCTGTGGTTGCTTTGTGAACCATTCCTGTGATCGATATTAACACAATAATGAACCTGGAATTCAGGTCATGATTCACCAAATGTACCTGGAGTTGAGCTCAAGGCAGAGCGTACCTTTTCACCGTCATTGACTCGTACTTGTCGAGTTGTGGAGGTCCTTGATCCTCCTCTATGGAACGAAATGCAACGGGTTCTCATGAATTGCAATTAGCTGCATCAAGTTGAAGGTTTGGATCAAGTTGAAGGTCTTTGGAATACACTTTGGAGCAGGTTTTCAACAATATTTTTACGAGTCTGTTGTCCTTTGAAGCCCCTCCAAGAACCCGAGATCCCTGAAGAACCAAAGAAGAAGAAGAAGTAGTCGTAGTACTGGTCGTCTTCTTAATGCTACCTCTTTACTTGCAGGATGCAGCGCCCCCCCCCCCATCCCTTTCTCTTTCATGTTGCCCTGTCATACACTCTATCAGCACCATTATGTTGTTCTGTCTTCCGTGTCTGTGTGGGCACGGGGTTACCATGCAGGGGCCATTCCGGGCGAGGATGGTTTTTGGCCCACTCGGGCACGTTGTGTGATGAGTGATATTAAAGTTTGATTTCAACCTCATCAAGATTGGTGTTTTGGCCGTGGTGCTCTGCTGGGAATCCCGTTCACCTTTGTTGCGTGGTGACAGCGTCAGGATACGATTCCACGCACTCTTCATCCTGCAGACAGTCACTGTTTCCGAGAGCCATCTTTGAACCCCAATCGCACCTCACAAGAAGGTGAGCGGCCAACCAGCTCATTCTGTAGCTGTGTCATAAACTGTCTGTGCAACGTTCCTGTCACCAAAATGGCTACCACACACCGTGCACCAAAGCAGTGGTCACTCAGCAAGAGTGAAACAGTAAACTCATTTGAATGTTGGAGACACACTCTCCTTTATATTTTATCGCTCGATCCCAACTTTGCTCCCTTCCTCACCGAGGGCGTCACCTGGGAGAAGAAGAGCAGAGCGCTCCCTCTTTGTGGACTTTTGGATGATGGTGAGAGCGTCCCCGTTGAGCGGCGTCGCACTGCCCAACAAGAAAGTCACCGTACTGGAACTTGTGCTGGATCAGATTGCAAACTACTGCCCTGTGATATCCCGTAACACCATAGTCCGAAACGCCACTTCTGTAGCCAACATATAGCAGTCGATTCGACTACATTTTGGATTCCAGTCGACGGGTGCACACTTCATTTACTTTGCAACGATAAGCCATAAGCCCGAGGAACGCCATGAAGACATGTACCAATGCCTGATGGCGTTTGTGGAAGATACCTTGCTTCAATGAGATGGCGGAATCTCCCACCATAACCAGGTGATCACTGAAGATGAGGAGTTATCCCCCTCGCTGGAGAACTTTTGTTGTGCTCACATGGCTTCGTCTTGTTCAAAATGGACTCCCCGGACTCATCAAACAATGCTATGGAACCGAGCTCAGGGTCCCGCACCTTAGCCTCCATAAAGCCGGAGATATCCCAGACACTTGACTCACTATTAGATGAGCGCCACAGTGCTGAAGATGCAAAGTCATTGCGGACTGCAACATCTCGATTACAAGCCTCCCACCCGGCATCATTACCATCGTCAAAACCCCGTCAATTCCTTTCAGGGACTCGTTCCAACAACCTTACGAGGTCCTGTCCCCTCTGCAACCCAGTACGTCGTACTGATTGCAGTCATTTCCTCAGTGAATGTCCTTTCCTCCTTGAATGAGATCGTCGCTATATTGCAAAAGCACCACAAGTGGCTGACAACTGAAGAGTCAGACGACGAGCCTGGAGGCATAACATGTGCCCATGCGGACAAGGTAGATAGGAACGCAGATTTTATAGAACCGGCCAGGACCCTACGTGTCCAGATTCACCAGTCTCCATATCTCGACACCTTCCACGGTCACCACACAACCCGAGTCACCATTGACAGTGGTGCCACTGGAAATCTGATTGGTGAGACAACTAAGAAATTTAGGAGCCAAGATTCAGAAGATTCCTTGTCAAAGTGGACATCTCTCCATGGCTATTATCAGAGAACCACCTCACCGCCGTCGAGTCTGGCATTTCACTCAAGCCGACTGGCAGGGTCTCCAAGCAGCCATCGAACTTATAGACTGGTCTCCTATCGCTACTTTCTCCAACATCAACTCATCCTGGGAATTCTTTCAAAGAAACTTGCTCTCCCTCATGCACAGATTTATCCCCTCTCGTCTTCAGTTGTCCTACCCTTCCTCCCGCCCTTGGTTTACTGAAGCTTGTGGTGAGGCAGTTGTCCTGAAACGACTTGCCTTTGCCTCATGGAAAGCAAACCCAACTGAGGGCAATCTCAGTTCCTTCCATAAAGCTCGGAACAAGTGTCGATCTACCCTCAGGAGAGCCAGAAAACAACATCTTTCGAATCTCAAGTCTGAACTCTCAAACCTCTCTCCCTCCTCAAAATCCTGGTGGCGTTTAATCAAATCTGTTTCTGGTGTATGTTCCCCCTCCATCCCCTCCCTTACATCAAATGGCCGCACTGCTGATACCGCACGTGAAAAAGCTGAATGCCTAAACT
Organism: Eptatretus burgeri; assembly: GCF_056783735.1. NCBI lineage: Eukaryota > Metazoa > Chordata > Myxini > Myxiniformes > Myxinidae > Eptatretus > Eptatretus burgeri. The sequence continues at coordinate 66,492,364 of NC_140970.1, read as the reverse complement.
CGGTGTTTGCAGCTAAATCTTGTGTCCGAAACCCATTGCTTTCTGTACCCACCTTACCCAGTCGCACCCAACTGTCCCTGGACTCTGTGTCCTTTTCCCCTGACAAGGTGGAGAGCTTGCTGTCAAACATCGACTCAGATTCTGCAACCGGTCCAGACGGCATCAGCCCACGTGTCCTAAAAACCTGCTCTTCTGCTCTTGCTTACCCTCTCTCTGTTCTATTCACCCTCATTTGCTCAAGGTCATCTGCCATCTGCTTGGAAATCTGCAAACATCACTACCATGCATAAAAAGGTGCAAAAACAGATCCCTGCAACTACAGACCAATTAGCCTTCTCCCAATCATCAGCAAGGTTATGGAATCCATCATCGCTTCAGACATGAAATCCTTCCTCTTCTCCAATGGCTTGATTTGCGATCATCAATTTGGTTTCAGACCAGGTCACTCTACCCTGGATATGCTGCTTCTGCTCTCCCAACAATGGATGGAGGTCCTCAATGCCAGACAGGAAATCCGAGCCGTATCCCTGGACATATCACGTGCTTTTGACACAGTCTGGCACTCTGCCCTACTCACCAAACTCTCTTCCCATGGTATCCAAGGCCATCTCCACTCATGGCTCGCAGACTTCCTCTCCTATCACAGTCAACGTGTGGCCCTAAATGGAGTTCTTTCATCCCCTCTTCCTGTCCAGGCTGGAGTTCCTCAAGGTAGTGTTCTGGGCCCTGTTCTTTTTCTGGTTTTCATCAATGATCTCTCCAACTCTCTGGAAAATCATCTATATCTCGTTGCTGATGACTCCACCCTCTGCCGTACCATCGGTCATCCCTCAGACCGGCAAGCAGCAGCTTCTTCGCTCACTGCAGATCTGGATAAAATCACAAACTGGTCCAACACGTGGAACATGTCTTTCAATCCGGACAAATCTCACACTCTCACACTCTCACTATCTCTTCGAAAGGACCATTTGGAAAACCCACCCATCCACTTTCTCAACAATCCTCTGGAAGAAGTCCTTTCTTTCAAGCTTCTGGGTCTCACTATCTGCCATGACCTTTCCTGGGAAAGCCACATTTCAAACCTCGCCTTCAAAGTCAGTCACCGACTGGGAATCCTCTGTCGTGGAAAGTCTTTCCTCGGCCCTCCTGAGGTCCTGACCACTTACAAAGCTTTTGTCCGTAGCCTGATGGAGTACTGCTCTCCCCTCTGGGCTGGTGCTCCTTCCTCCCACCTTTCTCGGCTTCATGCTGTGGAAACCAAGGCATTTCGGATCATTGGCATCTCCCGCAATGAGGCTGAGTCTTTGGGCCTCTCACTCAATTACCCCAGGTTGGTCGGTGGTCTTTCTGTCTTCTACCGTCTCCTCTCCAGCCTTGCCCCCCCTGCTCTCTCTGCGATTTGTCCCCACTACATTTCCTCAGGGCACTCAAGGTCAGCCAACAACCCCCTTCTGGTAAAACTACCAAAATCACGAATCGCTGCTCACTTTCACTCTTTCATTCCTCTTTTTTTCCCCGCCTTTGGAATAAACTCCCTCACTCTATTCTTTCACATTCTTCCCTCCAGGCTTTCAAAACAGCTGTTCACCACCACCTCTTATCACCCCCCCCCCCATCCAAATCCTTGAACTTTTCTACCCCCGATAATCCACCCAAGCCCACTTCCTTCAAATTCCCTGCTTTCCTTCCTGAAAGTCCCTGTAATGTCCATCTTCTATTCCCCATGTTCCCCATCCCATCTCCTTATGTGTCTGTTCCCCACTGTTTTGTCCCTCCCACTCCCGCCCCTCTTGTCTCATGCCCCCTTGATGTGCGTTGTGTGTTAGCTCTCACACAAGCCTCGACAAGGTATACAAAAAGAAGAAGAAGAGTGCGCAGTCCGCTCGTCAGGCTGATGGGTTGTCCCCTCTTCAAATTGTTGGTGAGACCAGACTGACATTGACACGTGACGGAAGAGAATTTCAGTTCAAGGGCCTGGTCGTCGAAAATCTTGACGTGGAGGTATAGTGCAGCAGATAACTGCAAAAATACTTCGGTTTGTGATGCAAGCATGAAATTTGGCACAAATACTCTTTGAGTTCCACTTTTTTTCAAAAAAGGCGCTGGCCACGCAAAATTCCAAGATGGCGACCATTTTTCAAGATGGCCGTCATATGCACAGAAAATTCCTCTTCTGCAGCTAAATACAGTATTTGAAACAAAACACAACATTAAGGGTGTAAACCAAAGTTTTTTTTGCGTCTAAGATTTTAGCATCATTATTCTTTGTAATGTAACACCTCACAGCATGGTTGTAACAAAGATGGCATCCAAGATGTCTGCCGCAAAACCAAAACAATGCTCATATTTCAGGAAATAATAGACATAGACTCATAATTTTTGGATCTATACCTAGGTTTTTGGGATCAACTAATTAGGTGGGCATGGTTTTAGATTCCTAGTTCCCATGCATACTGCTGAAACAAAGATGGGAGTCCAAGATGGCTGCCACAATAGCTATAAACCATTGTTCACGAACTAGCGTTTGGAACAAAATCAAGATTTTTTTTTTTTAAGGTTTACTAACTTGACAGATATGGTTCAGATATGGACAGAAAAATTCTTCCTATTTTGCAAAGGGAAAATCAACCATGGACGGTTAGTCATCATAGGAGATGCTGAGGCCATGCTCATGCAGCATTTCTACCAGGCTTCTCTTCCTGGTTTTGGCAAAGACAGAGAGACCCATGTACACTGGGAATGGTGTTTCTCTGTCTTTGGAGTGTCTGTGTGTTGCTGCTCCCTCTTTGTATCGGGAATAGCAGTTATACTGCAGCAGCTGGGATTTGTACATCACTGTACATGGGGCCGCAAAACCCCAAATCTCAGCTATGATTTGATGTCTGCTCCATGTTCAACCATCCCGACGAATTGAAGGAGAATGGGTGGCATAGCATCTTTAACACAGCCTTCAGGAAATGTGCCATCAAATCTTGATTGATAGTCTAGTATGTGTCGTCTCAAGATTTTTGCAGCTTTAGCCATCACAAGTGCATCAGAGTATTCTGATGCTTTTGATAGAGACAAAGTCACATCTTTCTGGAATGCTAAAAGCACACCTCTTCCCTTTTTGTGAGCTTCAAGCTCAGGGATTTCAGCCAATAATTTATCCTTTTAATCTGGTGGTATTGACAGTGGGAGTATCAACAGCCAGTTGTGCCAGACGTTGTTGGTATAACTGGTAAATATCTGCAAGGGGGAAGACTGTGGGACCATCTGAATTCAGACTGGTTTCAACAATGTAATTCACCAATTCCGAAAGAACCAGTGGGTACACATCTGGTTCCTCCTTAGTTTGATGTGTCTTTCTCAAGACTTCTGAGATGGTATCTCTCCCTGTTGTACAGAGCAGTGAGACAGGCACGATTGTATTTTAGTTCCTGGGCAATGGCATCTCCACCACCCAGTTTTGCTAACAACGTGCCATCATTCAGTGTTTGAGCACACTCGTGCAGCCTCTTGTCCAAGTTCATGGTCATAACTTGCCGAAGGTCAGATTCAGGTGATGTCTTTTCACACATAATACATACTTGACCATCATGGCTAGTTCGTCGCTGCTTCACATGCCCTTAATCTGTTTCACTACCACGAGAGTCGGATCGACGTTTCTTGGCACGATCGAGTTTAGCGTTATTAAATAACAACCGACAACTCATGTGGTACTTTTCCTCATTCCTTCTCAGCATTGCCTCTATACCTCCACCCTCATTCAGTCAAGCTGGGTCTAAAATAAATGGGAGTGCACTGATCTCATTGAATAGAGGTATATTGGTCGCTAGCATAGTATACCCATCATGTTCTGGGACATGATGGGTCGGAGGGGAAGTCAGGGCTTCATTCTTTTTGTCTTTTTGGCAAAGACAGCATCTAGTCCAGTCTGTTTGCCTCTTGGCTAAAATTGGATTCGCATCTGCCATTTTGATTAAGGCCAAGGGTTTATCCTTAGACCACCTTAATCAACGCTCATTCCTGTATGGGATACGACTAGGTTCGGGTGACCTACACCTAGCCCCATCATTCATCGTGTCATTTAAGCCCCACGTGATCTGTACACCATTCGGGTAACTATATGAGCAAGTCATGTATAGCCCCCTTACCCTTGGCTCGGCTCTCCTGCGCTGGCACACCCTGTCAATTCAGGCACGGCTATCTAACTAAATCTAGTAACTACAAACTACTGTTTACTAGCTACTGGATATGGGGCTGTTAGACAGCATTTGGGACACTAAACTAAACTATACTACAACTACTAGTCTCTTACTACAGCATTAGTAAAGCTAGATCAGCTGACACTGAACCCCATGCTGAGTTACACAGCAGTGACGTCACCAGTGTGCCCTGGTTGTGCGCTGACATCACTATTATAATTATGCTAAGCTTTCCTCCACCCTCTAAAATGCAATCTGATAAAATAAGTAATTATAATTTCAATGAAATCCATTATCTTTATTACCTATTTGCTGACTTATAGTACTTAGTATTTCTATGTTTATTCATTGATGAGATATTTTTAAGTTTTACGGCGGCCATCTTGGACGCCATCTTTGTTGTGACACATAATTTTGCAATATATGACAAACAAGTGAACATTTATGCAATAAATTAGAAATAAAAGTATTTTACCACTAAATTTTGTGAAATGATAAATGATTATTACCAGCTTGATTTTTCTGGAGATACGGCTTAGCAGCCATCTTGAAAATGGCAGCCATTTTAATTTTCAGCAGGAGCAATATTTTTGCATAAAGAGTGATCCTTGGAGACCAGAGATCATTTATGTTAAATTTCATGCTTGCATCATAAGATATTCTGATGAAAATAAGAAAATATCTTCAGCACAGTTCCTGAAATATTAGGATTTATAGATTTCATGGTGGCCATCTTGGACGCCATTTTGCTTTGACCATTTGATAATGTATGAGAGCCTAGACAACATTCCTATTAGATTCTTTGACCCCCTAAAACCTATGCATATGCTCAAAATATTGTCTTTAATTCAAATACTTGCTTTAGGAATAATACTTTTCAATTTGGATGGTGGCCATCTTGGAAAATGGTCACCATCTTGATTTTTTTCGTGGCCAGTGCCATTTTTTAACACAGTAGACCAAAGAGAGTATTTGTGCCAAATTTCATGCTTGCATCACAAACCGAAGTATTCTAGGGGTATTTTGCAGTTATCTGCTGCACTACCAGGACATTAAATTTGAACACAGACAACATATGATTGCACAATAACCACCTCATCCTGACTTTAGTCACAAATAAGGGAACCAAAAACAACTTAAAAGATAGAATAATGACTTAACACTCAATTTTAACCCTTTCCTGACTGATTTTACCCAGCACAAAACATTTGAACACCTATAGACAACAGGGGTCTTTGACGCATCATTGCACAAAAACCACTCCAAAATTATGGCATGGGATTTTAACGTCATCTCTTGCTTTCCGACCTGCTGACATTGATGCAAAATAGACTGGGTTAGACACTCAATGTGTTTAGTTTGACCTACCTTAAGATCAATGAAATTCGTGAAACAAACAAAAAATCTGCTATTACGAGTTGCTTCCCCAATGTCCTCAAACCTTGCTACTGCACACGTGAGTAGCAAACTGCATAACAGGCACAGAAAATTGTGCAAGGCAAACCTCTGATTTGACAACCACACCTTCTCGAATTACAGGGACTTTCACTTTGCAACCACACCTGATCATTTCAAGAACATATTCTGGGGCCAGTTTCACATCATCTGGGACTGTAATTGGTGACAGCGACTTGTTCTTGACATCTCTCATCGATCTATATTCCTCAGGGTCCAGTGCCGGTGGATGGCTAGTTTCAAGCATTCGCCATACGATTGCATGATAGAAGTACTGCAACATAGCAAACCAATTGTTCAAATTTGCATAAAAGCACCAAAATTGGTACACATGTAGAATAATGTATTCCGAACAATTCGAGATATGGAGCCACCGGAGATTTTGCCTTGGTCAGCTTTGGCTGTCCTTGCTACTTGTTTTGTAAACAATACACTACATTGTGTATTGTGGAGAACGAACAACACATCACTCTCCGCGATTACTTGATCCGCTTATGCATGGAGCTCCGGCCATTGGGTAGACCTCCTGCTGTCATCCGCAACGATCCAGCCCCCGACTTCACACGCCTGGTCCACGATGAGCTTCTTCAGCACCATCGGATGTGCATTGAAATTGGTCGTATTAAAATTTCCATCGCCGAGAAGGCAGTTCGTGAATGTGAAGACTAACTCCTACGACAGATTTCTATGGGAGGACCAGTAATCCCACTAACCCTCGCACTGGGCACCGCCAGTATGAATTCACGAATTCATGCACGGGGCCTCTCAGCCCGAGAGATGTGGTGCCAGTGGGATCAGTTCACCAATCTGCAAATCCCTTTCTCGGACCAACAAATGATACAAGCTCAACACCACCTTCGCTCCATAAACCATCCCCACAGTGAGAAGTCTAAGGCACCCATGGTGTCTTTCGAGGCCAATGTGTCAGTGGAAGTCGTCGATTTGGTCTATTTGTACTCCGACTGCAACAAGTCATGTGCAAGAAACCGCTACCTCGTCTTTGCCACCCATGGACCCTGGTGCAACATACATTAGTTTGTGGGGTCCCAATTGAGGAGTGCAGCTTATCGGGTCAAAAAAAATCTGAATGCTACAAAGTCCTAGACAACCACAAGGATATGCTTCCACTCCCTCGCAATCGGGTGCATGGTGGTTCACTGCATACCGAGGTCGTTTTCTTTCAACCAGCAACAAAACTACCAGATCCCCCATTCATCCCCTATGAGTTGTCTTCACCCACCAACAGTGCTGGATCCTTGCCAATCCCTATCAGCCAAGTACTTGATCCTGGTTCTGGTACATCGCCAAAACTTAACACCCATGGACCTGATTGCTCCCAATCTATGGAGACCATCCGTGACACTTGTGAGGATCATCCAACGGTGTCCCCAGCTGGCTGTTTACACTTTTGTAAACTTGAATATGCTCTTTCCAATGGTGAACAATTTGAAGTGATATACCTTGCCATATATTTGCAATCCTCACCTGAATTTTGGGGAAAAATGAAAATTTTCAATTTTTGAGGTATCATGACTGTATTATATATGACTGATGAAGAAAAGTAAACATGTATTTGAATACTTCTACCATACAGTTATTACATGAAAAATTTTCAAGCTTCTGGGATGGCTCAATAATCATATATGGGGTCTCAAAGTTGGGTCTTCATACAAAACCAACATTTTTTTTTTCTGGATTTCAACTGATCAGGTCATAAAATTAAGAGAGGTATACTCTGTTTTATGTTTGTTTCTTACAGATCAGTTATCTCTGATCTCTGATCTCAATAATCTCTGAAAATTTCAAGGCTCTATCATTAATATTTAAAAAGTTGTGGGAGTTTAAAAGTAGCCGTTCATTTTGTGATGCTCGCAACGACCATAAAAATAGGGCCACAACCACATTTTCAACCCTCAATATCTCGGAGTTGACCGCATCTATGGACCTAAAATTTTACGCAGCTTCATTTTGATACCTGGGAGCTATATTATGAAAGTTTAAAGTAAATCTGAGGGGGGTCAACTGGGAACATTTTCTTAAATTTGGTGATTTCAGATGGAATGACTCAATATCTTATATACAACTTCAAAGCAGAATTTGACAATGTCAATAGATATGCCTTCACCCGTTAGATGTCAACCCCCTGTTACAGTTGCTCTCAATTAAAGGGAGACAGAGACAGACAGATAGCTACTTAATGCTTCCGACTCGAGTTATGGTCTAAAAAATGATTTTCAAAAGGCACATGACCTTTCACCTGTTCAATGGAAAATTGAATCAGTTCATGTTTGTATTACAGTCCATATGTGTGTCAAGTCTGGTTAAAATCTTGAGTGGTTCATAAATTATTCCAGCAACAGATTTTCAATTAAAATTTACCCAATGCGTTCATAAGCCAAAAGGGCATTTGACCTTTGACCTTTGCCCCAAGAATTTATGAATTCCTTGCATCACAAGACATACCTATACCAGGTTTTGTCAAAATCCCTGCAGCGGTTCACAAGTTATCACGGCACCTAAAATTGATCACGGACGGACTAACCTGAAAGCGTAATGCTTCCAGCGCCTTCGGCATAAAAAGCCAGAACGAAGCTTGGAGGTAACTGAAAGTTCAGACACTACGGTACATGTCAGTTATAAATGACACTCAGAATGAAATTGAGGCTTTTTAGGTTTGTAATTTCTACAAAATTGTGAAGCAGCACCAACATTTGTGTAGATATCTCAAATAGCTAACTACAGCAACTAAAAAAAATGCCTAGAAACGAAGATTCCCTTTTAGTGGTGTTTGGGGTATCCTACCTGTGCAGCCACTATTTCACAAATATGAGATGGGTGCTACAACGTTGCAGTTTTCCATGACAGACTTTAAGGTAGAACTAAGAAACAAGGTGGTAAGGTAAGGACGTTCCTTCAAAGTGATCGATTCCACGGGACTCGTTCATTTTCCTTCTGTTGCAGGAAGAAACAGCATTAACCTGTTTACCCTATGTCAACTCCGAGGTGGAATTAAAAACACAGAACATCAAGTGAGTGAAACATATTTAGTGTGTACAGTACTTGCATGATGAAAAAGAAATTATATGTACATATATCTTCATTGCCAACACATTAAAATTGCTGATAAAGAATCAAATTGCTGTTTCCACTTCATAGTGACCATGTTAATCAGCATTAAGGCAAAGCCATTAATTTCATTTTAAAACTCATCATCATCCTCATCCTGCTGCTGCTGCTGAGCACTCAGATTCCCAAAGGTTAATGAAGCCATCCTGTGAACAGTTAACATTGGGAATTGGAAACACAGTGATTGTGATTTCACGACGTCCTGAGCTTTCTGGCCAATCGGTTGGAAACATAACCATACACAATTTATTTTGCTGCACCAAACGTGTCGAGTGCTTCTGATGCACAGCAAGTTCCCCCGACGTCTCCCATCAGGCTCACAGTGGCTCTGTCTCTCTCACTCGGGCTGCTGGGATTCGAACTCGTTGGATTTTTCAGCATTTCCTTGCTGAACGCAACCCAGAGCCTCCTTTGTATCCTTTCATGTAACCCATCAAAAGGTATGAGAATAAATTTCAGGAATACATTTCTTTGATAACCTTCATATTCATAAATTATACTTGGACTTTAAAATCGCTGCACTTTGCATCACAAAGCAATTGGAGTAAAGTCGAGCTAGCACCAAATAACTGTTTGCAGTTGTGAAAATCCATATTCAAAAATGAAAGCACAACCAACTTAGGCAGCTGCCCAGAAGGCAAGACTCAGATCCAACATTTCCGACCAATGAGTGGTCTTCGTCCAGGACTGCAGACATCGTGTGCCAGGCGTTAAAAGTGCCCCACCAAGGAGATGGAGGTACCACGTGACCATGGTAATCAGATGGTGACACCTACCATCGTTTTCATCGCCTTGTGTTTAAGATCGAGTTTGGTCAGGTGTGTGTACGGGAGTAGTTAAACAACGTCAGTCATTATGTTGTATTCAAGATTAAAACAAATAAACAAACAATGGCAAGTAAGAAGGCACATCATTATGAAACAATCGTAACAAACAAAACAAACACCAATCCCAAGTGACCTATGCTGTGTTGCACTGCTCTAACCCATATCATTGTCACCCTTTGTCATATCAGGCTGCACTGATCTATTTATTTATATAACAGTATGTACAAGTTACTCTGAAATCACATGATTGAACTGTAATCTCAATGAGATGCTGTTCACTCAGGCCGTGCCAATTTTGCTTGCCAAGGTTTCAAAGCAAGTCTCTAGTTTGCCCGAATGATTGTCGAGATTTTTCGTCGGTGTACAAATGAACATCATGTGCTGTGTGCACCATGTGGCTTGCATCGAACAAGTGCCGGTCGTTGCAGCCCCATTGCTCTTTTGTGCTCCCTTATCTTATCGATTAGCGGACAAACAGTCTTGCCCATGTAGTTATCCACAATACGAGACTTTCAAAATGATGTACAAATGCTAAACGAGGTCTTTTGAGCATGCGGTGTGTGTGTGTGTGTGTGTGTGTGTGTGTGTGTGTGTGTGTGTGTGTGTGTGTGTGTGTGTGTGTGTGTGTGTGTGTGTGTGTGTGTGTGTGTGTGTGTGTGTGTGTGTGTTTACACTGACCGTGTTCGCCTCGCCGAGCACTTTTAACCTGCCGTCGCTAGCATGACATCTGCAATTCAAAAGTATTTTTGAACATAATTTTCAGTATTTAGATGAAACGGTGACAATACCAAAGTGGTTAACTGTCATTGTTCTGTTCCTGAATGCAAAACAGACTCATGGACATAGAGGAACACGAGAAACATCCGTGGATGAGAGGAGTCGGGTTCGTACCACTTCCCGTTAATACAAGCGAGCAGCAGCAGTGGATATTGTTGCGGGGCCGGGCGTCAACCACGAGCATGACCGCTTGATGGAGCAGCAGAGTCGGCTCGACCGATCGCCCGGAATTTAGATCGTACCTTTTCGGAAAACTCCGGAAAAGTACGGGTCCCTTATTGGACCGAAGTTCGCCAATAGGCAGACCACGTGGGGTAGGGTTGATTGCAAATTTCAATTTACCAAAATACCCACGTGGTCCAACCTACTGGGGAAATTCACCCTCGATGGCACCCGTACGGAACGAGCCGCTTAGCGTACTCGAACCGTGTGCGATCCGAGCGGTTTGATCGCCGAGATCCGTCGGTCCCAAATATCCTGTAACAACGGCAACAGCCTGGCTAATTTCCCAACACGCAGCACGCTAAGTCAATGGAGGAAAAGACACGAACGAGCTGAAACATTTAACAATCGGGGTATTTATTCACAATAATTATAATTGAGGAACGAGGGAAGCACGCAAGAGCAGAGTTAAACCGATGAAATAAAAGAAATGCACGCATGTACAAGCAAAAAGCACTTATACCATTCACTACCTCGAGACTGGTGCCACGAACACACACACGCACACATCCAAAATAATCGGACCAAATGGTCTTTATTGAGGCCTATCTCGGATGTGTCCGCCTCGTGCGGTCTTCAAGGACCAGGTCCTCGGGGCAGAACTGGACCCCCAGCACGATCCAGACGATCCAGACGCCCTCACGACCAGGCTCCAGGCGAACGGAAGTCGGCAGGGCGAAAGCTGGCAGGAGAATACTCTCCGTGGCACCGACCACTCCGTGCGCGGACACTTTCAGAACTCCCGTGCGTGCAGATGTCCACTTCTTGCCAGAACTCTCAGAACCCGTGCGCGCACTTCTTTCCAGGACCAGAACCCCGAATGCGCAGACCGCGCCTATTATTATACTCCCCGCTTCAGAGGGGGGTCACCTCCTCGTGACCCTCCCTCTTTCACTGGCTGGTTTTGGCACGCAAATTGCTCTTCGTTTCTCTCGCTGGCCAATTTTGGCGCGCAAATCGCTCTTCGTCTCTCCCACTGGCCAAAACGGGCAGCAAGCTCCTTGATTGGCCCGGGGGCGTGGTGACATCACGCGGAGCCCTTTCCTCCTGTAGTGGGATCTGATTGGCCGGGCGACGGTCACCTCACTCGTTGCACGCTGATTGGTCGAGGGCCGCCGCGCAGCTCCTCCTTGAACTCCGCCCACCATGACGTCGGCCAGAGTGAGGTGAAGGAAGTGAAGGTGAGGGTGAGGGTGATGCGGTGTCGTCGGCGTTGGTGGTGTAAAAATGAACAAAAAGAAAACCTGACTATTAAAATAACTCCACAGCGCAGGAATATTTAATTACCCATTAGACGAGGGTCGGGACCCTAACTGGCAACACATACTTCCCGATATAACTGATCAATAGGACCTGTATGTTGTGTGCTCATGGCTTCCAGATTCGCAACAATATAACACGCGCACACATACCACACACACACACTTCTCTTTTTAGCAATAAATACAAAATTCTGGTGTTATTTCTGCTGTGGCCCCAAAACAGAACCAAACAATACATTTATTACAGCCCTCTCAGCTACCGTAGCTGCCTGCCTGCCCCCCCCCACACCTCTCTCAACATGATTAATTGTAAATATAATTTAAAATTTTCCCTGCACATTCATAAGCCCCAGATATGTCCTTCCCATCGGTATGTTCAAAATAAGCAAATCTAGATACACGGTCCATTCACTGGTAGCGATCCGTCGGGGGGTCGTGTAGCACACGGACCTTGCACCGGTCCATATGGTTGGCAGTTTGCAATACGAGCAGCTGCCCGTTTGGAGAACTGAGAAAGTTCTCAAGTTTTTGTCGTGCAGAGGCACAGCGATTTCTCCAAGGTACTTTTCTAAGTAGTTTCGAGCTTTGTGAGCCATTCAGCTTACAATCCATATCCCAGACACATGATACATTTCCCTTCACCACAAACTTCAGGTTCCCGGGGTTTCCACGCATGCGCACCGAGCATTCTGGGGCGGATTACGTCATTTCGAAAGCCGTGTATTGTCACAGGCCTTACGTTTAAACAAGAGGTGCTTGCTTTGGAAGTTTGGCACACTAAATTAGGATTGTCTCTTTTAACAGCACACAATCAAACTACCAATACCTTGTATCCCACTCATTAGAATAATGCAAAAGCAACGCAGGCAAGCAAGTTCCCCAAACCGTGTGGGTATAACACTAAGTCGTGCCGATTGAAAATGTTCTTTTAGTTGCAGTGCTTGCTGCATCTGTTTTTATCTGAAATGCAAGAATTTTCGTGGGTCGATGTACATGTAAATAACTCAATTCCAAGCACCCATTCAATGTGAGGGTGCACGCACACGCACACACCTCCTTGTGGAGTTTGAACTTGGGGTAGGTTAAAGTGTGCTTGACATGTAATACTGTGATCGACTGCCCTATATCTCGTTGAACCTTCACGTATGTCCCATTAGGATTTATATTCTATGCGAGTGTAGAATGATACAGGACAACCTATTTTAACCTTGTACAGCATGTAAGAGTAAATACGAGTAATATTGTTGCGGATTTGGAAACCTATCGCACTCAACATACAGGTCCTATAGAATAGTTATCTCGGAAAGTACATGTTGCCAGTTAGGGTCCCGTCCCTGGTCTAATGGGTAATTAAATGTTCATGCGCTGTGAGTTACGTTTGATAGTTAGGGTTTCCGTTTACATTTTTACACCATGACCAATACCAACACCACATCACTCTCACTTCACTTCCTTCACTTCGCTCTGGCCGATGTCATGGTGGGCGGAGTACGAGGAGGAGCCACGCGGCGGCCCTCGACCAATCGGCGTGCAATGAGTGGGGTGACCGTCGCTCGGTCCATCAGAACTTCCCCGACTGTGTGAGGGGCGGTCCTTTGGAAGAAGGCGGAGTTCGGGGAGGAGCCGCTTAGCGGCCCTCGACCAATCGAGTGGGATGACCTCCACTCAGCCAATCCGGGCCCGCGACAGGAGGAAACGGAAACGGTTCCGCGTGACGTCACCACGCCCCCGGGCCAATCAATGGACTTGCCGCTCGTTTTGGCCAATGAGAGGGCGTCGAGCGATTCTGCACGTCCAAACAGTCCAGTGGGGGAGGGCGGAGACGCCTCCCCCTCTGGAGACAGGGTGAATAAGGGTGCGGGCGTTCGGACAGGGAGCGCTCTTGTCTTGGTCGTCGTCGTGGCCTTGGTGGTCGTCTGGTTGGTCGTCTTTTTCGTCGTTGTAGAGAGATTGGTCTGCGCTCATCGGATCCCGACGCTCGCTGGTCATCTTGAGCGCGGGTCGCGTCTGGACGCTCGCTGGACATCTCGGGCACGGGTCGCAGATCGACGACACTGGGCTGATCTCGTCCTGGTTCACTCGTCTCGTCGAAGACCGCACGAGGTGGGAAGGTCCATGTCGTCCGGGGTCTTTGTGTGTGTGTGTCCTGTGGACCCAGTCTTTAAGTAGTAAACTGTTAAGTGCCTGTTAAGTATATTTTAAGTAGTAACTGTTAAGTAGTAAACAAAGTATATATTTGCATTGCATTTATTAATAGTCAGTTTAGTTCTGCTCTGTGTTTCCCCTTTCCATATTGTAAATAAATATCCCATTTGTTGAATGTTCCAGCTCGTCCACGTCTATTCTTTCATTGACTGAGCGTGTCGCGTGCCGGGGAATTAGCTGGCCATTGCCGTTATAACGGGACAATCGGAACCGACGGTTCTCGGCGATTAAACGGCGATTAAACCCCTCGGAATCGTACACGGAACAAGCGCGCTAAGCGGCTCGTTTGCGTACGGGTGCCGTCGAAGGTGTGAAAACTCGGTAGATCGCCACGTGGTCTCGAGGTATTTTGAGATTTGGCGAATAACCCTGTACCACGTGGTGTAAATATTGACGCCTCACGGTCCAAAGCAAAGGACCCGTATTCTCCGGAGTTTTCCGGAGAAGTACGATCTGAATTCCGGGTGATCGGTCGGGCCGACTTGCAGCTCCATCTCGCAGTCGTGCCCGCGGCCGATACCCGGCCCCGCAACAATATGATATGATCACAGGTCAATGCAGGGTAGTGCAGCAAAAGCATAACACAAGCAATGTGGCATGGTATGACATAGTACATTATACAGGTTGGTGCAGTATGGGCCTACATCACAACATAGGTTTGTACAAAATAGAATGTCAATGCAGATTTGTGTTCATGTTGTTTATATTAAAAATTATGCTTTTCATGTCACCCATTCTCAATGTATGTTTTTTTTTTTTAAACAATAGAAATTCCCCCCAAAATGGCTGCCACTTTATCATCAGCTCACTCCAACCACACATACAATAAATTAACCATACCCAATCTCATGCACAAAGTGATGAAAAATGACGGTGGGTTTCACCATCTGCTTATTGCAGTCACATGATGCCCCCTCCACCTTGGGAGGATACTTAACTAGCACAGATGCCTGCACACTCCCAGATG
The DNA here is from genome assembly GCF_056783735.1 of Eptatretus burgeri. Taxonomy (NCBI): domain Eukaryota; kingdom Metazoa; phylum Chordata; class Myxini; order Myxiniformes; family Myxinidae; genus Eptatretus; species Eptatretus burgeri. The sequence goes on along the minus strand of NC_140970.1, from coordinate 66,477,336 downwards.
AAGACTAAGTGGTCGAAATGTCAAAACATAGCCTTGGCTGCTCCCAGTCCTCAACATGCAGATGACCCATTGTGCAATTTCTCATCCTTTTAATTTGGAAAAGCAATAGGATGGAATCATTTTGGATGCTAAATGGAAAAATGTTATTTTTTAAACCGATTGCTCTTACCTTGACCTGCCAAGCAATCACCTCGCATGTTATTGCTGCCATAACGTTAACATTCTTCCTGTTCGACCAAGTTGAATGCAACCTCCTCTGGTGGCTGTTTGGTTTCTGCAGGTAATGTTTCCGTGGGCCTTTGACGTTCTCATCTAAACCCCAGGCTCATGATGTGGGGAACACAGGTTCAAATCTCACATACCATGTTTGTCAATCGATTACTAATGTCCTACAATTCATGTAAAAGTACAGTGTCTGTCTCTCTTGCATGCAATCGATGCACAAACTCCTCTAAAATAAATAATAATATCCAACAAACTGGAATATAACCTTTTCTAGTTTCAAGTACGTGGAAGCCCCACAATAAGAGCTTTCAGTGCCTTTTGCTGGAAAGACCTTTGCATAGTTGCCAAGACTTCAATGAAACAAGTTGGATGATAGAGAAGCACATCGTCATAATAAAATTTAATTCTTCTCTTCTTTCACTTTCTGTCCTAGTATACCACCGGCAATAAGTGAGCTCGCCATCATTATCGCTGTCTTGGCCTTCAACAGAAAGCCGTTCTGAGAGATTCTACAGCTACACCACCAAGACAATTGCCAAAGAACTTGCAACACAAGCCATGTTCCAAAACCTGCACGACATTAAAAAGACAGATGTGGATCTTATGCCATAAGCAGTGGCCTCAAAGTTATTGGAAAGTGAAAGTGTCATGTTCTTCTTGTCGACCCCGAGTTCAAGTTTGAAGATGACCTTATTTAACCTTAACTGCACTGGGGGATGGGGGACATTGTCCCCCCCCCAAGAGACATTTTTTTTTCACAACTGCTGGGGATTTTGATTTCTACTTTCATTTCTTCTCCTCCCCGCTGATTCTTGTACATGATTTGATACCAAATATGTCCAATTTGGACTTATCGTTCAGGTGTCGCATGTCCTTATAAAACTGCAATTGTTGCATACGTGTAAGTAGAACATAGAAGTGTCAATAAGTTTTACATGTACGTGCTCGGGCATTACTGGTGTAAAATAATTTGAGTATTTTAGCTCATTGCCTGAAACAAATTGCATTGAATTGAAAACAATAAATACACAACAATTTAAAAAAAAAAGATAAAATGTCACTCGATTCTCATGATAAATTGTGAAATAACCATCCCCGATTTAGGGAAATGAAATTATGTTGGGGATATTCCTTCAAAATGACAAAAGGTAATATTGACTTCTCATTACCTTATAGTGAAATTGAGGCTTTCAGGATCACAATCGTACCTGAACATCAATTTTCAACTGAAGAAATATTATTTTATAATCGTACACTTTTCATGTAATCTCATGTATCCAACTAGAGGGGAAGCACTCGGTAGAGTGCAAAACCTCCGCCACCAATACTGCTAGGTCACTCAAGTGAACCTGATATCCTATTCATTCAATTTGATGTCAACAGTGCTCAGAGTTATAGTTGGCAACTTTCCCTTTCACTTTTAACTTTTACATACTCAATTCATTCGTCATAACTGGATTCCTTGAGACAGAAATTGATTTTACGTGGGTATATCCACCTGAAGTTCCAAAATCAGCCGCAATGATAATTTTGGCATGTTTTTTTGTTGGAAATCACTGATAACATGAAGAAATGCAAAAAAAAAAAAAAAATTTTGTTGAAAAAAAAGTTGCAAAATTTTCTGGTTTTTTTTCTCTAACAATTTTTTTTTGGGGGGGGGGTTCGAAATCACTTAAAACATGAAGAAATGCAAAAACACTGTAATACTGTTCACAAACAAACAAACAGACAGGGGTGAAAACAGTAACCTCCGTCCATCTTCGATGGCAGAGGTTAATTTGTGGAGCAAATAAGTGATTTTTTTGGCAGAATCGTTCAAATGGGGATACAAGCATGAAATTTGGTACGAACGTTCCTTCAGGGTCATGCTGCAAGAAAACAGTGCAAGCCACGTGGATTTTCAACATTGCGGCCATTTTTTCCAAGATGGCCACCAGGGTATGAAAAAAACCAACTTTAAACCTTAAAAATCGCCAGAGATGTTGGATTTATTTCATCTTGATGTCGATTTATAGGTTTTTGTCCTTGCTAGAGCTGATTCTTGAGTGTATTGATCTATTTCATGAACCAATAAATCAATTTTAGGACTTGCATAACAATAAAGAAGTCAAATGACAACTATTGTGCAGGCTTCAAATACAAGTAAATTGGTTCTAATCGCGTTATAGACGGGGACGGTTAGAATTGTTGGAGATCTTGAACAGAGCTTGTATTTTAATTGCTCAAAATAGTTATTGCCCCTCCAAAGGACTGCTAATGCCAGGGTGGCAAAGAGGATGAGCTCTCTTTGCTTACGAAATGCCCCAAATGGCAAGCGAAACAAAGCCTCTGGCAGTCAAGCTCCAACTCTAGCCTTCTCGTGGTGGGGGTGTTTCCACAAATAGTGGTGGTGCGAAAGGCGAATCTCTGGCGCCTGAAAATCAGACAGCTCTGGGCAGATGAAGCTCATTAGATGGAAAACTCCGAAATAAAACCATTTGCGACCGAAATGCAGCCACAAGGATCTATAGGACCCTGACACATTGTAACCATCAATGGTGGTGGACACCAGCCAATATCAACTAAACACAAAAAGAGAGTGTGTCATGCACTACCTAGGCACACTGGTGGCATACACTGCTGTGCAACTCAGCATGGGGTTCAATGTCGGCTAAACCGTGGGTTTAGTATCCCAAATGCTATCGAATGAACCCCTCGGATGTTAGATAGCCGCACCTGAACTGACAGGATGTGCCAGCGCGGGAGAGCCGAGCCAAGGATAACGGGGGTTTTACATGTTATTGTAGTTATCCGGATGGTGTACAGATCGCACGGGATTTAAATGGCATTGGATGAACGATCGGGCTAGGTATAGGGCAAACACATGAACCAAGCTGTATCCCTTACATCAAAGTGCACGAAGGCAAGGTGGTAAAAGGATAAACCCTCAACCTTGCCATTGCTGGTCACAAATTATAGATACTCAAGCAAAATCAAAACCACAAACAAACTGGAGGAAGTGTTGCCTCTGTCAGAAGGACACAGAGGAAAAGTTAATGGCACCACCAAGTTCATTCCAAAGGGAACAGGACTATGCTGGTTATACCAACATTGCAAACAATGTGCCATTGTTTCATGCCATCAATGATATGCCGATTCCACTTAATTCAGCCAGACTAGATGAATTTGATGGTATAGAAGACACACTGGTGCGAAACAGAGCAAAATATCACCAAAGCTGTAGATTGTTGTTCAATAACACAAAGCTAAAAAAGGACACAGAAGAGAGCGACTGCAAGTACTTCTCCATGTCAGGTCAGGTCAGGTATGGGAGCATGTGCCAGAACAGCGCGTCGCTGCGTCCACTTTCCGCCGGTACTCCAGGGGCCTCCGTCTGGCCATCCCCCAGGCAGATGCCAGGCGCATCCCCATCTCCTTGAGATGATGGTCAACCTGCTGCAACCATGAGGCACGTGGTCAGCCCACTGGCCTCCTCCACTCATGAGACTCCCTCGCTGAGAGAATCTGGTAAGCAGGATCAGCGTCAGGAAAACGAGCCACATGTCCATACAGCCGCAACTGACGCTCACGGACTATGCAGGTAACAAATCTCATCCGAGTCTCTCTCAGCAACCGCTCGTTGGATACAAAATCCGACCAGCGATAGCCAAGGATTCTCCGAAGAGACCTGGTACCAAAGGAATTAAGTCTCCGTCTCATATCCTTGGTCAGAGTCCAAGTCTCGCACCCATAGAGCAAGACTGGAAGTACCAAGGACCTGAAGACTCGGACTTTCGTCCTCCCGCACAGGTACCGGCAGCGCCACACCCCATGATCCAGTGAATCCATGACTCCCCAGGCCCGACCCAGACGTCTGTTGACCTCTGACTCGCAGCCAGCAGAGACATGAATATCACTGCCAAGGTAAGTGAATCTCTCCACGACCTCGACATCCTCACCACAAACAGACACAGACAGGACAGCAGCATCCAAGATGTCACCGAAAGCCTGGATCTTAGTTTTGACCCAAGAAACCCGTAATCCCAGCGGCTCCGACTCCTCATTCAGCACCTCGAGGGCCCCCAAAAGGATGTCTAAAGTCTCCGCAAAGATGACTGCATCGTCTGCAAAATCAAGGTCCGAGATCTTGACATTCCCAAATGATGCACCGCAACTTGATCTCTCCGACATCCTCCCTAAAATCCAGTCCATACAAGTGCTGAAAAGTGTGGGGGCAAGTACACATCCCTGACGAACTCCAGTAACAACTGGAAATAAGTCAGAGGTGGTACCACCACACTTCACAGCACTCTCAGTACCAGAGTAGAGTTCAGACATCAGATCGATCAGTTTTGGTGGCACCCCACGAAGACCAAGAATCCTCCAGAGGACATCCTGATTCACTGAATCGAACGCTTTACAGAGATCAACATAGGCTGCAAGCAGCCCCTGCCGAAACTCTCGTCTGCGTTTGGTGAGGACACGAAGTGCAAGGATACGGTCAATCGTTGACCTCTTTGGTGTAAAGCCAGACTGCTCTGGACGCTGGTGCTCAAGCAGATGGTGGCGAACCCTATCAAGAATTATCCGAGCAAAGACCTTGCCCGGCACTGACAGCAGCGTCACCCCTCGGTAGTTGTTGCAGTCTTGGCGATCACCCTTCCCTTTCCAGAGAGGGACAACAAGGCCCCTCTTCCAGTCAGTTGGGATGATGCCTGTGTTCCAGGCAGAGCACAAAACTGCATGCAACGACACGAGTGCAGCATTTCCACCAGCCTTGAGAAGTTCGGCATGGATGCCACAGATCCCTGGAGCTTTGCCCCGTTTCAACTGGTTCACCGCAGCCCGTGTTTCCACAAGTGAAGGTGGACCACAGTTGATTTGAGGGTCAGCAACAGGGATTGTAACACCCTTGACGTCCAACTCGACAGCTGGGGGATCAGCCTGGTACAACCGCTCAAAGTAACCGGCCCAGCGGGCCTTCACTTCAGACTCCTCTGTCAAGAGCCTCCCACTCTCTGCTCGAACTGCAGTGCTCCAAGGGATGGGCTTGGATGAACGTAATGCGCGAATTCCCCTGTAAGCGGGACGAGAATCACCTGTCCACAGGTGATGCTCTACCCCCTCACAGATTCCTCGCATACAGGCCTCCTTGTCCACCCTCAGTGCACGTACAGTTTTACGCCTCAGCTCCCTGAACAGCTCAGCTCTGCCATTCAGCCTGGCCCTGCGACTCTGATCAATGTTATCCAGTGTCCCTCGAGAGACAAAATTCTTCTTTGCCCTGCGGTGAGTTCCAAGACATCCACCGGCAACATCAAGGACGGTGGTCTTGAAGGCGCTCCACAACTTTTCAGGACCCCCCAAAGCACCCAGACCCCCCAAGTGTCCACTCAGCCTGTTCGCAAATTCCTCAGCGACTCTCTCATCCCTGAGCTTGGCAACATCCAGCCTAGGCTGGGATGGTACCATTCTCCAAGATTTAAGGTGCAGCTTTAGAGTTGCTACAACAAGCCTGTGGTCAGTATTGAGGAACTGAGCACTCCGGTAGACGCTGCAGTTCTGGATCATCCTCCAACGACCATTAATGAGAACATGGTCAATCTCCTTTGCCACACCGCCAGCGTTGGAATACCAAGTCCAGCGATGAGCTTGTGGGCGCTGAAACCATGAACCAGCCACCCTAAGTCCATGACTTCTTGCAAAGTCAAGGAACTTAGTGCTATTCTGGTTCATAGTTCCTGACCCATGGGGACCAACACACACCTCATAACCATCCCTATCAGTTCCAGTCGATGCATTGAAATCCCCCAAGACTAGAAGTGTATCTCGTCTGGGGCACTGATCAACCACAGACTCGAGTGTGGCGTAGAATGCATCCTTCACGGTGAGATCACTCGCCTCAGTCGGAGCATAAACAGAGACCAGGGAAATGACATCAAAGGAGTGACGAATCCTTAATCTCATAATACGCTCGTTGACCGGTGTTACCTCAATTATCATTGGGGTCAGCTTATTGGACACAGCTACAGCAACTCCTTGGGTATGGTAACCATCAGAGCGACCAGACCAATAGTAGGTGTAACCACCCACCATTCTCTCGCCGCAATCCGGTCTCCGAACCTCAGAGAGAGCTGCAATCCCGATGTCCAAACGCTTGAGCTCAGATGATAACAGAGACAGGTGATCATCCTCTCTTAGGGATAGGACATTCCAGGCACCCACCCGAAGGGACCGCCTCAGGTTAACCCAAGGAGACCGCCGTCTGGTGGACGACACCTCAGCACCACTCCAACACACTCTCCCGCAATCTGACCCAGGGATGTTACCCCGTGGTTTCCCTCCGATCAAAGATTGGGGGTCCCGAAGGCTTTGCCCCAATCCCGTCATCCGGTGAGCTGCCCTGCGAAGGGAAGCTGCACAGGAGGTACTCCCACGCAGTGGGCTTTCAGATTTTTTTGCGTTTTTACGTTTTGCGGAATGAAGGGTTTTACGGTGGCTGGACTGCAAATCCTGCCACCAACCTCCTAATAAGAAGTAACCCAACTGCAGGAGGACGTCCGCAGACACAGTTGGGCACTAGATATGGATGGCCGTTGGCTCACAAGGAGCTCCTCCGCCCTTTGACAGGTTTTGTTTTTAATCCTGCTGGGTGTCCATATCCAAACACCCCCTCACCACAAAACCTGGTGGGGGAGACGGTTTAGTCGCCGACAACCCGACCATGGAACAGGTTTACATGGTACCTGTAGGTCACAGATCGAACCTGACCTGACCTGACCTGACCTGACTTCTCCATGCCGAGAAGAAAACCGCAGTAAGAGGCAAAGAACATCAGATCCAACAAAACCTTCATCAGTATGCTTTTTGTGTGAAGAAGAGGCCGAAACGTCAACTGTACGACAAGCAATGACAATGCAATTGAATGAAAAACTCAATGAGTGTGCCAGGACTCAATGATGGAAAGCTCCTCGCAAAGCTCAGTGCCGGCGATGTTATTGCGCTGGAGTTGAAATATCATCCTGCTTGCCTTGTAGCTGTATACAATCGAGAACGAGCCCATCATAATTTGATTAAGCATGAAGAGCTGCAAAAAACCAGGTAAAGAGTTATACCCCATTGCTTTTTCAGAACTTATCGACATCACCGACACCAGAACTGCCACTGAGGGAACAGATCCAGTTATATTTAGGCTGGCAGATTTAGCTTCACTGTACAAGGAGAGATTAGAGCAACCCGGTATGGACTCTCCTGGTGTCGACTCAACAAGGTTAAAGGAACAGTTACTCTCACGTATTCCCGAGCTTAAAGCGCATCAGAAAGGACGCGATGTCTTGATAGTATTCAAAAATGACATAGGCTCAGTTCTCGCTGATGCTAGTAAATATGGTGAAGCTATTCACTTCGCTAAAGCTGCTGATATCATACGTAAAGAGATGCTTAATCACAAGACAAAATTCAACGATCAGTTCGAGGAAGGATCTGGTGAAGAATCAATTCCTCCATCACTTCTACAGTTTGTGTGTAATTTCGAACACGGTGTCGATATTAAGTCACATCTGAAACATGGTGTAGTAAAATCAGACTTAGCTATTGCACAACTGTTGCAGTACAACTGCTACACAAAGTACAGAGAAGGATCAGCAATCCACCGGCATTCTAAATACCGTGAGACACCATTTGCTGTATACATTGGGATGATAGTGTTTGCCAAGACGAGAAAACGAAAACTTATTGACAAGCTTCATGAGAATGGTATCAGCATTTCGTATGACAGGGTATTAGAAATATCTGCCCAGTTAGGCAAATCTGTTGTAAACCAGTATGTGGAAGAAGGAGTTGTGTGTCCACCAGTTCCACGGAAGCGAATTTTCACCACCTCTGCTATGGACAATATTGATCACAATCCAACAGCAACCACAGCAGGTACATCCTTTCATGGTACAAGCATTTCAATGTTCCAGCATCCAAGTTCGGACAACAGAGAAGTACGTGCCCCGCCCAAAGTTGTGGACAGCAGGGCAGACATGGAATGTATGTGATGAAGCGTCAGTAATCTTCATGAAACTCAGTCAGTGCCCATCAAAGATTAAGGAATCTGATCTAGAAATCTTGGAGAAATTTGTGGTCCTGATGTATGACAGATCAAGTTCAGTTGCGTCAGTGAATGAGGCGCGGCTTGCTCTCTGCACGAAAGCAGAGGTCATGATTTAATTCCACCAACACAAGGAGCACTCACGGAACATGCCAAGCGAGTTGCATATCAAGCAGGACACATTTGGAGCCAGGCAATAGTCCGCCAGCCAGAAGCTCAGTGTCCGTCCGGGTGGGGTTGGTTCAAAGAAGATGACTCGTGGAAAGTCTTCTCGACTGCCCTTGCTCCTATAGCTAAAAGCTGCCAGGAGTTAACGAAATGTGGATGCAAGACACAATGTAGTGGAAGGTGCAAATGCTATCGTTACAGACTAAGTTATTCCCCACTATATGCAGTTGTTCTTGTCAGACCTAATCAGAACAATGAACGTTGCAGGGCAGAAAAACATGGCGGCCATCTTTGGAAATGGCAGCCATATTGAATTTTAAGTGGCTAGCAGTTGTATCTCATAAAGTGACCTAAAATAAATATTTGCCAAATTTCATGCTTGTATCATTCTTTTAACGATTGTTATTGTTATCTGTTCTTATTTTTGGTGGTCGTTTGGCGGCCATCTTGGAAAATGGCGGCCATGTTGGAATTTCAAGTGGCTAGCACTTTTTTCTCATAAAGTGACACAAAATAAATATTCCTGCCAAGTTTCATGCTTGTATCATCATTTGAACGATTGATCTTGTTATCTGCTCCACTAAATGACCAGGATTGTAGATTTCTCTGAAAAATGAATCATATTTGCATGATGCATAATTCGGTAATAAAGAAAAATGAACACAATATTTACAAATTAATTATACCATCGTGTTCAGTATATGTGATGCGTATGCAAATCTTCAAGTTCTTAGGACAATCTATAGTCAAGATGTGAGGGGGAGGGGGGCTAAGTAGTCCCCCCCCCCACCCAGTCAGGGAGAGCTTAAAATCTTCCAGTTCACCAAGGGTTAAAATGGCCAAAAGTTCAAAAATAAAGAAATAAATAAAACACTGCTTGTTACGACCAAGTGTATAAGACTGCAACCTTGAGGTGGTTGCTGCTCTCATGTCAACCAAAATTGTTGATCATTCTGTCGCAAAGCGAGTCAATGCATTATTCCTGAATCTTTACTTCTATTCCAGCCAGCATGAAGCATTGTACGATAACTGCTTGCTGTGCCCACATGGTGAACACAAAGGAGCGATAACGCTGCCTGCTGTGTAATCAAATGGAAAAAGAAAAGAAAAAAAAAAATAAAGAGAGACCGATATGTTGTAGCGTCCAAAGGTTTAATCCACCATTAGTGTGTTCCATGACCCTGAAAACGAGAATGCAATTACAACTGCACGTCAAATAAAATGTCTGTCCTCTTCTCCAACAGTAGTTTATTGTGTTCAACACAGCAGCAAACGTTGCAGTACATCCGGTAAGAAACTGCAGTATTCAAAGAAAAAAAAAAGTGTCAATGTAAATTTTCCTGGGGAGAAAGAAAAACAGTTCAGCTGATCAGGACCAGGCATCATCGCCCTAAAACAAACTGCTCACGTAACATAAAAATAGTTAAGACATGTTGCACTGTTTTTCCACATTTCCTTGTAAAAATAGGCAGTTCTTCTGTCATTTGCAGTGTTTCTGTTTCATCCAAGTATTGATTCGTTCCTTTAACTCGGTTTCTGTGAGAAAAGAGTTTTAATATTTATTGGCAAGAGTCAGCTCAGCAAGGACGAACGCAAGGATCAAATTTAAAATCCTCATGATAGCAGGAATAATCCAAAAGCTAAAACACTTGAGCAGCAAAGACAAGCCAACATATCAGGCCTCAAATAATATCAAACTACAGAGCAAGATAAACTCTCTCTTTAAATGTCCTGACCCAGTCAAACATACCTGGAGTGAGCATGCTCTCATCCAGTGGTTGTCGATTGAATGGGTCTGTGTGCGCATTTAACAGGTGCCGAATTATTATGGGCCTGTCCATGACCTTCCCGCTGGGTAAACGGACAGGGTCCATCATCAACGTGTCCATCAAGGGATCTATGTGAGAAGAGCACGGGGATCAAAATCTTCATCATGGGAGACACAAGCAATGCACACACACATCAACTGTTAAACTGTACACCCATCCAGAACCAAATGCGCCCAGTGCTTCTTTTGGTGCCTCACCGCGGAATTCCTCTGGAGCATCGCTGTAATCCTGCTCCGCCTGGGCGATGCGCCGCACGCTCTCTTCGACACGTTCTGCCAGCAGATGGAAGCGCTCGATCGCGATGCTCGTCTTAATTCCAGCTTTCTGCAACTTACCTGCTGCGTCATCGAACAGCTCTTTGTGGTATGAGCGCTGAAAAATGCAAGCAAAGACTGATTTTTCATGCCAGCTATCCCCGACAGCAGAGCTGCCAACAAGTCCACTCAACCCAGCAGAAACTATAATTAACATGACAAAACATCCAATATAATTATATTAACAAGCATGAAATAAGACAAAAACAAACGAAAAAATAGTCACTGAAGATTAAAAAATAAGCAGCCAGATTGAAAGAAAACAAAGGACAGTCTTACTCTAACAAATTTTAGAGGGGAAGGAGAAAGTTCAAGCGAATAAACACACTGATATGTTCAGTACGTGAACGCAGCAGTTTGTCTCCAATAATGACCTGACAAGGATGTAAACGCATGTACCCACCCAAAGGATCAATGGACAAACCAGAGCACAGCAATTTGTTGCACTTTTAGAGAAACTGGTTCTGTGTCCTTCCCAACCTGGTCATTGGCTACGGCCTGCTCAAAGTCTGGGCAGTCCAGGTGCAGGTATATATCTGTGAGCTGGTCGAGCAGCCGGCGTGGGTCAAAGCCGTATTTTTCAGGGTTCTCGACTTTAAGATCACGGCATTTGGGACCACAAAGCTGCTGCAGGTTGAAGTTCAGCATCGCTGCCAAGCGATCAGCAAGCTCCTGTTGGCCATTCCACATGATGAATACAAACCTTGTCAATACAACTCCAAAATAAAACAGAAAAATTTAAAGTGGATAATTAAAAGTATTCATAAAGACAAAAGCATATCAGGAAAAAGTGATGCGCAGAAAAATCTGCAAACAATCTCATTAGTATTCTTCAGCATCCTCCATTCACTTGCCATACAGAACCTTCCTCATCATTGCAACACATTATCACCTCTCAGACCTCAAAATGTTAATTTGCCTCTTGCCTTTCATAGCCTGCATATTTTCTCTGCATTGTTAGTCACATTTTCAGTTTTGAAAATGTCCGTCATCCAGTGTCGCTAACAAGCTTGACGTGAGAAAAGTCCCTATCATTTGTTTGAAGGCCTTTTAAACCTCTTTCAACCCTGAAGAATTGTTGAAATTAAATGAAAGTAAAATTTCAGAAAGAAATAGCATACCTGATCATGACTTTTCAATTCATAACCTGATGTTCTCATTGAGTGCTGCCTTTCTGGCTGCTGGTTGCATCGCATCATTGGTTTGGGGTGTGGCTATGCCGCTGATGCCCCTATTACCAGTATACTGTTGCTCATTTCGCCGACCTCGGAAGGATGACAGGCCGAGTCAACCCCCTGGTGTGAATTCAGTGGAAAACGGGACTCGAACTCAGGACCCTAGGATCCCAAGCCACCACCCTAACCGCTAAGCCAACACCAGGCTGCCATAACCTGATGTGAAATATGATGTTCAAATAAATCATTAAAGAAAAACGAAATAAATGAAATGATACTTCAATTTCTATGAAGGCAAAAATCAGAGCTGCCTTCACGTAAGTTAGAGAAATTCATTGAAGTCGATTTTTAGCTCACCTGGAACATAGTTCTGGGGAGATTATGGGATGGCGCATCGTCCGTCAATCAGTCCGTCCGCAAACATTTGCAACTTCTTCTCTGAAACTACACACACGATTTTGATGAAACTTGACCACAACCTTCATCGCCCGGTGTGGAAGAAAAAAAAAATAAGATTATGTTAATTTATTCTCAATTATATTCACTTGTTGGTACTTTTCTTCATTGAAGACTGTATAAAATCAGGTCTTACTTTTGTACCCCCTCCCCAACAATATTTTGACCTCCAGTGATACAAATGAAAATACAAGTAAAGTCGAATTGTATCTTACTAAATCTTATATGCTGTTATCTCACTGAAATACATTTCACCAAGACAAGTGTCTCCAATGTTTAAATTAAACTGCCCAGCTGCTGAAGAGAAGAACGCCTTGCCGGTGCTTCATTGTCGAGCAGAAATTAAATATAAACTGGAGCAAATGTCTTGCTGTCTAAGGAAAATTAAATAACTATTGGCTTTTGATGGCAAAGGCCTTGCTTGCTGCATGATCCCCTCCACCCTTTCTTGACCTTACCTTCTCAAAGTTATCATCCTTCCTTCAAGGTTAACACTGCAAACTTTTGCCATGAGTGTGTTATTCTTTCGCTCCCACCCAAAAAGTGGCCATGTGTTGCAGTTCTGAGTTATTTTGCCTTTTGCCTATCAGCCCTTCCCATAGTTTAATTGCCAAATGTCTCACCCTCCTGTGTTTTGGCTGTCAAACGACTATAGAGGGGATTACTGTGTGCATTTTGACCAGAAAGATGATCGTGTTTGATATTGCTTGTCTTGCATTTCCTACTTTCTCATGTGCATGTTTGTTGTTAATAAATGGTCTCAGACTGACAGAGAAGAACTGAATTTCTTCCACACCTCGTATGTACCAAAGTTTGTTCATGATATTTAAAAAAAAATCTGTAGGTATTTACTTTCTTCTGTTACATATTTTGATGGTCATCCATGCCTTACAGCGGTTCCCTGGTTCTTTTTTTATCCAGCCATGACCAGGTCAATGCCCAGGGGTATTGGTCTATTTTTCTGCTTATGCTGCATTTTCATGAATGGACATAAAATTAAAATAAATAAATCAATGACAATCACATTTAATAACTATTTTTGAAATTCAACTTTTCCTTTCCTTTAATAATCTGCTATCCACAGAACCCTTTCCCTCTCTCAGTGGATGGATTGCCCCTCGGGCAGAGTTTTGGGCTCAGTCTTGTTCCTCACCTACATAAACGACCTGTCTGATGCCCTGGAAAACCTTCACTTCCTTTTTGCAGATGACTTCACATTGTGTCATACAGTACCTCCCATCCAACAGACAGCAGCTGCATCATCATTCTCTAATGATGTGCAATTCATTAGATGCTGGAACATGTCTTTCAATGCTTGTACATCTCACAGTCTTGCCCTGTCATTCTGGAAGGATTGTTAAATGCACCCACCGATCTCTTTCCAATACCAGACTCGGTGGCATAAGCGTCTGCTCGATGGTTCAAACGCAGGCCGAGTCATCCCAAAGACTTCGTAAAAATAAATAAATAAATAAATGTATGTGTTGCTTCCTTATTCGACTGTCAGCATTTTAAAGGGATAGAACATGGACAAACAATGCTGGGAAGGCAATGGCAATCCACCCAGTTTAACCCTTGCCAAGAAACTGCTTCGGCAGCACCAACGCTCTGTAAAGAGCGTGTAACATCAAAATCAAAAACCTATTTTTACCATGGTCAGCCATTGGAAGAGAATCAGTCTCTTGAATTCCTTAGCCTGACCATCAGCCATAACCTTTCCTGAGCATACCACAGCACAAAGCTGATCTCCAAAGCCAGACACAGACAAGGTATCCTCCATCATTCGAAATAATAATTTTTGTTGATACAGAGTCAAGGCTCATGGAAGAGATTGGACACAGAATGGAACAGGACACATCATAACAAAAGGAACAGCAGAAACAGAAGGGGGAAAAGCCAACAGCAGGATCGACACAGAAAATAGACGGGGACGGACAAAAAAAAGGGATGTGGGTAACGATGAGGGGTGGGGGAAATACAAGGGGCAGACAAGATGGATACAGAAGCAAAGTTTGGTGAGGGGGCCTTGAGGGAGGGGGTGGTTTAACAGGTGTAGAAAATATCATGCTTTTGTGTGGAGGATGATCTAAGATGGTGGTGAACAACTGTGTTGAAGACCTGAAGGGAAGAAAGATTGAAGATGTAACTTCCACAGGTTTGGGGTGGGGGTTAGAGAGGAAGCTGGGAGAGTGTGGGAATGGTGTGAGCCGGGAAGGGGATGGGCTGGGGAGAAACCGTGAGGGTGAGGAGTGGGGTGGGACTGGGGGAAGCTGAGGGGGGGGAGCGAGGGGTAAATCTGAGACAGGGTGGGACTAAGGGGAAGCTGAGATGAGGTGGAAGTGTGGGAAGCAAATGGGGGTGGGGGCACTGACATGGAGGGGTTCAACACCATTAATGGATGTAAAGGTGAAATTTTTGTCACATGCACACAACCTCTCCAAAGTGGATGTCTCAGGATTCCCAAACCGGTGAACCTGTGTCGATGCAATTTCTCCGAAATTAGCATCATGGGTTTGAGGATGATAAAAACAATAATAAAATATTGATAATTAGAGTTTGATATTAAAATAAATATATTGTTTTAAATCTGTAATAGAAAATGTATTCAACTATGTTTGATTTTATGTGCTTGAATGTTAATCTACTTTTGAATATTAGTGTAGTAGATAGTAGAAAAATCGTGCAAATTATGATATAAGCATCAAATTTGGCATTTCTGTTCTGCAGGGCTTTCTGATCAAATCTGCCTGATTGGCCATTTGAAAATACAAATTTTTAAAAAATTGAAAAAAAAATTTTTTGAAAAAATTTGAAGTCACAGCTGGCTGAAATTCTTGAAGTGCAAGTGAACATCCCAGACAGAGAACCAAGGGGAGATGCAGTCATCATTGATGGCTCAGCACTTATCAATGCCCTACCTCCACGCACTTCAAAGATATTTGATGACTATGCTAAAGAAGACATCATCCCAAAGGTGGAATCCTATGGTGCCAGGTACGAGAGGGTGGACATCGTGTTGATGTGTACAAGAAGTCAAGTCTGAAGTCTGAGGCAAGGTCGAAAAGGGGGCAAGGAATCAGAAGAAGAGTGACAGGAACCAGTAAGACCCCAAGAAACTGGAGAAGCTTTCTTCAAGATGACAGCAACAAGACTGAGCTGTTTCACTTCCTTGCGGAAAAGATGTGTGAAGCACAGACGACAAGCACAGTCATTGTCACAAAAGGAGAATATGCCATGAGCAACACAAGGAAGTCATTGGATGCTGTGTCTCCATGTTGTTCGGATGTTGTTCCATCATTGGATGGTTGTTCCTGGTGGCATAATCAGCAGAACAAGGCATTTTAAAATACATTTTCCAAGCATTTTTTTATATTCTGAAGAGCTTTTGTTCCTGAACATGGGAGGGAGACAGAGGTTGTTGTTGTTTTTTTCAGAGTGAAGAAGAGTGTTATGTCATTTGCATTTTTGGGGGCAAGGAGAGGAAAAGGACTGAGCTGAGGTATCAGAAGTAACAATTCCTGGGATAAAAGGAGTAAAAATGAGACATTTGGGATAAAAATTAAAAAATACGGACACAACCCAACTATCACTGGAAAGCTGGAATTTGACAAGACACAAACGCTATGATTCAACACAACAAAATATGGTTTGGGACAGAAAATCTGACGACAAACACAAGCATTAAACCAGGAATTAAAACAAGATATCTGCGATTACAAAGCGATCGAAAAGAGACAAACCTTGTTGAGTTTTGGTGAAAAATGTTAAAATGTCTATAATTAGGTCATGACCTAAAAACAAGTCATCATCAAGGCTTACCCTTGGCGATGGCCCACGATCCAATGATGGCATATTTTGTTCGGACCACCATATGACCTTAATCTTCAACATTTAGGAATAGTCTAAATAAAGAAAGTGTGTCCCCATCTACAATCTATCGATACAACAAATGAAAATTGGAGGAAAACAATTCAAGTTATAATCAAAAAGGTGTTTATTGTTAATTAAGTAACAATCCCCCAAAAAAGTAGGTCAAGGACACGAATGAAATATCAGGTGCACAACTTCAGTGCAGGTCTACTATTATGATGCAAGAACATGTTGGAAAGCCAAGCAGCCTGAGATTCCGCATTTGGCAAAGAGTTTGTTTGTTTTTCTTAGACCGCCATTTGAGCTTGACTTTTAACTTGGAGGGGTACGATTTTAATTAAGCATAAATGTGACTTGCTCTCGGTCTATCTCGGAGGACAATTTTGGTCCGATCAGACAAACCTTTGTCGAGTTTTGGTGAAAAATGTATAATTGGGTCATAACCTTAAAATTAAGTCAAGGTCAAAATTACATCAACCCCGTATACTTATTCCTATTATTGATGCAAAATTTCATTCTGAAAGTCCCAGCCGGATCCGAGATACAGCTCAGACATTGGCATAAAAATGGAGAAAAACCTAAAGGGTGGTTTAGTGTGTAACACTTTGACCTTTAACTTGGAGGGGTATGATGCAAGTCAAGTTTAAATGTGCCTTGCTCTAGAGCAGTGTTTCTCAAGGTGGGGTGTGGCAATATTTTGGTGGGGCATGAGGATTCAGAATTAATGAATCAATATATGATCACTTTCATAGTTTTGCCTTTTAAATACATAATGTAGTATATACTGAAGTGTCTCCAAACATGGTGGAGCGTACAAATTTTTTGAAAATCAAAGTGGGGCGTGGGACAAAAAAGGTTGAGAAACACTGCTCTAGAGTCTAGGCTATCTAGTGAGGACAATTCCGTTCCGATCAGACAAACCTTAAGTCAAATTTTGGTGAAAAATGTTAAAGTATAATTAGGTCATGACTTCAAAATTAGGTCATCAAATAAAATATCAACTCCACATCGTTTTTATTATCATTATTGATGCAAAATTTAATTCTGAAAGTCCTGGCCGGCTCAGAAATAAAGCTCGGACAATGAGGACGAATAAAATAATTTTCCAAATGGTAGTTTAGCACTCCTGTTTCATTATGTTTGTACCATATCCTGATGTATGGACCTGTGCTTCCCTGCTGATGGACCTCTGGTCGCTTGTACATGTTGCTGCATTTGAGCCTGGGGAGTAACTGCTGAAATCTATCTGTCTGGATTCTTCCTGATATACTTGTTTTTTGTTGTTTTCACACTTACTTATCTTTTTTTTTTTTTCATAATTCTCTTTATTCATTTTTTTTTCCCAGTCGTTCTCTTTATTCATTCTATTTTTGGTTTTATCTTCTCTTTCATCTCTTTTACTTTCCATTCCTCCCTTTCATTATCAAAATCTCCAAGGAGAAGTGAATTCTTGCAGAAAATTTTCTGTAAGGCTCACTTGGCTGCACTTGGATGGGTTTGAGGGTTGTGGAGTAGCAGCTGAAATCTGAATCCCATCTCAGTTCCTCCTAATGACTCCATCTTTGCTCTTTACTTCTTCGGGTTCCTTTTTGGTCTTCCGTTTCACTATGGGCTGGGGCACCAGCATCACATTTCTCTCTCGGCCTCTCTGGAATATAAAGTTCTCAACATTAATGGCATCTCAAATATTGAGGTCGAAGCACAAAGCCTGTTCATCTCACATCAGAGAAAGGTTGTGCATGGCCTCAATTTTTTTTTTTGTTAACTTAATGCCTCTCCTCCGATGTAGCTCCCTCTACTCACTCTCTCAGCCTTCAGAACTTCCCCAGCTACTCCTGGTTAAACTCCCAGAGTCCAGGCTTTCTGCCTACCTTCACTCCTTTCTTCCTCTTTTGTTCTCTTTGTGGAACTGACTTTCGGAGATTGTTCAATTGCTCTCATCCCTCCAGGGCTTCAACTAAGTGGTGCACCACTATTTCACGTTATTCCTGCCGTCAATGTTTTTAGATACCCATTAACCAGATCTAACCCAACCTTCATACTTGGAGGTTGCTGTGTGCTCTCTCCTCCTCTACTCCTCCTATTCAATCACCTCCTTGCTTGTGTCCAACTGTAGCAATCTTGCTCTTCCATGAGCCTCGACTTTGCATACAAATAAATAAATAAAAAAGAGGTTTCCATCAGTCTTCCCCAGCATTGAAGTTCCTATTAATTATTGAAGTTATCAGCAGCCTGGAACGTAACTTTCAATGAAAAACTGTCTACCACTGACAAAACATTAAAAACTAGACTTCATGGAACACAATACCCCACGCAGTGTTGATTCAATTTTGATGAAACAATGATGTTAACGATCATTAAAAAATAAAATTCGGAAGTTTAGTGCTATTGAAGCAATCCAGAAGCAGTCAAACAGCACTCTTATACACCACCCCCATTGAACCTTTAATTAAATTGAAGTACTGTACTGCAAAACTGGAGATACATGTACTTGGAAGTAGTACGACAGATGTGTTGTGGACTCGTGTTCAAGTATGGAATTAAATAATTAACAAAAAAAAAATCAAGATTGCAAAAGTCGTATAAATAAATTCCGGAACTTTCTGTCATTTTCCGCAGTGTCTATTGCCTCACCCTATCCAACACATCACATTAGTTATTCATGCCTGTTTGTGTCCATTATGACGTCTTTAAAAACTAAGTTTCTTGTTTGGAATGATTTCCAATTTCGTTTGACTGCGAGGCAAGCAGACAGAGTAAAAAATATTATCTCACTCGATCCTCTGTGAATGTGCGGTCGGGACAAATTCAGAGACAAAGTATGGTCTTGGTATTCATGTTCCGTGTTCAAAATATAACATATTTAAATATATCGTCCATTGATCACAAACTGATAAGACAGACAGACATGAACAAATTGCTCAACCCCGCTTTTCATTTCACGTGCGTGGGGTAAAAATTAAAGTGAAAATTTGCACAGCTTCGACAATCTTCCAAGAGTAATCTTACAGCAAGATCTTCCATTGCTGGGGAAGCTAAGCTTTGACTGCAATGATGCCAAACAATATAATATGGCACAACGAAACAAGAAAGACATCACTCATGAACATTTAACCCAAAGCACTCTATATTGCCAGTTCTAGAACACTCACAGGCCGCATAAAAGGCTGCTGGACCTGCTTGGTGAGGTAATGGAACATATCCAGAGTTTCCATGGCCAGCATCAAGTAGGACCTGCATTGACGCTCGTCTTGACTCAGCTGGCCCGTGCGACTTTGTTGCTGCTCCTAAAAAGAAAAACGAGACAATATTTTCGGAAATTACACAATGCTTACACAGGTAGGTAAACCTCAGCTCGATTCATTACATTCATCAACATGGCATTTCTAAGACAAGACTTCACAAGCTTCTGAGAAAGGTACGTCTCACATGCAAAAATATGCCGAGTCAGTCAATCATGTTGGGCAATGATGCACACCTGCGTGAGTCTATCCCAGGTCTCTTTGTTCTTCATCTCCTCCTGAATTTCATGGATGCGCTTCAATGAATCGAGACTTTCATCGAGCAAGAACGTAGTGTCATTGATGAGCATGTTGATGAAGCGCACAAACTGATTCCCTGTACTGTGTGGAATCACAAAGATAATCAAAAGCATGCCCAAAGAACCCAAGCTTTGCAGCTCATATATTTACCAAGATGGAAAACTCATTAATATTTAATTGAAAGATGTGTGGGACAAAAAAAGAAAAAGGCATTATATGGACTATTTAACGAGTACTGAGAATTGAGTGGCGATTTTGGAGGGTGGGGAACAATGGGGGGGGGGGGAGCAGGAGGATAATTATTTGTACATTAGAAATATTGAAATGTTTTAAATAAGCTATTCAATTTAAATATCCCCTCAACAGGCACAGTTTATAGTGTCATGACATCAGTAGAGAGGGGAAAAAATATATCAAGCAGCGTTGGAGGCAAAAAATAAAAATGTAAATCAGCCAATTGGAAGTCTGCCATATCCAGCATGTACTTTCTACTTCAAACTCACTTGAACTCCTCCAGGAACGTTGCGTTATGTTCAGAGTGCCTCCAGAGGCTCTTGAAAATGGCACTGATGTGGTAGCGGATTGTAAACTTGTCATAAAACTCGCTGCTTGCCCCAGTCTGCTCCACATCTTTAAATGAGTAGTTTGGGGATGGTTACATCAATCAGGTGTGTTGTAAGAAAAAAAAGAAAAATATTTTTGTTAATGGAAGCAACAGTGCTATCAAACTATATAATGTAGGAAAATGATGGGGGTGGGAAATAGTCATAAATACATTAAAAATAAGAATAATAATAATTGATCGAGGTACCAAGAAATATCAAAGTAATCGTGATTTTGTGCAATTTGCACCCAATTCTTAGCTTTATATTTCGGGAAAATACATCCTTCAACAAATGAGCTGGAGTGCCCAAGCCGTTGCCATGACCGATTTAGTCGATGATGAGAATGAGAGATGCAAAGCAAACTGGACTTTTGGCCATTACGAACATCGTATAGTGGGAAAATGTCGGTGGAATGCCTTTCTCGTTACCTCCACCACCAAAGGTGGATGGAGGTGGTGTTTTCACCCATCTGTCTGTGAGCAGGATCTCTCAAGTTATGGACACATTCCGACAAAACTTGGTGGACAGGTTGGGTGTGGGACAGTGCCAAACGAATTCGATTTTGCAAAGATCCAGATCTGGATCCAAATATGATCATTTATTATTTATTTTTAAAGTGATTTTTCACCATTGAGAGACGATATATAGCATGTTGTTTCAAAAAGTTGTGGATGGGTTATGACAAAACATGGTGGATGAGTTGGGTAGGTGACAAGAATGAGCCGATGAGATTTTGGTTCCGGTCCGGATGCAGATCTGGCCTATCAGTGGGATACAAAATGTAAACTGTTCAGCCTGGCAGAGGTACGCGCTCTGCCGAGTGCCGTTTTATATTCTTATGTTATGCAAGATAATACATTCAGACTCAGTCTTAAATAAATGTTGAGCATATACGTAAATAAAATTTGTTACTTCATTTTAAACAAAGGAATAACAAGTTTCAAAAAGGAATTAATCCCTGTCACTTCTTACAAAAAGCAATGCTAACTTTGTGAACACCTGAGCGACTGTCTGAATTCATTGCTCAGCAACAAAAGGCAACATGGTAAATCATCTTTGGCATCATAATTCCATTAAAATAAAAGCCGGTGTGTGCCATCATTTTCATGAAAACAGAAAAATGACCATTTTGAAACATCGTGACATAGATATATCAACGAAAAAAAATCACTTGTGGAGTGACAGTTGGCGAAACGGAAAGACACTCAGTAGAGCACATACCTCCGCCAGGCTGAACAGTTTTGATTTTGGTTCAGGTCCGGATTCAAATCCGACCCATCAGTGGGATACAAAATGTAATCAGCTTGTTTTTATCAGCTAACCAACTCATCCACCAAGTTTCATCTGAATCCGTCCATAACCTTTTGAGATATTGTGATATATATTGTTGAGGGCTGGGGATTGGATGAGAAGACGACCGGGGGGGGGGGGGGGAGGGGCGATCTCGGCTCCCACCAGAACTCCCCGGAATTGTAGGCCGTCACACACGGATAATTTTGTGATGTGGCGGGTCGCTAACCGACCGTGAACGCCAATAACTCAACCGCGTGACCTCGGGTCCTCCCATCTATGGGTTAACCGGGTTACCTAATTAATCACATGATTTAATTACCAGGGAACACAATCTCGGTACGCCTTGTCCGAACAGTAACACTTTACCGGACCGGATGCAGCCGAGCGTCACTGCCAAGGATGTACCGGCTAAAAGGAACGGATTGTTGGGAATAAAGTCCTGGCTAAGCTTGGATTCGGACCATGCTGGATCAATGAAAGAACAGACAAAAACAAGCTGGGAACATTTCAAAGAATACAGTAATTTATTTACAAGCAGGCGAGGAAAGGTATGTGGTACAGTGAATAGTTTTATTGGTGTGTTATGCAGGGATAGAAAGAAGTGTGAGGTGCGACAATGTACAAGCAACTTACAAAAGCAGACACAGAGCAGACTTAACCTGAAATAATAATAATAATAATCTTCTACAATCTTAACTTACGTGGAAAGGCGCCAGGACAAAAACACACACACATGCACGCATGCACGCACATGCGCGCACACACACACTGATGAAGACGGGTTAATGAAGAGAAAAAGGAGGAGAGGAGATGAGGCTAACGGTCTCTGAATACCTTGCAAGATTGCCCGATCGCGCCACCAATACGTTTTGGGGGGGATGCTCCGCTGGGCGACACCTCCCTGACAACTGGCATACTGTTTCTTGCTTCGTGGCACTTTGTGCAGCTAACGTCGGTCCAGAGAACGAGACACGACCCTCGGGCGTGAAGGGAGGGACTTGGGTGGAGAAGGCGAGTTGAGAGCAAGTGGGCGGAGTGGTAGACGGGACCAGGTGGGTGGGTGGAGTCAGCAACGTGTGGGTGGAGAAGTGGAGGCGGAGTCGCAGGCGAATGGGTGGAGAAGGCGAGTTGGAGAGAGAGAGAGATCGAGGGATAGATAGAGATAGAGAGAAAGAGAGAAAGAGAGAAAGAGAGATAGAGAGATAGAGAGAAAGAGAGAAAGAGAGAAAGAGAGATAGAGAGATAGAGAGATAGAGAGATAGAGAGAGAGAAAGAGAGAAAGAGAGATAGAGAGATAGAGAGAAAGAGAGATAGAGAGAAAGAGAGATAGAGAGAAAGAAAGAGAGAAAGAGAGATAGAGAGATAGAGAGAAAGAAAGAGAGAAAGAGAGATAGAGAGATAGAGAGAAAGAGAGATAGAGAGAAAGAGAGATAGAGAGAAAGAAAGAGAGAAAGAGAGATAGAGAGATAGAGAGAAAGAGAGATAGAGAGAAAGAGATATAGAGATATAGAGATATAGAGAGATAGAGAGATAGAGAGATAGAGAGATAGAGAGATAGAGAGATAGAGAGATAGAGAGATAGAGAGATAGAGAGATAGAGAGATAGAGAGATAGAGAGAAAGAGAGAAAGAGAGAAAGAGAGAAAGAGAGAAAGAGAGAAAGAGAGAAAGAGAGAAAGAGAGAAAGAGAGAAAGAGAGAAAGAGAGAAAGAGAGAAAGAGAGAAAGAGAGATAGATAGATAGAGAGATAGAGAGAAAGAGAGATAGATAGAGATAGATTCGTGATCCGCTTTTTATAAACCCTGCGGGGTGGGGAGGGGGGGCACCCCGAAGCGATGCGTCGTCGCCCGAATCGGGCACTGATTGGCCCCGGCCCCCGTGCAGCCCGGCCGTGATGGCCGGAAGCGACTCCACTCCACTTCCGGCAAGATGACCCCAAGCTGTGGAATCATCTCGCTCCGACCCCACGACATGATATGAATCGCCCCACAACAAACTCTGCGACATGAATTGCCTTGCATGAACTCCCGGGCCGTGCCCCGACAAACGGCCGAGGGTGGCGTCGGTCCCGCATGCCCGCCCGGGCACCCCCAATTCGCGCTGGTCAATGTGCCTGCTCCATGATGCGCCACGCGGCCCAAGCTGGACAGCACGCCCTGC
Organism: Eptatretus burgeri; assembly: GCF_056783735.1. Classification (NCBI taxonomy): domain Eukaryota; kingdom Metazoa; phylum Chordata; class Myxini; order Myxiniformes; family Myxinidae; genus Eptatretus; species Eptatretus burgeri. Next base: position 66,453,626 of record NC_140970.1, on the reverse strand, counting down.
CTGATCGCGGCTTCGCTGGCGGAGAGGCGAGAAGACGTTCCCGTCCGCGGGAAACACTCGCGGCCGCCAGCGAGGATCGACGGTAAGCTGTTAGGGTAAACCATGCACAGACCAAAACAAGATGTATGCCATTCGTGCCCTGCTCTGTGCGATAATAAAGTGTTATGAGCGGTGCACGGGTCCGCCATGGAACACGTGGTCAACGCTTGCGTTCGCCCGATTCTGCTATCGTGTGCGTGGGACCAACCCCGATGTGTCAGGAATTGAGGGGAACGATCGGATATAATAATTATATGGAGGTTTGGAATGAAAAAGACGATAGATACAAGTATCAGATGGAGAAATGGAGGGAAAAGAAGATGCCGATATAATGAAATCCAGAAATGGGTTGAAAATAACGAGCCGCGAGTATCTTGCACACTTGCGTCCTGTACAATGTGGTGTGGTTGTTTTCTGTTATCGGCCTCTGACGTTGTAGTTATTGGCACCAACGCTGCCAGCCATGCTCTCACCGATATTGGATCATTTGCTTCCGTGTTGTGAAAAACAACATCCGTGCAGCCTCAAAGAGATATTCGTTTGTTTGCCTTTTCAATGCAACCAGCAATCTCATCCCAGATCATCGGAAGCTCGAGACGATCATCTCGAGCGGCCGAGCAGACTCTATGACTCTCTATATATATATATATTGTTGCGAATTCGCGCCCGCCAGCGTGCGGACGGCCACGTGACTCGAATCGCGGCACGTTGCCCACCGGACGGACAATTCAGTCGTGACCCTCTCGGACCAACGCCAGGAGCTAGTCACAGGTGGGGGTTTAACCTCACCACGATCGTGCCAATTGCCCACCCGCGCAGGATAGGGTCGCTCGGCAAATTCGATCTCCCTAAGTACCTGCGCGAATGGTCGACCGGGCGATCGCACCTTGCCACAGGTCGACTCCGGACACGAGCTGCTTGGGCGGCCCGTTCCGTGCTATCGGGATAACCGAGCGGTGTTATCGCCGACCTGGACGGTTCAGATTAATTACCGGGCGTATTAAACCCACTACGAACCCTTTACATGAAGCACGATGGAGGGTCAATAAAGAAAAGACGAAGCGAAACGGGAAAACAGTTCACACAATTCACATTTATTACGCAACACACGGAAAGCACACATATACAGCCAAACAGTCAAAATGCACATATAGCAGTTAAAACAAAAGAAACAATGATGCAGAGTTACTACCGAATACGCGTACACACGGCAACACTTATACAGTTCTACTTTACAGACGGCGCCAACACACATTTACTCAAAAGCAAAGGAAAGAAGCCACCCTCATAGACAAGGGGGCAGACAGGCCTGGATGCCAATATGTGCGCGTGACCTGGAGGAGCGGCGACCTGGAGGAGCGACCTGGAGGAGACCGGGGGGGGGGGTCCTACCCGCATCCTCGTGACGCGTTGGCGACG
>NC_140970.1:66384668-66447168 GCF_056783735.1 Eptatretus burgeri | reverse complement strand
ATTGCACAGATTCAAACAAGTTTACATACCCGTGTAAAATTTCATTAGTGCTGGGGCAAGAAAACGCACACCCATAGGGTGATTCTCAAGCATAGCATGAAAAGCAGTGGTACGAGGTTGCACCCCAGGGTTCAACAAAAAGAGGACTTCCACCAGCTTGGCCACCAGGTATGGATTGCGCAAATAGTGCTGACTGCACACAAACACCAGCAGGAACGTCACAACATCTGGTGCACATGGCTCTCCTTGCAGTACCTGTGGGCAGTACCTGGGCACACGAGGTAGGGGAGCTAAGGTTCTTGAAAAGGCCAGAAATAAAAGTGAGACGATGAGGCAAATACGTGAATCAAATTAAATTGAGGTGGGTGGGGAGGACGAGGAAAGAAAAATGTCACCATTTTTGCACATGTAAATATGTAGAGCACTCACTTCATCAGCTCTCGCCAAATCAATTACCGCAGGTTCTCCTCCTGTTCCCAAAACTCTTCCCTTCGTTCCCTTGTGCATCCCTTCAATCAATCTGATGACCACTTCCAGCACTCCCATCTATCTCAGTGTCACCATCACCATCTCTCTCAGGACAGTTTTGTAGGCCTTCTCCAGGTCTACAAATCCCAATGCCATCTCACCTTGAACCTCCAACCTCTTCTCCACCAGCTGTCCTCGCATGAACATCCCATCTGTAATCCCCCTACCCTTTCTAAACCCCTGCTGCTCTTCTCCAATCTCCATCTCCACACTCTTCCTTATCCTCCCATCCAGAATCCTCTCCGACACCTTCATTACATGACTGAGGAGTATAATGCTCCTGTACTTCACGAGATCTTGAAGATCACCCATCCCCTTTCATATCGGCAAAATTAACCATCCTCCAATCCTCCAGAATTGAATGCTCACTCATACAGATATTCAACAGCCTCTTCGTCCAACCAACTACGACTTTTGCTGCAATTCTGGTAAAACAACAACCCCCTTCTGGTAATACTTCCAAAATCACGAATCACTGCTCACCTTCACTCTTTCATTCCTCTTTTTTCCCCGCCTTTGGAATAAACCCCATCACTCTATTCATTCCCATTCTTCCCTCCAGGCCTTCAAAACAGCTGTTCACCACCACCTCTTATCATCCCCCATCGAAATCCTCGATCTTTTCTACCCCTAATAAATAATCCACCCAAGCCGACCTCCTTCAAATTCCCTGCTTTCCTTCCTGAAAGTCCCTGTAATGTCCATCTTCTATTCCCCATGTTCCCCGTCCCATCCCTCTTCCTTCTACAGATCTCCAAATGTCTCTGTTCCCTTCAGTTTTGTCCTTCCCACTCCCTCCCCTCCTGTCTCATGCTCCACTTGATGTACGTTGTGCGTTAGCTCTCATACGAGCCTCAACAAGGTACACAAAAAAAAAAAATTATTATCATCTCTGTACACACCTCAAGGCCCTGTCACACCTTGACGTTTTCGCCAGCGTATGGCAAGGTATCAAAATGTATGTAAAACGCTGGCGTACGCTGAACTATTGATGTTTTTTTCCAGTTTTGGACGTATTCATAACGAGTTGGACATATGCATAACGTATAAGTAACGTACACAGAACGTTTCGATAACATATAGATAACTTGTATCAACGAATGCTGAGCGTGTTGTCGGCGTTCACAACCTATGCCCATCGATAGTCTAACTTATGCATAGCACGGCAGCGTATCACCGACGATCACATGGCGCAGCCTATTAAAAGGCTGCGGCTCGACGATTCAAATCATAACCGATCTAGACATCGAAGTGTCAAGCCACCGTCACACCTTGACGTTTTAGCCAGCGTATGCCAATGTATGAAAAATTTGCCGAATACGCTGGCACACATCGAATACGTTATGGGTAAGTTTTGTATATGTTAAGAGCACGCTGAAGCACGCTGGCATACGTCATAGTACGCCGTGTACGTCGACAAATTTTCAGCATGTTGAAAATTTTTCGACGTATGCCAGCGTATGACGCACACGTTCCGCATACGCTGGCCATAAGTTGTAGGCACGTTACGCGATCGTTGACACACGTCGACACACATGACTTGTAAGTTACTCATAAGTCTAAACACGTCGAGGTAATGTTTCGCTTACCCGAAACTTATTTCTAACCTATGAGTAACGTGCTTTGAACCTACGAGTAATGTGCTTTGAACCTATGTGTAACGTATCTCCAACGCATAGTGACGTATGTAGATGTATTTGACGTCTTCCGGACGACCACAGAACTGACTGAACGTGTTACTAACTTACAGCTACCGTATAATGGCGTATTGGCAACGTTTAGGGGAATTGGTATGTAAAAATGGGGTTCACACAGGAGGAACCCGTCAGTGTTCCAGACTCCACGGTTTTTTGTTTTTTTTCTTCGGCATGACGGTGATGTTGACACTTCGATTTCTAGTGTGGTTATGATTTAAATCGTTGAGTGGCAGCCTATAAATTATATTATATTATAACCGCACTAGAAATCGAAGTGTCAACATCACCTTCATGCCGAAGAAACAAAAAACCCCCATGGAGTCTGGAACACTGTCGCTAAACATTACCTCGACGTGTTTCGACTTATGAGTAACTTACAAGTAACGTGTGTCGACGTGTGCCAACGATCGCGTAACGTGCCTACAACTTATGGCCAGCGTATGCGGAACGTGTGAGTCATACGCTGGCATACGTCGAAAAATTTCAAGCAAGTTAAAATTTGTCGACGAGCTCGGCATACTACGACGTATGCCAGTGTACTACGACGTATGCCAGCGTACTACGACGTATGCCAGCGTACTAAGATGTATGCCAGCATACTAAGATGTATGCCAGCGTGCTCTTAACGTATACAAAACTTACCCATAACGTATTCGACATGTGCCAGCGTTTTAGACAAATTTTTCATACGTCAGCATACGCTGGCTAAATCGTCAAGGTGTGACAGGGCCTTCATCAATGCCTGGCACTTTTCCCTTCATCTTTTTCAATGCTGTCTGCACTTCCTCCCCTGAGATCTCAACCAACTCCACTTTCCCTTCAACATAGCACGGCTGCTCAAGCTCACTGCTGCTTTCTTCCCGGTTCAACAGCTCTTTGAAATATCCTTCCCACACCTTCAATACTGCCTCCCACCACCATCCTGAATCACTGCACCCCCCCCTTCATGTCCTTCCCATCCTCATCCCTGTCACGAGCCAATTTATAGAACATCTTCCTCCAACCATCCTCTTCCAACTTGTGGTACACTTCCTCTTACAAATCATTCCTCACCTTATCCACAGCTCTCCTTGCTGTTTTATTATCCTGCCCATACAGGTGCAGAAACCGTGCATCTGGCTGCCTCCCCCTATCCTTAATATTCTCGATCCTCTTACAAACCTCCTTTTCACCAACCGCTTTCGCTACCTGCCCCGTCCACCGTACCTGGTTTCCATCTCTCAATGATGCACCCTTTCCTGATGTCCTTTCACACAAAACTTCTCCAATTCCCCTAAACGCCTCTCCATACTTTTTCCAATACTTCCAAACCTTCCGCTTCTTTGCTAAGTTGCTCATGCCAAGCCCCCAATTTCTCCTCGTACTCGAAGAGGACATTTCCCGTCAACTACCCCCACCAAATAATCTTCCGACCGCTGCTCTTAACCTCCCTCCTTTTCTTCATCCATACCACAAACACCACAAAGCTTATGCTGGGTGTTAACATGCTTCTTCTATCATTAAATGAAAGTACCATTTTGAGGAAACAAATGTACATTGTGATTACAATTAAAATGAGGTAATGCACATTTTGTTTTCAGTGATCGTGGTAGCGGTCTCATGTACCCCGCTCAATGAAGGTACGTTCTCGCAATGCAGATGAAATAAAATGACGGTCTTTCAATTAAAAAAAATTAAAAACAACAAAAACTTGGTTTTCACCTAACTTTTCAAGGCTTGTAAACAAATAAATGGATGGACATGTAATTCAGATATGATGTGAAGTAAATACACAATCAGCTTGCTTGTGAAGCCGTATTAATTAGTCAAGAGGCCGGGGAAATTCCCGAGAGATATTTATTATGTACACTTTAAAGAATTACATACACGTACACTTTCATGTAATATAAAACGCACACGTCCACTTTTGTACACTCAACATCACCTCTGACTTTATGTACATTTAAAAAAACTCAAACGACATGTTGAAAACTCAACAAAGTACGTTTTCAGGCCAATGAAAAGAGTCATCTATACTCATAAAAGTCAGTGTGTGTGTGCGTGTCAGTGTGTCAGTGTGTCTCCTTCATAACTCCAAAACTATATAACCTAACAGCCTGAAACTTTGCATGCTTACCAAGAAAACTCCAAGGAAGTGCAAGAGTGAAAATTGGGTGTTTGGCTCAATTAAAACACCCCTTTTGAAGATGATTACTGGCCGTATTTAATTATATCCTTCATCAGGCGATCCTCGGCCACCTCGCTCTCTGGACCTTGAGGTATTTTTTCGGTAACCTCGCTGGGGTCTGAAGCCGCCATGTTTTTTGGCCTGCTCAGCCATGTCTTGACTTGGAACAGGCCGCAACGATTAACGATAAAGTTGTTGTTTTCACTTTCCTTACTCATATTATCGAATGCCTGTTCATCATTGCTACGAATCGTTGTATACATCACTTTCGTAAGTACTAGTTTTCAAAGTAGGAGCTCAGAGCAATTTCATGCATTAAATGAGACGATTTTCCACGATTTACTCTCACGGACTAATTAAAGTATATCATCGAAATATTATTTCGGTTTTGAGGATCGGATATCGTCCGGACTAAATAAGTGCCAAAATCTGTTGTGAAATCTGATAATTTAAAGAAATAACGAGTCTTTTAACCAAGCTGATATACCTATTTACTTTATGCAAGCAAGACTATGTTCCCACCTTCATACATACACAAGAAAATGTGAAATTTCCAAAGCAATAAACTTATCTTTTTCAACTGTTTGGAGAATTATATCGAGATAACAAAAAATTTAGGAACATAACAAAATTAACCAGCTTCATTGAGTTATACGATTTGAAGTATTCACTGGCAGAACTCACATCCTGTCCCCCTGAGGGGTTCCCCATCCAACGCGTCTGCCAGATGTGTCTATATTTTCAGAGGTTTCGCGAGGTGCTCGACAGGGAATCAAAGCAAATCTGATAAAAAAAAACGATGTTTCAAAAAAATCTGGGACATTGAAAAAAAAAAGGTCGGGCGTCTCCAGGAGGTGTATGTTTAATGTGTGGAGAATCGCGTTTAATGTGTGGCAAAGCTACTTGCCGAGCGCTCTCCAAGCTGCTTGGTCGTTCGTTTCGGTAAAAGTATCGGTGCTCTCAACGGAACATCGATTGGACAGACATACGCTTCCCCGTGCGGTTGGTGCCTCGGGAGGTGTCTCATCCGCTGAAAATGTGCAATTTTATTTTTACAGGACATCGTTTTGTTTTACCTTTTGTGCAATCTCCGAAAATAATCCACCCCTCACTTTGACATCGATGCATAGATAAAAACAATAAGGGCCATCTGACCAGGTGTTTGCCATGATGAAGCTGTGAAGGCAGAGAGCATAGATCGACATTTTGTGTTCTGTGCCTTGATACATTTTACCTCCGCCACCGAAGGTGAAGGAGGTTATGTTTTCACCCCTTTCTGTCTGTTTGTCTATGTACAGGATATCTCAAAAAGTTGTGGATGGATCCAGATGACATTTTGTGGACAGGTTGGGTGTGTGACAAGGACGAACTGATTCAATTTTGGTGAAGATCCGAATCCAGATCAGACAACTGGAATTTTTAAAGTGATTCTTCACCATTGAAAGGTATAGTAGGGCTCAAAAACGATACACAGCACGACATCTCAAAAATGTATTGGGCCAGATATGTTATCGTGGATCAGGCATTACGGGAGCCTGGTGTTGGCTTTGTGGTTAGGGTGGTGGCTTGGGATCCCAGGGTCCTGAGTTCAAGCCCCGTTGGCCGCTGAATTAATATACACCAGGAGGTTGACTCAGCCTGTCATCCTTCCGAGGTCGGCTAAATGAGTACCAGTGTACTGGTAAGGGGGACACTGCATCAGCGGCATAGCTGCGTCCCAACCAATGATGCAACCAGCCACCACAGGCTGCACTCGATAGAGAGAGAGAGGCATTACGGGGCGGAGGTATGCGCTACATGAAGTGCCCTTCTATTTTTCAATTGAATTTTGTTAATTTACCACTTGAATTCCTCTTTCAAAGAACTCTGTTTAAAGGTAAATCTTTGTTTGTCATTTTTAAGTGTTATATGAATGTGTACTTATATAAATTGCATTACCACAACAGAACTGTGTCTGTCTGTCTGGTCTGTCGTGCCATGTGCGTGCGTCTCAGTGGGTCCGTCCATCTGTGCGTCCATCTCAGTGGGTCCGTCCGTCCGTACAGTTGACTGTTTGTCAGGGAGGGATTTTGTATTAATTGAAAAATCAGTTTACATATTACTCAAGCAGAAATACCCGATATCGCATGACACCACGGACAAAATTTGTGACAAAGGCTTTGTTCCCCCCCCCCCCCCACCCCAATCGAAGGCTGACCAGGTGTCTTGTATGTTACAAGATCATCCCCTTTCATACTTTCCCCAGATGCCATTTTTGTCCGTGCCATGTCCCACCGTCGTGTTCATGAGATGTCGATGTCTTTCCCTAATGGAGAGAGGGAGTGGTGCTGTGGTGGAGAGGGGGTGTGGGGTGGTGGTGGGTATTGTTGGGGTGATGGTGGGTGAAGGAGTGGTGGGTAAAGGGCGGCTCTGAAAGTTTTAGCACCCGAGGTCAAATTCACTCGGAGTAGATGATACATACATACATATATAATACTGTGGTGTCTATGATGTATAAATAAAAGGTGGAAAAAGTCTGATTTAATGCAATTTAATTCCAAGCTATAAGGCAACAAAAGGTGAAAAATGTGAAAGGGGGTGTAGACTTTCTAGAGGCACTGCATCTATACAGTATGTATGTATATATGTATGTATGTATGTATGTATGTATGTATGTATGTATGTATGTATGTATGTATGTATGTATATATATATATATATATATATATATATATATATATATATATATATATATATATATATATATGTGTGTAACATTCTCCAACCTGAAATGCAACCTTTGTTTTTTGCTGCTCAAAAGGCCTGCTCATCATAATTTGATGCAAGTCAACCAATATGCATTCCTGTCATTCAAGGGTACTTACTGAATAACAAACAGGAGAAATTCTGCCACATCCTCGATGTAAAACTCTGGCATGGCAGCAAATACTTTGGGGATGTCAGAGTTCAATGGTAAAATGGGCCTGGAGGTACAGAAAAAGAAATTAAACAATAAATAATATGGACAAAAACAATAGGGTACCCTTCAGTACCCTGACTAAATAAGAAGAGTGACAGAAAGGATGAATCAATGTGCACAAAACGACCAGTCAGCTCACATTTTACAGGTGGCAAATTGCATACGATTATGAAGTAGATGCTCACCCTCACCACAATTTTCTCCTTTCAAGAATGCAATTTTCTGACATTCAATTTCGAAACCAATAATTACTTTTTGGAATCAATAAAAACATACGAGCCTGGTCATGGTCAAAGGAAGCTGGTATTCTGGGTGTTAGAGCAAAAGAAGGTCTGACGAAGGACTATCAAAGAGTTAATGCCTGCAACTTCAGCCTCTCCACTTCCCAGAGGGCTTAGCATACTTTGATTGGCGTTCTGTTGAGTCCATCCATTGTTCTATCTGGCCGTCAATGCAGATACACACCAGCCTTCATGAGAAAGATGCGATCTTCCTATTATTCCCCGGCCCTCGTCTCCTCCCACCCTCCAACATACTACAGAGACATGATCATGCGACACATATCTTTTCCAAATTCCTTTCTTTTTTTGGCTCCCCCTTTGCAATCTTTCTCCCCTGTCTCAATTTTATTCCCTGTAACATCCAAAAAGGATGCACGCATACACACATTTTGAAGACCGGGCAGTGCCATATCTTTTGTACTGAAGGTTTAAGGAGTGAGTGTGTTTGCCCAATCTCCTCCTCCTCTGCCAGATAATTCAAAGCATTTTCCTCCCAGGACCCTGTTTCTGAAGATGACTCCACATCTAGTTTGCAATCATATTCACAGACAATACGCAAAATATTGTATCATACAAAACTATGACAGACAAGCGTAATTTTGCAGCTGAACTGAAATAGTCATGCCAATCATGGCAGGATTCCACAAGTTAACAGCATACTTGGGGTTAATAGGATCGACGATTGTGAAAAGGCGGCAAATGAACCCTCCGTAGAAATGAAGGCAACGACGAAGGAACGCTTCATCTAACAGGACTGTATCAGCAGCAGCCTTGGCACGCACTTGTTTCTGCAGATCACAACATGACTCAAAATAGGATCTTGTAAATCAATCAACATGGTCAAACAAAATAAGCCGTTTTGACATTCTAATCAAACCAATTTGCATTACTTCCATATTGCATAATTTGTAGAATTAGAAAGGCAGCACAAAATGAAAACTGCATCGAAAACTAGACAAGAATAATAAGCGGGGTTCGATAGAACCTGCGGCCTACCTTGAGGCGAGTCTTCAGACGTCTGAGCAGCTCTTTGTGGCGGAAAGTTGCTGGCGTGTCTTTTGACTCTGCTTCCTTGGGTTTCAACTGCTCCAAACTCCTGTGCATAATTCACCGGTAGAATAATCCTTAAGATACTTTACTCTGTGAAGCAGAACATCCATGGGAGATGTGAAGGGATAAAATAAATTGATAATTTCAACTCCATAAAACCATTTTAAAGTATTTTCTGTTCCAAAAGCAGAACTACAATGACAATGTAAACACGAGCACGATTCGAAGTAAAGAATGAGGAGAGATCGAAAACTGAAAATTGCCACAGCGACACATCATAAAGTGTGGCAGAGGGGTAAATGGGCACGGATTTGTGGCCGACGACATTATGCCCAGACCAAACTGACAATCATCAACACCTTTTTAGCATGAGCAATTAATACAAAACGAAGTGAATTTGCCACGCTAGTTAAGTTTACAACACGAAAACCAACTCAGCGCTGTCCATGTTCACTTTGCATTTGGACTTCTTCTTTTCTGTGTGCTAAACAAAGAAAACTGCTAAAAAATATATTTTAAAATGACCAATTTAGGTGACCTTTTGACCTCAAAAGCAATCGGCTTCAGTGCCCCGATATGCAAATCCTGCTCAAATTTCAAGTCAATCAGATGAAAATTGACGATTTTATTTGGCGTTAATCTTTGACCTAAATTATTAATTTGTCTTCTCCATATTCTCTCTCATAATAAAGCTTTGTTGAAAATTTGATGACAAAAGCTCAAATGGTAAAAAAAAAAAGTTACCATTAAAAACAAACAAACAACCAAAAAAGCAAAACAATTCCAGTGACAGGCTGCTGCACAGGGGACAGGCTGATAAACACAACTATGTATTTAACAATGCAGAACCTTGCAAGGTTGTACAATGTTATATTGTCACGTTGATGGCCCCCACCCAAGACCACATGAAGGAATCGCACACGGTGAGGTTGACTACGTTGAACATGGCTGGTTTAAGGTCAAATTTGACACAGAACATCCGGAGCGGTGATGGATGCTCAGCATTTCAACAAGGGTGTCGAAGCATACTTATCAGGATTATAATTATCCCAATTTAGTCCCCCAGTGATTACCAAATGCACGGAAACAGGTCAAGCTGGAGGGATGGCAAGAATGGATCTTGGAAAATATACACTAGATTGAGGCAGAAGACAAATACGGAAATCCCACAGAAAGACACAATCATAAATAACCTCAATACTTAAACAAACAGTAAAACTTCAGCCCCAAAGGGCGGCAGGGGCACACGTACATGTACACACACAGCAGGACAATATTGAATAGCAGCTGAAAGATAAGAATGTTCCAAGTCAATAACATGAGCAGTGACTTGCAAGAGCAAGTCATCTTGAAAGAATCTGCGTGTGTGTCTCTCTGTGTGTGTCTCTGTGTGTGTGTGTCTCTGTGTGTGTGTGTCTCTGTGTGTGTGTGTCTCTGTGTGTGTGTGTCTCTGTGTGTGTGTCTCTGTGTGTGTGTCTCTGTGTGTGTGTCTCTGTGTGTGTGTCTCTGTGTGTGTGTCTCTGTGTGTGTGTCTCTGTGTGTGTGTCTCTGTGTGTGTGTCTCTGTGTGTGTGTCTCTCTGTGTGTGTCTGTCTCACACTCACACACACACACACACACACACACACAGCAACATTACACCACCCTTGTTCACTTCCTTTACCCTCAAGGACATTCTAATCAGAATGAATTTGCATCAACTCGATAATTGTATCAACAGCCAGGGGTGATGTATCAGGCGATGCATGGGTCTGTGGGCATAAGATTTACATGAACAGAACTATTAAAAAGTTTGGTTTATTCCAATGAGATTCATACTTTAGTGTAAATTCATCAAATTATCAGTGATGAATCATCGAAGTTTATTATTGTAATTTTACAGTCTTTATATATGAATGTGAAACAAACAGCTTCAGTAAAAAAATAAGAACTTTCATTTTATAGTATTAGTCAAGAGTATGAGTCAATGACAACACACCATTTGCCTTCTTGAGTGCCATCACTCTTTTACCCATACTTCCTGAATACTACTGAAGCACTCTTACAGGAATATTGTGCCACTCAATATATTGTGATGGGAGTCATGTTCGGACTCTGGGATGGGTATTCTAAAACTTGGAGTACACCAGCTGTAGCCTTTTTCTCCAAGTAGTTTTACTACATTGAAAGCATACAAGTCCTTTCTGTGAACTGCAGCGTTTTGCGAATTTGACGCAAAGATACTCACTATTTCAATAAAATCACACGTTTTCGCTTCAGAAGAGTGATGCAGAACAAAAAGTTGATTCGGACAATGCTTTTGTTTGGTGAAAAAAAGCTGGATTTTGGCCAATTTGAGACATTTTTGCGTTTATAAGTCCTTTGTGTGAAATGCAGCGTTTTGCGAATTTGAAGGTAAAATACTCACTATTTCAATAAAATCACGCGTTTTTGCTTCAGAATAGTGATACAGAGCAAAAAGTTGAGTCAGAGAATGCTTTTGTTTGGAGAAAAAAAAGCTTGTTTTCGGCCAAGTTGAGACATTTTTTGCGTTGACGAGTCCTTTCTGTGAAATGCAGCATTTGGCGAATTTGAAGCTAAAATACTCACTATTTCAATAAAATCACGCATTTTCGCTTCAGAATACTGATGTGAATAAAAAGTTGTCGGACAATGCTTTTGTTTGGTGAAGAAAAGCTAGTTTTAGGCCAATTTCAGACATTTTTGCGTTTAAAAGTCCTTTCTGTGAAATGCAGCGTTTTGCGAATTTGAAGCAAAAATACTCACTATTTCGATAAAATCACGCATTCTCGCTTCAGAATAGTGATGCAGAACAAAAAGTTCAGTCGGGCAATGCTTTTGTTTGGTGATAAAAGCTTTTTTTAGGCCAATTTGAGACATTTTTACGTTTCCAAGTCCTATGTGTGAAATGCAGCGTTATGTGAATTTGAAGCTGAAATACTCACTATTTCAATAAAATCATGCGTTTTTGCTTCAGAATAGTGATGCGAACAAAAAGTTGTCGGACAATGCTTTTGTTTGGTAAAAAAAGCTTGTTTTCGGCCGATTTGATACATTTTTGCGTTTTCAAGTCCTTTCCGTGAACTGTTGCGTTTTGCGAATTTGAAGCTAAAATACTCACTATTTCGATAAAATCATGCATTCTCGCTTCAGAATAGTGATGCAGAACAAAAAGTTCAGTCGGGCAATGCTTTTGTTTGGTGATAAAAGCTTGTTTTAGGCCAATTTGAGACATTTTTACGTTTCCAAGTCCTGTGTGAAATGCAGCGTAATGTGAATTTGAAGCTGAAATACTCACTATTTCAATAAAATCATGCGTTTTCGCTTCAGAATAGTGATGCGAACAAAAAGTTGTCGGACAATGCTTTTGTTTGGTATAAAAAGCTTGTTTTCGGCCGATTTGAGACATTTTTGCGTTTTCAAGTCCTTTCCGTGAACTGTTGCGTTTTGCGAATTTGAAGCGAAAATACTCACAATTTCAATAAAATCACGCGTTTTTGCTTCAGCATAGTGATGCAGAACAAAAGGTTGAGTCAGACAATGCTTTTGTTTGGTATAAAAAGCTTGTTTTAGGCCAATTTGAGACATTTTTGCATAAACAAGTCCTTTCTGTGAAATGCAGCGTTTTGCGAATTTGAAGCTAAAATACTCAATATTTCAATAAAATCACGCCTTTTCGCTTCAGAATAGTGATGCAGAACAAAAAGTTCAGTCAGACAATGCTTTTGTTTGGTGAAAAAAGCTTGTTTTCAGCCAATTTGAGACATTTTGCGTTTACAAGTCCTTTCTGTGAAATGCAGCGTTTTTCAAATTTGAAGCTAAAATTCTCACTATTTCAATAAACTCATGCGTTTTCTCTTCAGAATAGTGATGCAGAACCAAAGATGAGTCGGACAATGCTTTTGTTTGGTGAAAAAAGCTTGTTTTTGGCCAAGTTGAGACATTTTTGTTTCAGCAAGTCCTTTCTGTGAAATGCAGCGTTCTGCGAATTTGAAGCTAAAATACTCACTATTTCCATAAAATCATGCGTTTTCACTTCAGAATAGTGATGCAGAACAAAAAGGTGAGTCAGACAATGCTTTTGTTTGGTGAAAAAAAGCTTGTTTTAGGCCAAGTTGAGACATTTTTTGCGTTGACGAGTCCTTTCTGTAAAATGCAGCATTTGGCGAATTTGAAGCTAAAATACTCACTATTTCAATAAAATCACGCATTTTCGCTTCATAATACTGAAGTGAACAAAATGTTGTCGGACAATGCTTTTGTTTGGTGAAGAAAAGCTAGTTTTAGGCCAATTTCAGACATTTTTGCGTTTAAAAGTCCTTTGTGTGAAATGCAGCGTTTTGCGAATTTGAAGCTAAAATACTCACTATTTCGATAAAATCATGCATTCTCGCTTCAGAATAGTGATGCAGAACAAAAAGTTCAGTTGGGCAATGCTTTTGTTTGGTGAAAAAAGCTTGTTTTCGGCCGATTTGATACATTTTTGCGTTTTCAAGTCCTTTCTGTAAAATGCAGCGTTTTGCGAATTTGAAGCTAAAATACTCACTATTTCGATAAAATCATGCATTCTCGCTTCAGAATAGTGATGCAGAACAAAAAGTTCAGTCGGGCAATGCTTTTGTTTGGTGATAAAAGCTTGTTTTAGGCCAATTTGAGACATTTTTACGTTTCCAAGTCCTATGTGTGAAATGCAGCGTTATGTGAATTTGAAGCTGAAATACTCACTATTTCAATAAAATCATGCGTTTTCGCTTCAGAATAGTGATGCGAACAAAAAGTTGTCGGACAATGCTTTTGTTTGGTGAAAAAAGCTTGTTTTCGGCCGATTTGATACATTTTTGCGTTTTCAAGTCCTTTCCGTGAACTGTTGCGTTTTGCGAATTTGAAGCGAAAATACTCACAATTTCAATAAAATCACGCGTTTTCGCTTCAGCATAGTGATGCAGAACAAAAAGTTGAGTCAGACAATGCTTTTGTTTGGTATAAAAAGCTTGTTTTAGGCCAATTTGAAGCTAAAATACTCAATATTTCAATAAAATCACGCCTTTTCGCTTCAGAATAGTGATGCAGAACAAAAAGTTGAGTCAGACAATGCTTTTGTTTGGTGAAAAAAGCTTGTTTTCGGCCGATTTGATACATTTTTGCGTTTTCAAGTCCTTTCTGTAAAATGCAGCGTTTTGCGAATTTGAAGCGAAAATACTCACTATTTCAATAAAATCACGCGTTTTCGCTTCAGAATGGTGATGCGAACAAAAAGTTGTCGGACAATGCTTTTGTTTGGTGAAAAAAGCTTGTTTTCGGCCGATTTGATACATTTTTGCGTTTTCAAGTCCTTTCTGTGAAATGCAGCGTTTTGCGAATTTGAAGCGAAAATACTCACTATTTCAATAAAATCACGCGTTTTCGCTTCAGAATGGTGATGCGAACAAAAAGTTGTCAGACAATGCTTTTGTTTGGTGAAAAAAGCTTGTTTTCGGCCGATTTGATACATTTTTGCGTTTTCAAGTCCTTTCTGTAAAATGCAGCGTTTTGCGAATTTGAAGCGAAAATACTCACTATTTCAATAAAATCACGCGTTTTCGCTTCAGAATGGTGATGCGAACAAAAAGTTGTCGGACAATGCTTTTGTTTGGTGAAAAAAGCTTGTTTTCGGCCGATTTGATACATTTTTGCGTTTTCAAGTCCTTTGTAAAATGCAGCGTTTTGCGAATTTGAAGCGAAAATACTCACTATTTCAATAAAATCACGCGTTTTCGCTTCAGAATGGTGATGCGAATGAAAAGTTGAGTCAGACAATGCTTTTGTTTGGTGAAAAAAAAGCTTGTTTTCGGCAGATGAGACATTTTTGCGTTTTCAAGTCCTTTCCATGAACTGCAGCGTTTTGCGAATTTGAAGCTAAAATACTCACTATTTCAATAAAATCACGCGTTTTCGCTTAAGAATAGTGATGCAAACAAAAAGTTGTCAGACAATGCTTTTCTTTGGTGAAAAAAGCTTGTTTTAGGCCAATTTGAGACATTTTTGCGTTTACAAATCCTTTCTGTGAAATGCCGCATTTGGTGAATTTGAAGCTAAAATACTCACTATTTCAATAAAATCACGCGTATTCGCTTCAGAATAGTGATGCAGAACATAAAGTTGAGTCAGACAATGCTTTTGTTTGGTGAAAAAAGCTTGTTTTCGGCCGATTTGATACATTTTTGCGTTTTCAAGTCCTTTCTGTGAACGGAAGCGTTTTGCGAATTTGAGGCTAAAATACTCACTATTTCAATAAAATCACGCGTTTTCGCTTCAGAACATTGATGCAGAACAAGAAGTTGTCGGGCAATGCTTTTGTTTGGTGAAAAAACGTTTGTTTTAGGCCAATGTGAGACATTTTTGCGTTTACGAGTCCTTTCCATGAACTGCAGCGTTTTGCGAATTTGAAGCTAAAATACTCACTATTTCAATAAAATCTCGCGTTTTCGCTTCAGAATAGTGATGGAGAACAAAATCTTGAGTCAGGCAATGCTTTTGTTTGGTGAAAAAAAAGCTTGTTTTCGGCCAATTTGAGACACTTTAGCATAAACAAGTCCTTTCTGTTTAATGCAGCGTTTTGCGAATTTGAAGCTAAAATACTCACTATTTCAAGAAAATCACGCGTTTTCGCTTCAGAATAGTGATGCAGAACAACAAGTTGAGTTAGACAATGATTTTGTTTGGTGAAAAAGGCTTGTTTTCGGCCAATTTGAGACATTTTTGCGTTTACAAGTCCTTTCTGTGAAATGCAGCATTTTGCGACTTTGAAGCTAAAATACTCACTATTTCAATAAAATAACACGTTTTCGCTTCAGAATAGTGATGCAGAACAAAAAGCTGAGTCGGATAATGCCTTTGTTTGGTGAAAAAAAAAGCTTGTTTTAGGCCAATTTGAGACATTTTTGCATTTACAAGTCCTTTCTGTGAAATGCAGCGTTTTGCGAATTTGAGGCTAAAATACTCACCATTTCAATAAAATCACACGTTTTCGCTTCAGAACATTGATGCAGAACAAAAAGGTGTCGGACAATGCTTTTGTTTGGCGAAAAAGGCTTGTTTTCGGCCAATTTGAGACATTTTTGCGTTTACAAGTCCTTTCTGTGAAATGCAGCATTTTGCGACTTTGAAGATAAAATACTCACCATTTAAATAAAATACACGTTTTCGCTTCAGAATAGTGATGCAGAACAAAAAGTTGATCCGGGTAATGCTTTTGTTTGGTGAAAAAGCTTGTTCGAGGCAAATTTGAGACATTTTTGCATTTAAAAGATCTTCGTGTGAAATGCAGCGTTTTGCGAATTTGAAGCTAAAATACTCACTATTTCAATAAAATCACGCGTTTTCGCTTCAGAATAGTGATGCAGAACAAAAAGTTGAGTCAGACAATGCTTTTGTTTGGTGAAAAAAAAGCTTGTTTTCGGCCAATTTGAGACATTTTGCGTTTTCAAGTCCTTTCTGTGAAATGCAGCGTTTTTCGAATTTGAAGCTAAAATACTCACTATTTCAATAAAATCTCGCGTTTTCGCTTCAGAATAGTGATGGAGAACAAAATCTTGAGTCAGGCAATGCTTTTGTTTGGTGAAAAAAAAGCTTGTTTTCGGCCAATTTGAGACACTTTAGCATAAACAAGTCCTTTCTGTTTAATGCAGCGTTTTGCGAATTTGAAGCTAAAATACTCACTATTTCAAGAAAATCACGCGTTTTCGCTTCAGAATATTGATGCAGAACCAAAATTGAGTCAGACAATGCTTTTGTTTGGTGAAAAAAAGCTTGTTTTAGGTCAATTTGACACATTTTTGCATTTACAAGTCCTTTCTGTGAAATGCAGCATTTTGCGACTTTGAAGATAAAATACTCACCATTTCAATAAAATAACACGTTTTCGCTTCAGAATAGTGATGCAGAACAAAAAGTTGATCCGGGTAATGCTTTTGTTTGGTGAAAAAGCTTGTTCGAGGCAAACTTGAGACATTTTTGCATTTAAAAGACCTTTGTGTGAAATGCAGCGTTTTGCGAATTTAAAGCTAAAATACTCACTATTTCAATAAAATCACGCATTTTCGCTTCAGAATAGTGATGCAGAACAAAAAGTTGAGTTAGACAATGATTTTGTTTGGTGAAAAAGGCTTGTTTTCGGCCAATTTGAGACATTTTTGCGTTTACAAGTCCTTTCTGTGAAATGCAGCATTTTGCGACTTTGAAGCTAAAATACTCACTATTTCAATAAAATAACACGTTTTCGCTTCAGAATAGTGATGCAGAACAAAAAGCTGAGTCGGATAATGCCTTTGTTTGGTGAAAAAAAAGCTTGTTTTAGGCCAATTTGAGACATTTTTGCATTTACAAGTCCTTTCTGTGAAATGCAGCATTTTGCGAATTTGAAGCTAAAATACTCACAATTTCAATAAAATCACGCGTTTTCGCTTCAGAACATTGATGCAGAACAAAAAGTTGAGTTAGACAATGATTTTGTTTGGTGAAAAAGGCTTGTTTTCGGCCAATTTGAGACATTTTTGCATTTACAAGTCCTTTCTGTGAAATGCAGCATTTTGCGACTTTGAAGCTAAAATACTCACCATTTCAATAAAATAACACGTTTTCGCTTCAGAATAGTGATGCGAACAAAAAGTTGAGTCAGACAATGCTTTTGTTTGGTGAAAAAAGCTTGTTTTCGGCCAATTTGAGACATTTTTGCATAAACAAGTCCTTTCTGTAAAATGCAGCATTTTGCGAATTTGAAGCGAAAACACACTATTTCAATAAAATCACGCGTTTTCGCTTCAGAATAGTGATGCAGAACAAAAAGTTGAGTCAGGCACTGCTTTTGTTTGGTGAAAAAAGCTTGTTTTCGGCCAATTTGAGACATTTTGCGTTTTCAAGTCCTTTCTGTGAAATGCAGCGTTTTTCGAATTTGAAGCTAAAATACTCACTATTTCAATAAAATCTCGCGTTTTCGCTTCAGAATAGTGATGGAGAACAAAATCTTGAGTCGGGCAATGCTTTTGTTTGGTGAAAAAAGCTTGTTTTAGGCCAATTTGAGACATTTTTGCATAAACAAGTCCTTTCTGTTTAATGCAGCATTTTGCGACTATGAAGATAAAATACTCACCATTTAAATAAAATAACACGTTTTCGCTTCAGAATAGTGATGCAGAACAAAAAGTTGATCCGGGTAATGCTTTTGTTTGGTGAAAAAGCTTGTTCGAGGCAAATTTGAGACATTTTTGCATTTAAAAGACCTTTGTGTGAAATGCAGCGTTTTGCGAATTTGAAATTAAAATACTCACTATTTCAATAAAATCACGCGTTTTCGCTTCAGAATAGTGATGCAGAACAAAAAGTTGAGTCAGACAATGATTTTGTTTGGTGAAAAAGGCTTGTTTTTGGCCAATTTGAGACATTTTTGCGTTTACAAGTCCTTCCTGTGAAATGCAGCATTTTGCAACTTTGAAGCTAAAATACTCACTATTTCAATAAAATCACGCGTATTCGCTTCAGAATAGTGATGCAGAACATAAAGTTGAGTCAGACAATGCTTTTGTTTGGTGAAAAAAGCTTGTTTTCGGCCGATTTGATACATTTTTGCGTTTTCAAGTCCTTTCTGTGAACGGAAGCGTTTTGCGAATTTGAGGCTAAAATACTCACTATTTCAATAAAATCACGCGTTTTCACTTCAGAACATTGATGCAGAACAAGAAGTTGTCGGGCAATGCTTTTGTTTGGTGAAAAAAGTTTGTTTTAGGCCAATGTGAGACATTTTTGCGTTTACGAGTCCTTTCCATGAACTGCAGCGTTTTGCGAATTTGAAGCTAAAATACTCACTATTTCAATAAAATCTCGCGTTTTCGCTTCAGAATAGTGATGGAGAACAAAATCTTGAGTCAGGCAATGCTTTTGTTTGGTGAAAAAAAAGCTTGTTTTCGGCCAATTTGAGACACTTTAGCATAAACAAGTCCTTTCTGTTTAATGCAGCGTTTTGCGAATTTGAAGCTAAAATACTCACTATTTCAAGAAAATCACGCGTTTTCGCTTCAGAATAGTGATGCAGAACAACAAGTTGAGTTAGACAATGATTTTGTTTGGTGAAAAAGGCTTGTTTTCGGCCAATTTGAGACATTTTTGCGTTTACAAGTCCTTTCTGTGAAATGCAGCATTTTGCGACTTTGAAGCTAAAATACTCACTATTTCAATAAAATAACACGTTTTCGCTTCAGAATAGTGATGCAGAACAAAAAGCTGAGTCGGATAATGCCTTTGTTTGGTGAAAAAAAAAGCTTGTTTTAGGCCAATTTGAGACATTTTTGCATTTACAAGTCCTTTCTGTGAAATGCAGCGTTTTGCGAATTTGAGGCTAAAATACTCACCATTTCAATAAAATCACACGTTTTCGCTTCAGAACATTGATGCAGAACAAAAAGGTGTCGGACAATGCTTTTGTTTGGCGAAAAAGGCTTGTTTTCGGCCAATTTGAGACATTTTTGCGTTTACAAGTCCTTTCTGTGAAATGCAGCATTTTGCGACTTTGAAGATAAAATACTCACCATTTAAATAAAATACACGTTTTCGCTTCAGAATAGTGATGCAGAACAAAAAGTTGATCCGGGTAATGCTTTTGTTTGGTGAAAAAGCTTGTTCGAGGCAAATTTGAGACATTTTTGCATTTAAAAGATCTTCGTGTGAAATGCAGCGTTTTGCGAATTTGAAGCTAAAATACTCACTATTTCAATAAAATCACGCGTTTTCGCTTCAGAATAGTGATGCAGAACAAAAACTTGAGTCGGGCAATGCTTTTGTTTGGTGAAAAAAAAGCTTGTTTTCGGCCAATTTGAGACATTTTGCGTTTTCAAGTCCTTTCTGTGAAATGCAGCGTTTTTCGAATTTGAAGCTAAAATACTCACTATTTCAATAAAATCTCGCGTTTTCGCTTCAGAATAGTGATGGAGAACAAAATCTTGAGTCAGGCAATGCTTTTGTTTGGTGAAAAAAAAGCTTGTTTTCGGCCAATTTGAGACACTTTAGCATAAACAAGTCCTTTCTGTTTAATGCAGCGTTTTGCGAATTTGAAGCTAAAATACTCACTATTTCAAGAAAATCACGCGTTTTCGCTTCAGAATATTGATGCAGAACCAAAATTGAGTCAGACAATGCTTTTGTTTGGTGAAAAAAAGCTTGTTTGAGGTCAATTTGACACATTTTTGCATTTACAAGTCCTTTCTGTGAAATGCAGCATTTTGCGACTTTGAAGATAAAATACTCACCATTTCAATAAAATAACACGTTTTCGCTTCAGAATAGTGATGCAGAACAAAAAGTTGATCCGGGTAATGCTTTTGTTTGGTGAAAAAGCTTGTTCGAGGCAAACTTGAGACATTTTTGCATTTAAAAGACCTTTGTGTGAAATGCAGCGTTTTGCGAATTTAAAACTACAATACTCACTATTTCAATAAAATCACGCATTTTCGCTTCAGAATAGTGATGCAGAACAACAAGTTGAGTTAGACAATGATTTTGTTTGGTGAAAAAGGCTTGTTTTCGGCCAATTTGAGACATTTTTGCGTTTACAAGTCCTTTCTGTGAAATGCAGCATTTTGCGACTTTGAAGCTAAAATACTCACTATTTCAATAAAATAACACGTTTTCGCTTCAGAATAGTGATGCAGAACAAAAAGCTGAGTCGGATAATGCCTTTGTTTGGTGAAAAAAAAGCTTGTTTTAGGCCAATTTGAGACATTTTTGCATTTACAAGTCCTTTCTGTGAAATGCAGCATTTTGCGACTTTGAAGCTAAAATACTCACAATTTCAATAAAATCACGCGTTTTCGCTTCAGAACATTGATGCAGAACAAAAAGTTGAGTTAGACAATGATTTTGTTTGGTGAAAAAGGCTTGTTTTCGGCCAATTTGAGACATTTTTGCGTTTACAAGTCCTTTCTGTGAAATGCAGCATTTTGCGACTTTGAAGCTAAAATACTCACCATTTCAATAAAATAACACGTTTTCGCTTCAGAATAGTGATGCGAACAAAAAGTTGAGTCAGACAATGCTTTTGTTTGGTGAAAAAAGCTTGTTTTCGGCCAATTTGAGACATTTTTGCATAAACAAGTCCTTTCTGTAAAATGCAGCATTTTGCGAATTTGAAGCGAAAACACACTATTTCAATAAAATCACGCGTTTTCGCTTCAGAATAGTGATGCAGAACAAAAAGTTGAGTCAGGCACTGCTTTTGTTTGGTGAAAAAAGCTTGTTTTCGGCCAATTTGAGACATTTTGCGTTTTCAAGTCCTTTCTGTGAAATGCAGCGTTTTTCGAATTTGAAGCTAAAATACTCACTATTTCAATAAAATCTCGCGTTTTCGCTTCAGAATAGTGATGGAGAACAAAATCTTGAGTCGGGCAATGCTTTTGTTTGGTGAAAAAAAGCTTGTTTTAGGCCAATTTGAGACATTTTTGCATAAACAAGTCCTTTCTGTTTAATGCAGCATTTTGCGACTATGAAGATAAAATACTCACCATTTAAATAAAATAACACGTTTTCGCTTCAGAATAGTGATGCAGAACAAAAAGTTGATCCGGGTAATGCTTTTGTTTGGTGAAAAAGCTTGTTCGAGGCAAATTTGAGACATTTTTGCATTTAAAAGACCTTTGTGTGAAATGCAGCGTTTTGCGAATTTGAAATTAAAATACTCACTATTTCAATAAAATCACGCGTTTTCGCTTCAGAATAGTGATGCAGAACAAAAAGTTGAGTCAGACAATGATTTTGTTTGGTGAAAAAGGCTTGTTTTTGGCCAATTTGAGACATTTTTGCGTTTACAAGTCCTTCCTGTGAAATGCAGCATTTTGCAACTTTGAAGCTAAAATACTCACTATTTCAATAAAATAACACGTTTTCGCGTCAGAATAGTGATGCAGAACAAAAAGCTGAGTCGGATAATGCCTTTGTTTGGTGAAAAAAAGCTTGTTTTAGGCCAATTTGAGACATTTTTGCATTTACAAGTCCTTTCTGTGAAATGCAGCGTTTTGCGAATTTGAGGCTAAAATACTCACTATTTCAATAAAATCACGCGTTTTCGCTTCAGAACATTGATGCAGAAAAAAAGGTGTCGGAGAATGCTTGTTTGGTGAAAAAGGCTTGTTTTCGGCCAATTCGAGACATTTTTGCGTTTACAAGTCCTTTCTGTGAAATGCAGCATTTTGCGACTTTGAAGCTAAAATACTCACCATTTCAATAAAATAACACGTTTTCGCTTCAGAATAGTGATGCAGAACAAAAAGTTGATCCGGGTAATGCTTTTGTTTGGTGAAAAAGCTTGTTCGAGGAAATTTGAGACATTTTTGCATTTAAAAGACCTTTGTGTGAAATGCAGCGTTTTGCGAATTTGAAATTAAAATACTCACTATTTCAATAAAATCACGCGTTTTCGCTTCAGAATAGTGATGCAGAACAAAAAGCTGAGTCGGATAATGCCTTTGTTTGGTGAAAAAAAGCTTGTTTTAGGCCAATTTGAGACATTTTTGCATTTACAAGTCCTTTCTGTGAAATGCAGCGTTTTGCGAATTTGAGGCTAAAATACTCACTATTTCAATAAAATCACGCGTTTTCGCTTCAGAACATTGATGCAGAACAAAAAGGTGTCGGACAATGCCTTTGTTTGGTGAAAAAGGCTTGTTTTCGGCCAATTTGAGACATTTTTGCGTTTACAAGTCCTTTCTGTGAAATGCAGCATTTTGCGACTTTGAAGCTAAAATACTCACTATTTCAATAAAATAACACTTTTTCGCTTCAGAATAGTGATGCGAACAAAAAGTTGAGTCAGACAATGCTTTTGTTTGGTGAAAAAAAGCTTGTTTTAGGTCAATTTGACACATTTTTGCATTTACAAGTCCTTTCTGTGAAATGCAGCATTTTGCGACTTTGAAGATAAAATACTCACCATTTAAATAAAATACACGTTTTCGCTTCAGAATAGTGATGCAGAACAAAAAGTTGATCCGGGTAATGCTTTTGTTTGGTGAAAAAGCTTGTTCGAGGCAAATTTGAGACATTTTTGCATTTAAAAGACCTTTGTGTGAAATGCAGCGTTTTGCGAATTTGAAGCTAAAATACTCACTATTTCAATAAAATCACACGTTTTCGCTTCAGAATAGTGATACGAATGAAAATTGAGTCAGACAATGGTTTTGTTTGGTAAAAAAATAAAAATAAAAAATAAAAACTTGTTTTCGGCCGATTTGAGACATTTTTGCGTTTTCAAGTCCTTTCTGTGAACTGCAGCGTTTTGCGAATTTGAGGCTAAAATACTCACTATTTCAATAAAATCACACGTTTTCGCTTCAGAACATTGATGCAGAACAAAAAGTTGTCGGACAATGCTTTTGTTTGGTGAAAAAAGCTTGTTTTAGGCCAATGTGAGACATTTTTGCGTTTATGAGTCCTTTCTGTGAAATGCAGCGTTTTGCGAATTTGAAGCTAAAATACTCACTATTTGAATAAAATCACGCGTTTTCGCTTCAGAATAGTGATGCAGAACAAAAAGGTGAGTCGGGCAATGCTTTTGTTTGGTGAAAAAAAGCTTGTTTTTGGCCAATTTGAGACATTTTTGCGTTTCCAAGGACTTTCTGTAAAATGCAGCGTTTTGCGAATTTGAAGCTAAAATACTCACTCTTTCAATACAATCACGTGTTTTCGCTTCAGAAGAGTGATGCAGACAAAAAGTTGAGTCAGGCAATGCTTTTGTTTGGTGAAAAAAAGCTTATTTTCGGCTAATTTGAGACATTTTTGCGTTTTCAAGTCCTTCCTGTGAAATGCAGCATTTTGCAACTTTGAAGCTAAAATACTCACTATTTAAATAAAATAACACGTTTTCGCTTCAGAATAGTGATGCAGAACAAAAAGTTGATCCGGGTAATGCTTTTGTTTGGTGAAAAAGCTTGTTCGAGGCAAATTTGAGACATTTTTGCATTTAAAAGACCTTTGTGTGAAATGCAGCGTTTTGCGAATTTGAAATTAAAATACTCACTATTTCAATAAAATCACGCGTTTTCGCTTCAGAATAGTGATGCAGAACAAAAAGTTGAGTCAGACAATGATTTTGTTTGGTGAAAAAGGCTTGTTTTTGGCCAATTTGAGACATTTTTGCGTTTACAAGTCCTTCCTGTGAAATGCAGCATTTTGCAACTTTGAAGCTAAAATACTCACTATTTCAATAAAATAACACGTTTTCGCGTCAGAATAGTGATGCAGAACAAAAAGCTGAGTCGGATAATGCCTTTGTTTGGTGAAAAAAAGCTTGTTTTAGGCCAATTTGAGACATTTTTGCATTTACAAGTCCTTTCTGTGAAATGCAGCGTTTTGCGAATTTGAGGCTAAAATACTCACTATTTCAATAAAATCACGCGTTTTCGCTTCAGAACATTGATGCAGAAAAAAAGGTGTCGGAGAATGCTTGTTTGGTGAAAAAGGCTTGTTTTCGGCCAATTCGAGACATTTTTGCGTTTACAAGTCCTTTCTGTGAAATGCAGCATTTTGCGACTTTGAAGCTAAAATACTCACCATTTCAATAAAATAACACGTTTTCGCTTCAGAATAGTGATGCAGAACAAAAAGTTGATCCGGGTAATGCTTTTGTTTGGTGAAAAAGCTTGTTCGAGGAAATTTGAGACATTTTTGCATTTAAAAGACCTTTGTGTGAAATGCAGCGTTTTGCGAATTTGAAATTAAAATACTCACTATTTCAATAAAATCACGCGTTTTCGCTTCAGAATAGTGATGCAGAACAAAAAGCTGAGTCGGATAATGCCTTTGTTTGGTGAAAAAAAGCTTGTTTTAGGCCAATTTGAGACATTTTTGCATTTACAAGTCCTTTCTGTGAAATGCAGCGTTTTGCGAATTTGAGGCTAAAATACTCACTATTTCAATAAAATCACGCGTTTTCGCTTCAGAACATTGATGCAGAACAAAAAGGTGTCGGACAATGCCTTTGTTTGGTGAAAAAGGCTTGTTTTCGGCCAATTTGAGACATTTTTGCGTTTACAAGTCCTTTCTGTGAAATGCAGCATTTTGCGACTTTGAAGCTAAAATACTCACTATTTCAATAAAATAACACTTTTTCGCTTCAGAATAGTGATGCGAACAAAAAGTTGAGTCAGACAATGCTTTTGTTTGGTGAAAAAAAACTTGTTTTAGGTCAATTTGACACATTTTTGCATTTACAAGTCCTTTCTGTGAAATGCAGCATTTTGCGACTTTGAAGATAAAATACTCACTATTTCAATAAAATAACACGTTTTCGCTTCAGAATAGTGATGCAGAACAAAAAGTTGATCCGGGTAATGCTTTTGTTTGGTGAAAAAGCTTGTTCGAGGCAAATTTGAGACATTTTTGCATTTAAAAGACCTTTGTGTGAAATGCAGCGTTTTGCGAATTTGAAATTAAAATACTCACTATTTCAATAAAATCACGCGTTTTCGCTTCAGAATAGTGATGCAGAACAAAAAGTTGAGTCAGACAATGATTTTGTTTGGTGAAAAAGGCTTGTTTTTGGCCAATTTGAGACATTTTTGCGTTTACAAGTCCTTTCTGTGAAATGCAGCGTTTTGCGAATTTGAGGCTAAAATACTCACTATTTCAATAAAATCACGCGTTTTCGCTTCAGAACATTGATGCAGAAAAAAAGGTGTCGGACAATGCTTGTTTGGTGAAAAAGGCTTGTTTTCGGCCAATTCGAGACATTTTTGCGTTTACAAGTCCTTTCTGTGAAATGCAGCATTTTGCGACTTTGAGGCTAAAATACTCACTATTTCAATAAAATAACACGTTTTCGCTTCAGAATAGTGATGCAGAACAAAAAGTTGATCCGGGTAATGCTTTTGTTTGGTGAAAAAGCTTGTTCGAGGCAAATTTGAGACATTTTTGCATTTAAAAGACCTTTGTGTGAAATGCAGCGTTTTGCGAATTTGAAGCTAAAATACTCACTATTTCAATAAAATCACACGTTTTCGCTTCAGAATAGTGATACGAATGAAAATTGAGTCAGACAATGGTTTTGTTTGGTAAAAAAATAAAAAAAAATAAAAAAAAAACTTGTTTTCGGCCGATTTGAGACATTTTTGCGTTTTCAAGTCCTTTCTGTGAACTGCAGCGTTTTGCGAATTTGAGGCTAAAATACTCACTATTTCAATAAAATCACACGTTTTCGCTTCAGAACATTGATGCAGAACAAAAAGTTGTCGGACAATGCTTTTGTTTGGTGAAAAAAGCTTGTTTTAGGCCAATGTGAGACATTTTTGCGTTTATGAGTCCTTTCTGTGAAATGCAGCGTTTTGCGAATTTGAAGCTAAAATACTCACTATTTGAATAAAATCACGCGTTTTCGCTTCAGAATAGTGATGCAGAACAAAAAGGTGAGTCGGGCAATGCTTTTGTTTGGTGAAAAAAAGCTTGTTTTTGGCCAATTTGAGACATTTTTGCGTTTCCAAGGACTTTCTGTAAAATGCAGCGTTTTGCGAATTTGAAGCTAAAATACTCACTCTTTCAATACAATCACGTGTTTTCGCTTCAGAAGAGTGATGCAGACAAAAAGTTGAGTCAGGCAATGCTTTTGTTTGGTGAAAAAAAGCTTATTTTCGGCTAATTTGAGACATTTTTGCGTTTTCAAGTCCTTTACGTGAACTGCAGCGTTTTGCAAATTTGAAGCTAAAATACTCACAATTTCAATAAAATCACGCATTTTCGCTTCAGAATAGTGATGCAGAACAACAAGTTGTCAGACAATGCTCTTGTTTGGTGAAAAAAGCTTGTTTTTGGCCAATTTGAGATATTTTTGCCTTTACAAGTTCTTTGTGTGAACTGCAGCATTTTGCAAATTTGAATCTAAAATACTCACTATTTCAATAAAATCACGTGCTTTCGCTTCAGAATAGTGATGCAGAACAAAAAGTTGTCTGACAATCCATTTGTTTGGTGAAAAAAAGGTTGTTTTAGGCCAATTTGAGACATTTTTGCGTTTGCAAGTCCTTTCTGTGAAATGCAGCATTTTGCAAATTTGAAGTTAAATTCTCACTATTTCAATAAAATCAAGCGTTTTCGCTTCAGAATAGTGATGCAGAACAAAAAGTTGAGTCGGCCAATGCTTTTGTTTGGTGATAAAAGCTTGTTTTAGGCCAATTTGAGACATGTTTACGTTTACAAGACCTTTCTTTGAACTGCAGCCTTTGCGAATTTGAAGCTAAAACACTCACTATTTCAATAATATCACGCTTTTTCGCTTCAGAATATTGATGCAGAACAAAAAGTTGAGTCGGACAATGCTTTTGTTTGGAGAAAAAAAATTTGTTTTCGGCCAATTTGAAACATTTTTGCATTTTCAAGTCCTTTCTGTGAAATGCAGCGTTTTGCGAATTTGAACAGGTTCCCACTTATTTTGAGCTGTCTTTTTTCAGGACTTTTTAAGGACTTTTAAGGGGTAAAATAACCCCTTTTTAAGAACCGCATCCTTCAAATTCCAGGGGTAAATTGAGGTGAGTCACCTCGAAATTAACAAAGATTGTTATTTTGCAAAAAATCTATTTTAATAATGAACATGCAGAACACAGCAGGAGCTTATTCAGTCAATAAGGCACAACGCACCACACAGCCAATTTGCAAATTCATTTCACAGTTACTGTAGAATCAGCCAGGAGCAGTCAGTCACAAGTTTCCAGATGGCAGCACTCTCAATGTTAATGTGGTGTTATGTTCAAATGTTGTTGTCTGTGCTGCCACCTGCAAAGTTGCAGCAGCTCCTGACTGTTTCTACACGACAGAACAGTACATTTTGTCAGCTGCATGTCATCGTCATATCCAATTAGGACATCGCAGGCAAGGATTTAGCCTTCTCCTCAATTTCTCTTTCTCGAACTTTGAGTTCCCCCCGTTTTTGCTTGGCAGAGTGCCTGAGAGCATTTGATTTTACCAGAAGACTGTGACTTGTTTTGCCACCTTTTTCCTCAGCCTCATCTGCATATTTTTCTGACAATGTGGTCAGACCTTCTATGTCAGTTTCCAACACCTTCTTTCTCTTTTTCAAACCATCCACTTCATCTTCAACCCTTTTTCGTTTTATTTGGATGGCTTCTTGCCCTTTCTTTCTTTTCTCTTCTTCAATATATTGATGGTATTTATGTCGAGAACTGGAGGCTGAGGATAGCAGTTCCTTTGTGATTTCAACTTTGAGCATTCCACCTCCCAGTACAAAATAATCAATGATCTGCCTCAGTGCCACAAGCATGCCTTCACCCAGGTTGTCCTTCTCTATCTGTCTGTTGAGGGAAAAACCCCTCTCAACAGACGCCTGACCATGGGAAACTAGCAACACTTTACGAACTAGCCCACACAACTTCTCAAACTTCTTGTTTTTACCCACACATTCATGGAGTAACACATCTACCCTGTCATCTTCAACCTTGAAGTCCTTGAATCTAGACTTCAGTTCACACCCTGCTATATCCTGCAGTAATTCTTTGTTACTCGCAACCAACATATCTACATTATCACCATCAACTCTGTTCAGAGTCACCAAATTTTCCAACAGGCATTTGAATTTGGACTTGGAGTGTTCTCGATCAGTCACCATCAACCTGGGATCCAGAGAAGCCATATTTATGGCTAAACTATACTTAAGAGGAAACCTTTCAAAGATTTTGTTGACACATTTCCCCACAATTAGCCTACATTCTTCTTTGAACTGAAACACCTGGTGTTCACTGATGGCCTTGGTTCTCAGGAGGGACTTCAGTTCACTTTCAGCCTTGAAACCAACTTCAATCTTTTTGTTTTCTACCCTTTCCTTTTCAAGATCCAGCTTTAACAAGTCATATGCAGTAGAAGCATTTTGTAATGCAACTGGCTTAACACACCTCTCCAACAAATTTCTGACAAGTCTCTCAATATCATGAACAAGAAAGGGACCCATTGGCTTGTCTGTTTGGTACAAGGCTAAAAATGGTTCAACTGCACTGGCTACTGACCTGAAAAAAGACAGTTTTGCAACAACTAGCTTATCATTCATTGCACCATGCAGAGTTTTGTAAGACTTGCTGGTTGGTTTCGGCTTCTTCTTGCTTTCACATGCCTCAACAAATAACTTCAGGTGAGGCCACAATAGAATAACTCTGCTGCAGACAGGACCATTGTCAACCCACCTGTGCTTACAAAATTTCAATGGGAAGTCTTTACACCCAGTTAGATCAGTAAAATCATCACGCCTGGCAGAGGTATCTTTCAACAGGTTGTATGGACTGGAGAGAATATCACCAAGATCCCAACCAGTCTCACGAGCACCGGTCTGGAACGCCCCATGAATGACATGGAGGCCACAGCTCCCAATATTCATCAGGCCCATATCACACTCATCCTTAATTTCTTTCCCCAATTTGTCATAAAAAGACCAATTCACTGAAGGGCCATCCATAGATACCTGCAACAAACCACTTCTACGTAGATTAGAAGTTGATGCATTGAAGTGTTCCAACAAATCAGTTGCAGCAGCATGACCAATGAATTGTGATGTTAGGTATCTCGTGTGGACTTGGTCATGGTGCCAAAGTCTGACATGAATGTCTAATTGTTTATTTTTAGTCTTTGTGTTCATGCTTTCATCGAATAGCAAAACATATTCACTGTCTTTATTTATGCGACTCTTTAAAAGAGAAGAGAAGTGAGGAGCAAGCCCGAATTGGCAGAGATATCTACATTTTGTTTCACCGCAGACAAATGTTTCGGCAACAGGATGCCCTTGAAACATCCTTTTAAATATATCAGAAGTTCCCTCACACGAACGAAAGGAATAATGCGACTCGACACAATTCATTGCCCACAACACTTCTGCTATTCGAGTCTGTGTTCCACCATGTCCAGGTCTAGAAGAAGCTGGCACTCAAACAGGATGAGCAGCAGCCTGAGGGGCAGCAGGCTGAGGAGCAGGGGCAGTACGTGCTGGATTTGCATCTGAGGTTGTCGCAGCTCCCGTATTAAAATAATCTCCCATTCCACCCAAAGTTGAACCGACAGACCTCATAGCTGAAAAATAGAAAAGTACCAGGTATGTATTTACATTGTAATCAAATACATACCAGATACCATGCATACTGCGAGACAATTTGGTCAATCACTCAATGCCCAAAAGATCGTTGATCATATATCAGAATACGCAAACACAGTTTCACTCACCTTGTAGATGTTTTTGTCCTTTACCATGGACGGTGACGGTAGAAACTCCCAAGGTTTTCACAGAGAAAGATTTGCGGCACACACGAAAACGAGCAGAAGATCGACATCTGGGATCTTTCTCCAACCATCCTTTGAATTCCGGTTTATCAAGCCAGGAAGCTTGGAAATAGCATTGTCCAGGCATCCTTTGATGTATTGTGCATATAAATTTGGGTCAATAAATTCTATAAATGCCGATGATAATGGATGTTGTTACGGCTGTGGAAATTCGCATTACACCATAAAGGACCCTGAGGTGAGATATCTCTGCAAGTACATGTGTAGTTATCCCAAACCCGTTGTATAGAGGGAATTTATGTGATTCATCCGGGCTGCGACGCTTTGAGTCAGTCGTTTTTCTGTTCGATCTTTATTTTGAACCAACCACGTCTCAACCGCCATCACACAACAACCACCTTAACCACCACGCCAGCCATCGTCACCAACTACAACCATGCTCCAACCCTCAGACAACAACAACAACGCCAACAACCACGCCACCGCTACCATCTACGCTCCCAACCTCATCGCATCACCACCATAACCAGCAAACCACCACCGAAAACCCGCCACCACCTTCACCTCCCTCCTACGACCAACAACCGCACCACCTGTGAACACTGAACGTCAGGCTGTCTCGGGCCCGTTCGGCGATTGGTGCCGAACGCATCGAGCCGCGAGCGCAAATAGCGGCCTTTCCGAGAGAAAATTCGGATCAAAAACGCTACACGCCCACTTTTCCTCCGTCCAATTAGCGAGCGCGGGGCGGCTTGGCCCCGCCTCCAGGCGCGTGTGTGTGAAGTCGATATATGCAAATTCTAGGATCAGGGGAGGTTCACGCCCCGTTTCCTCCGACCAATGGGCGAGCGTGGCTCCACCCTCGAGGTCATTCCGATCCGAATACTTGCATATTAGCTGCTCCCGCCAGCCGAAAAGAAGGCGAGCACAAGGCGAATGAAGAGAGTTGGGTTCTGGAGTCGCCGAGAGAGTTTGGAAAAGAGTCGGGTCGGTCGGGTGAGGAGAGTGCAGAATGGAGACGAGTCGCAGTGGAACTGCAAGCAAGGGAGCTCGGGTCCGAGGCGAGAAGGACGGCGGTCGACGACGAGGTTACGGTGTGGGGAAATCGCTCGTCTCATTGCGGGACCCAAGCCAGCCAGCCATCTCCCTCCCCCAGGGCATCAACAATTCCCCCTTTCCCCCGCACTGAGATAGTGCAAAAGGGGGCCCCGTTCCCACCCCAATCCAAACGTCATGCCAACGAAACCCGCCAAGGAGCACGGAGTCGGGGCACAGCCGCGCGGCCACATTTGCGGCTCGCCCGCCAACGCGTCACGAGGATGCGGGTAGGACCCCCCCCCCCCGGTCTCGCGGACCTAGCCGCTCCTCCAGGTCACGCGCACATTTGGCCTACAGGCCTGTTTGCCCCCTTGTCCATGAGGGTGGCTTCTTTTCTTTGCTTTTGTGTAAATGTGTGTTGGCGCCGTCTGTAAAGTAAAGCTGTATAAGTGTTGCCGTGTGTGCGCGTAGTCGGTATTAACTCTGCATCGTTGTTGCTTTTTTTGTTTTAATTGCTTTATGTGTATTTTGACTGTATGGCTGTATATACGTGCTTTCCGTGTGCCGGGAAATAAATGTGCATTGTGTGAACTGTTTTCCCGTTTCGCTTCGTCTTTTCCTAATTGAATCTCCATCCTGCTTCACGTAAAGGGTTCGTAGTGGGTGCAAAACGCCCGGTAAATAATCTGAACCGTCGAGGTCGAAGATAACACCGCTTGGTTATCCCGATAGTACGGAACGGGCCGCCCAAGCGGCTCGTGTCCGGAGTCAACCTGCGGCGAGGTACGATCGCCCGGTTTACCATCCGCGTGGGTACTTAGGTAGGTCGAGTTTGGCGAACAACCCTATCCTACGCGGGTGGCCGATTGGCACAATTGTGGTGAGGTCGAAAGGCCCACCCGTGACTGGCTCCGGGCGATAGTTCCCGGAGGGTCACGACTGAATTGTCCGTCCGGTGGGCAACGTGCCGCGATCCGAGTTACATGGCCATCCGCACGCCGGCGGGCGCGAATTCGCAACAATATAATAGGCGTATTGTTCAGCTCTTTTATCGTGATGACAGCGATCACAATGGCGGACGAAGTTAGCCGAGATGACCCGGATGCAGACACGTGACCACTTCGGCAGCCGCGCAAAAACAAAGCCACGTGCTCTGGCATGAGGGCGGGTGGGAATGAAATGCGACCATGCCGCTTAACCAGAAAACAGTTTTTTTTCACGTAACGAAGTTCACGTTACTATTCACGAAAAGTTCACATTACTATTTAAAGATTATTCCATTTATCGTATTGTAATTTCGTAAATACATTATTTATTTCGTAAATACACGATATATCGTAAATACGTAAATACATTATGACGCGTTTCGCTATTGGCTTAAACAAGGCAGGTGACGAAATATTGGAAGTTGTTATTTTTTTTTTTTTAGCTGACAAAACCATTAGGACGCTGCTCGTGGACACATTTGTCCTTGTTTAGAATACTAGTGCCAGGAAAATGAAACACCCTTCACCAAATAACAGGAAAATCTGATTTTTATTGACTTTTGAACATTTTCCTGAAATTTAAGGACATTTAAGTACTTAAATTGTACAACTCAGAAATGTTGGACTTTTATGGGTTTTCAGGACATGTACGAACCGTGTTGAAGCTAAAATACTCACGATTTCAATAAAATCACACGTTTTCGCTTCAGAATAGTGATGCAGAACAAAAAGTTGAGTCAGACAATGCTTTTGTTTGGTGAAAAAAAGCTTGTTTTAGGCCAATTTGAGACATTTTGCGTTTACAAGTCCTTTCTGTAAAATGCAGCGTTTTGCGAATTTGAAGCTAAAATACTCACTATTTCAATAAAATCACACGTTTTCGCTTCAGAATAGTGATGTAGAACAAAAAGTTGAGTCGGACAATGCTTTTCTTTTGTGAAAAAAGCTTGTTTTAGGTCAATTTGAGACCTTTTGCGTTTACAAGTCCTTTCTTTAAAATGCAGCGTTTTGCGAATTTGAAGCTAAAATCTATATATTATTACTGAAAGGCCAATTTTGTGCTCCTCCTCACGGTCGCATCACGTTTTTCTCGGTGCTGTGACCTCGACTTAAAGAGACTTCTTAACTGTAAGAGTGCATCGCACATAGTAGCAAGAGTCAACTTTCAACTCTGAAGCAGAATAAACACTTTTCGTTGAGACGGGGGCGAGGAGTGAAGAGGCGGGGGTGGGGGATGAAGAGACGGAGGCAGGGAGTGAAGAGGTGGGGGGGTGGATGAGGAGACGGAGGCAGGGAATGAAGAGGCGGGGGCGGGGGAGGAAGAGACGGGGCGGGGAGTGGAGAGGGGGGGGGCAAGGTAAGCAAATTTTTGGGTGGGGGAAAGCAAATTGAAAGCGGAATATGAGGGGAAATGGGGCGGGGGATGAGTGGGCAGGGGCTGGGGTGAATTAGGTGGGGTTGAGTGTGAGGGGGTGGACAGGGGGGCGGAGGCCCAGGGGCAAGTGGGGCGGGGAGTCAAGAGACGGGGGACGGGGGACGGGGAGTGAAGAGGCGGTGGTGGGGCTGGGTAATTAAATTTTTTGGCGGGGGTAAGCAAATTGAAGGCGGGGGGTGGGGGATGAGTAGGAGGGGGCAAGCACGCCCTGTCGAGTCCATGTCCCTCGAGTGTGGGTGAGCTGGTGAGGGTGGGTGAATGAATGGAATCCGTCTGTGACGGGGTTTCAGCTGATACTCACTATTACAATAAAATCACGCATTTTCGCTTCAGAATAGGGATGCAGAACAAAAAGTTGAGTCGGACAATGCTTTTGTTTTGGTGAAAAAAATGCTTGTTTTTGGCCAATTTGAGACATTTTTGCGTTTACAAGTCCTTTCTGTGAAATGCAGCGTTTTGCGAATTTGAGGCAAAATACTCACTATTTCAATAAAATCACGCGTTTTCGCTTCAGAATATTGATGCAGAACAAAAAAATTGTCGGACAATGCTTTTGTTTGGTGAAGAAAAGCTTGTTTTAGGCCAATTTGAAACATTTTTGTGTTTACAAGTCCTTTGTGTGAAATTCAGCGTTTTGCGAGTTTTAAGCTAAAATACTCACTATTTCAATAAAATCACGCGTTTTCGCCACAGAATAGTGATGCAGAACAAAAAGTTGTTCGACTGCTTTTGTTTGGTGAAAAAAGCTTGTTTTAGGCCAATTTGAGACATTTTTGCGTTTACAAGTCCTTTCTTTAAAATGCAGCGTTTTGCGAAGCTGAAGCTGAAATACTCACTATTTCAATAAAATCACGCGTTTTCGCTTCAGAATCGACTCTCAACAGTGCAGAAATATGACTATTTATCCCAATCGACAGGCACTTTATGCAGGGTTATACAGAAAGCTTAAAAGGGGGTTCTACACCTCAATTCCAACAGCTGACACCTCTTCCCTCGCCCCACCCCAATCCCCATAAACGACTCATACACTCACTGACACACAGACTGATTACAATACTTTCCCATTCCTTCTGAAATAGGAGGCGAAAGAGGATCTGCCCACGATCGGCTCTAAAAAAAGCTTCCCTGCAATCGCAGCAGCAAAAAAACTATAAGCAGATTCAGCACAGTGTGACATTCTTGGCAGTTAAAGAAGAAAGGTTTCTATTTAAGGTAGAATCTCCTGAAAGAATATAAAGCATGCAAATACAAAGCATGTCAATGGGTAGGCTTGATGCTCTTATTGTGTCACAAAACTGATGGTTAGTTGCAGCTATTTTGGACTCACGAGTGACAGCAGCACTTAAAATTCCATCCAACCTTCACGTCACTTCACAGCAGTAAATCTACTTTTGCATTGCAGATATACACACTCATATAATCGTCATTACACAAAATATTTTCCAATTAAGTTATCATTGATAGTTAATTGGAAGCTTACTCGAGGACTATGGCAACAAATGGCAAAGAAAATTTTCATTATTTTGAACTACACATAATATAGAGACATGGACCATGAGTGTGAGTATCTGCAATCTAACCAATTTTTTTTTTCCCCTTTCAAAAATGTGTGATCACTGATCACTTTTGCTGGAATCTCCCCCCCCCCCAAAAAAAAAAAATGTTGAAATGAAAGCACAGCAACACCTCAACATAAATTCTCTTCATTAAGAGTTGTTTTTTTTTTTTTTTTTTTTTTAAGTCATCGGGACTTTTGCGACATTGGGCAACAATGTCTTTGTTCGACTCACTCACCCCAATAAGTGCACCTTATTGTAGGCTTGTGTGTGGGAACTACAAGGAACCAGATTCAAGAGAATTGCTTGTTCTCTCTCTCTCTCTCTCTCTCATCTGGTTATGTGTAATTTCCCAAGCATGCAATGACAAGGGAGATTCATGAGTCTGCCGCACTGAGAATGGAAGAACAGAACAGGAATCAAACTGCAACTAACTAATGTTGCGTCAAACTGCGGTGATGATGGCCCAGTGCCAACAGGAAAACAGATGTGCACATTGGAGGGTGGAAGGTGACTACCAGCATTTCTTGCTCCACAGGTCAATGTGGTACAGTGTAGCATAATGAGAGATAGCAGTTTCACAACCACACATGTAGAAGAAACTTGCAGTGCATCCTGGGATTAAAGGGTGTAATGAGAAAAGATGGTGCTCCAACTCAGCTTTCCAATGTACTGACTGATTCCACTCAAGTCTGCAATAACCTTTAACCAATTGGTATATCCCATGGTTACCACACATCTATGCAAGACAATAAGTGACAATTTTCCTTTGACACTTTGTGACTCAGTTTTGATCCAAGCACATCCTCTTCCCAAAAGGTATCGTGCAAAAGTTCCAAATGCTAAGTGGACTTTCTGGACTCACCCAGGAAATTACTATTATGGCAAGTGGGCAGATACGAGAGGGTCCACAAAGAAAAGGAATTTCTTCTTTTGCTCCAACGAAGGGTTCAGCCTGAAACGCCAGTGCTTTGTGATCTTTAAAGGTGGATAACTTTAACCATTTTTACCTCCTGCCATCGAATGTTTTCACCCATTTGTTGCTTCGGAAATTGAAGATTCGCAAATACTGTATATTGGTTGGTTTGGTCGGTTATTACCATCGCCGAAGGATTCGGAGAGGGTATTGCATTTGGGTCCGTTTGTTACTCAGCAAAAAATAAAAAAAAATTTGAGAAGTATGTTGATCGCCTCTGTGTATGCATGGTATTGGCTTAATGGTTAGGGTGGCGGGCTTTGGATCCTCGGGTCCTGAGTTAAAATCCCGCTCAGCAGTTGAATTAACACCAGGTGGGGTTAACTCGTCCTGTCATTCTTCCGAGGTCGGCAAAATGAGTGCCAGCTTGCTGGTATACTGCGTTGGAGTGGCGACCCGTCCAGGATTGTGCCCAATAGCCAAGGAGACTGCTTAAGCAGCTCCAACGCTCTGCAAAGAGTATGGTCCCAATCTCGTGTGTGTGTGTGTGTGTGTGTGTGTGTGTGTGTGTGTGTGTGTGTGTGTGTGTGTGTGTGTGTGTGTGTGTGTGTGTGTGTGTGTGTGCGCGCGCGCGCGCGCGCACGTGCTCGCCTCCAGCCATAACCACTCAACCGATCGTACTTAAATTTTCAGAGATTAATGTCACCAACCCTGCGACGGTCCTGCATTTTAGTTTCGTAAAATTTGGTCGACCGAAAAGGTCTACGTAGACCAATTTGAGGCCAAAAAAAATGTTTAACCCTCAATTTTCATCCGATTGACTTGAAATTTGAACAGGATTTGCATATCAGGTCAGTGAATTCAACCACTTATTACTTTTGAGGTTATCATCGGTCAAAAGGTCAACATACACCATAAGGTCAACCCAAAATAGGCCAAATTTTTTAATTGTTTCTAAAATTGTCAATGTTCATCCGATTCACTTGAAATTTGAAGACCATTTGCATATGAGGTCACTGAACTCAGCCACCTGTTAATGTTGAGGTCAACATACACCAAAAGGTCAACATAGACCAAATTTCTGAAATCCTCAATTTTAATCCAATTAACTTGATTTTTGAAGAGCATTTGCATAAAAGGTCATTGAATTCAACCACCTATTAATTTTGAGGTAAACATAGGCCAAAAGGCCAATTTGGGCCAAATTTTCTAAAAATCCTCCATTTTTGTTCGATTGACTTGAAATTTGAAGAACATTTTCATGTCAGGTCGCTGAATTCAACTACCAATTAATTTTAAGGTCAAAAGGTCAACACAGGCATAATATCTACAATTGATAGATGGGGCCAAAAACTAAATATATCACTTTATCTCAAAAAGTTGTGCATGAGTTAAGACAAAACAAGGTGGATGAGTTGGATAGTTAACAATAACAAGTGGATTGGATTTTGGTTTGGATCATAGAGCTGTATATAAACCCTAGAGTGCGCTCTTCCCCGTAATGCTGTGCTGACAAGGGGACTTGGCAGCCATTACCAAAACAGGCAAAATCTCGGATCACACTGCGATCACATATCATCGGATATTTTTGTGTACTTCAGCTTCAGGTGATTTTTTGGGCCATAAAAACGATCAAAAAACCATTCAAGAAACCTTTTCCTTGGATTATCCAGCTGTACAAAATTGATCATGGAAGTGGAATTCGGCAGTTGCGTCGTTTTCGCTGCATTTGACACTTCAACATCGTGGTAATGCTCATGTTTCTGGGCCAGTAAGGTAAGAAAAATACTAATATATTTCATATTTATATTTTCTAATTGGTAAACAAACATGGAGTTAATTAGTATGCCAATTATTTCGTTCGTATTTACCAACACGAGCGAAATAATGTGCTGTACGATACTCTCGTCGTGTACATCGCCATATCGTAAACACGGTGAGTGAAGGCACATTCGGGTATTTCCTCAATCAAGTTGCCCGTTTTGGTGATGGCGGCGGGTCGTACATGGTGGCACAGTGGGGTTACATGCGTGGTATAGGGACAGCGCACTCTAGTTCTTACATACAGCTCTATGGTTTGGATCCAGCCCATCAGTGGGATACAAAACGTAAACAGTTCCACCTGGCAGAGGTACAGTGGGGAGAACAAGTATTTGATACACTGCCGATTTTGCAGGTTTTCCCACTTACAAAGCACGTAGAGGTCTGTAATTTTTTATCATAGGTACACTTCAACTGTGAAAGACGGAATCTAAAACAAAAATCCTGAAAATCACATTGTATGATTTTTAAATAATTAATTTGCATTTTATTGCATGAAATAAGTATTTGATCACCTACCAACCAGTAAGAATTCCGGCTCTCATAGACCTGTTAGTTTTGTCTATAAGAAGCCCTCCCATTCCCCACTCATTACCTGTATTAACTGCGCCTGTTTGAACTCGTTATCTGCATAAAAGACAGCTGTCCACACTCAATCAATCAGACTCCAACCTCTCCACAATGGGCAAGACCAGAGAGCTGTCTAAGGACATGAGGGACAAAATTGTAGACTTGCACAAGGCTGGGGTCTGGGGCTCCATGCAAGATCTCACCTCGTGGAGCCTCAATGATCATGAGAAAGGTGAGCGATCAGCCCAGAACTACACGGCAGGACCTGGTCAATGACCTGAAGAGAGCTGGGACCACAGTATCAAATAAAACCATATGTAACACACTACGCCGTCATGGATTAAAATCCTGCAGCGCACGCAAGGTCCCTTTGCTCAAGCCAGCGCATGTCCAGGCCAGTCTGAAGTTTGCCAATGACCATCTGGATGATCCAGAAGAGGAATGGGAGAAGGTCATGTGGTCTGATGAGACCAAAATAGAGCTTTTTGGTTTAAACTCCCCTCGCCATGTTTGGAGGAAGAAGAAGGATGAGTACAACCCCAAGAACACCATCCCAACCGTGAAGCATGGAGGTGGAAACATCATTCTTTGGGGATGCTTTTATGCAAAGGGGACAGGACGACTGCACCGTATTGAGGGGAGGATGGATGGGGCCATGTATTGCGAGATCTTGGCCAACAACCTCCTTCGCTCAACAAGAGCATTGAAGATGGAGCGTGGCTGGGTCTTCCAGCATGACAACGACCCGAAACACACAGCCAGGGCAACTAAGGAGTGGCTCCGTAAGAAGCATCTCAAGGTCCTGGAGTGGCCAAGCCACTCTCCAGACCTGAACCCAACAGAAAATCTTTGGAGGGAGCTGAAAATCTGTGTTGCCCAGCGACAGCCCCGAAACCTGAAGGATCTGGAGAAGATCTGTATGGAGGAGTGGGCCAAAATCCCTGCTGCAGTCTGTGTGAACCTGGTTAAGAACTATAGGAAACGTCTGATTTCTGCAATTGCAAACAAAGGTTTCTGTACCAAATATTAAGTTCTGTTTTTCTGATGTATCAAATACTTATTTCATACAATAAAATGCAAATTAATTATTTAAAAATCATACAATGTGATTTTCAGGATTTTTGTTTTCGATTCCGTCTTTCACAGTTGAAGTGTACCTATGATAAAAATTACAGACCTCTACATGCTTTGTAAGTGGGAAAACCTGCAAAATCGGCAGTGTATCAAATACTTGTTCTCCCTACTGTATGTGCTCAAACGAGTGCCATTCTACTTTGTGCTATTTTGCCATGCGTCACTCTGAGTGATTTTTCATTTGTTTGTCAGTGTTTGTTTATCCACAAAGAACTTTCGTGTTTTTCTCCGCAACCGCTTGTCGGATTGAGACGAAATTTTCACCATTGGTGTGATTACTCATGAAGGAGGTTTCAATGATGATGATGTCATCGGTCACATTATGTGGCAGCCATAATGGAAAAAAAAACAGAAAAACTTTGGACCTCTGTATCTGAAACCACACCAAGAAATTTTTTTTGAAACTTGGCACAAAGCAAGTCCTCCTTTTGAGGAATGAATGTCATTTTTATTATGACGTCATAGGTGCCCTCCTTATGACATCATCATTGCATATGTAGAATGCCACATCCAATCATTATGAAATTTTTGAGGATCATCTCGGGATAAAATGGTCCACAATTTTTTTTTTGATGACATCGGTCATGTGATTTGGCAGCCATATTGTTTTTATTAATATTTTTTAACCTTCAAAAATCTTCTCTGAAATGGCTGAAAAGATCAAGGTGAAACTTTACACATATACCATTTTTACTGTCCTATCATGAGGAAGCCTATCCATGAGAAACAAAAGTCACACTTGACATCATAGGTCACATGGTTTGGCAGCCATATTGGATTTACCTGAAAACCAATACAAATACACTACTCAAAAGAAGTCATGGCGAGGGTTTGCAATCTCTGATTTTTCTTTTTCTTGTTCTATCTGTTTATTTGTATCTCAATCGCCTACAGGTCACATTTTTACTCCGATCTTCACAAATCTTCACCACCTGGTCGAAGTAGTGGCAAACTGGAAACCTATTGTTTTTGACGTCAATTGGAAAAAATGTCAAAGTCACATAAATCTCCAATATTCAGCCGATTCACTTCACACACATATATATATATATATCTGAAAAACAAGGGTGGACAGTGAACCCTCATCGAGGTGAAGTCTTGGTCAACCCCAGTGAGTATGTCAATTAATTACGGACTGTTTGAACGTGAGGATGTCTATTAATTACTTATTATTGGACGTTGACTACATCGATTCATTACCGGCTATTGGAACATACCTTTGAGACATGTAGCCTTTAGACCCCTCACACATTTTGACCACTTATACCTTTTAGACCTTTTCAAGGTTTACACCCTATGGCCCCCTCAAACTCTTAAGACCCAAAGACCCCAAAGATTCTCAGGTCCCCTTGAACCCTTAAGACCACTAAGACCCTGTAGAGTACAGTCCCCATACACCCCCATTAGAACCCTGAAACCCCTAAGAACATACAACCCCCGTTAGACCTGAAGGTCTTCTGCAATAACACTTGAGGGTCCACCAGTCACAATCAAAAGGCCTCCTATTGGTAAACCACCTCAGTACCAAAAGGGTGCATAATGACCGTTTTTTTTACAGCCATTTTCCCTGCTGTGCAGGGGTTGGGCTTTTTCTTGAGGCAATGTTTTATGGCCGGATGCCCTTCCTGACGCCAACCCTGGTCGCCTCTTACGACACACAGGGATATGGTACACCTATTCTAACCGGGGCATACACCGGGACCAGTACACTGGTACTCATTTCGACGACCTCGGAAGGATGACAGGCTGAGTCAACCCCCTGGTGTTAATTCAGCAGCCAACGGGGCTTGAACTCAGGACCCTGGATCCCAAGCCACCACCCTAACCACGAAGCCAACACCAGGCTTAGTACCAAAAGGGTGCAAAAGAGAATAATTATTTTTTTCTTCACGTTCTGCTCATCTTGCTTGGTTGGTGGCATATGGAAAAGTCCCATGTGGCAAAGAGAAAATAGTGTCCATGACAACAATTTCACACCATTACAATCAAATGGGATATTTTTTGTGATTTTATTATTGCCAAACCTCAATAATTTTTCAAGATAACAAACTGAAATTTACACAGCTTATTTGTGTTTGGTATATGTGTATACAATCTGGTCAAAATTGGTCAAAGGTCAAGGTCAATGCCATCCAAAACATGCAAAACACCTCTTCGGTGGCAATTAGAAAATGTCTAACCACTCTAAACCAAATTTTTATGCACAGCATTCCATCATCTAAAACACTTCAAAGGTCAAAGTTTTCAAGTTACCAAATTACAATACGCCATGGAAGTGCATGAGTGAAAATTGAGTGTTTGGGTCAATTACAACACCACTTTTGAAGATAATTAATGGCCTTATTTAATTATATCCTTCATCAAGCGCATCCTTGGTCACTGCTCTCGATGGGGTCTTAAGGCGTATCCAAGGTAACCTCACTGGGGTCTGAAGCTGCCATGTTTTTGGCCTGCTCAACCATGCTTTGACTTGGAACAGGGTGTAATGATTTCTTAATGATAAAGTTTTTAATTTTTTGAAATATTTTTCCCACTTTCCTCTCATATTATCGAATGTGTGTTCATCAAAGTTACAAATTGCTGGGTACATCGAAATGCTTATAAAAACTCGGAGACGGCAGCGTTTGTGGCTTTATTTCATTTTCGCACAGACGGTAACCTCGAGAATCCCTTAAACCAAGCTGAATTACAGAATTTAAGCTCCAGAATCGAACTTAGCAGTTCCGACTCCTAAGATAAGTGTTCATTTGTCCAATTCGGACATATTTGACATTTTGGGCGTCTCCGGGAGGTGTATATTTAATATTACGGTTCGATGATTGCGAATCACATGCCAAGCGAGCCGTTTCTTATCAACCGTTTTGTTGGAGTGCTTAAGCCACTTGGCAAGCACACGACAATATTCGCACTGTCACTGAATGTCGATCGGCTTGAACAAAGTTCAGGGGCCACTCTCGCGTGTATTATACGGTGCAACAGGCGGTGGCTAGCTCACTGAAAATGTGAAATATTATTTTTCACAAAGTTTCCCCTTTTTGTTCTTCCATTATACGACCCGTCATTTCGGCATAGATAAATACAAACAAAAATTAAACGTTTCGCTTTTAAAAGTTTCTTCAACTGCGTTCTTAAAGTTTCAATTGCAAAACCACTGAGGTCAGAAGGTAAAATAAATTATATGATCACAACGATTAAAAAGAAAATATTTTCAGTTATAAAGTAAGGAATCGCCACATCACAGCAGGAGAGACAAGAGGTACGCATGCTCACTTTGTGTAGTTTGGGTGCGAATCCCGACCCAGCTATAAACTGTCATCCCGGTGTTTCACAGGCAGGACGATTCATCAATGTATGTCGTCTCTCGGATGGACGATGAACTGGACGATGAACTGGGTGTCACATCTGCCGGAATCTCTCAACCCTCTCCCTCCCAACCCAACCACCCCTCTCCCCCACCTCTCTCACTCTTTCTGACCCCAACTCCTCTCTATCGCTCTTCGACCCCTCCCCTCTTCACTCCCTCTCTTTTCACCCCTCTCCCTGCCCACTTTGTTGAGGGGACAAACATGGATGAATCAGATTTG
Source organism: Eptatretus burgeri (assembly GCF_056783735.1). Lineage (NCBI taxonomy): Eukaryota > Metazoa > Chordata > Myxini > Myxiniformes > Myxinidae > Eptatretus > Eptatretus burgeri. The sequence continues at coordinate 66,404,165 of NC_140970.1, read as the reverse complement.
GAGTGAGCTGACCGGTGGGGTGCAAAGGTCACTGCATGTAGGAGCATGCATGCATGCAGGCAAACCTTTGCCAGGAAGATAGCATAGGTTTTAAATGCTCCCGCCCCAAGTGTCAAAGGTGTGTGTGTGTGTGTGTGTGTGTGTGTGTGTGTGTGTGTGTGTGTGTGTGTGTGTGTGTGTGTGTGTGTGTGTGTGTGTGTGTGTGTGTGTGTGTAACAGAGACCGAACAGGTCTCAAAGTATCCACCTCCGTGTGTGGGCGTTGTTGATTGATATCTACATATGCGGATTTCAGAACGTGCAATGGAGTCCTCCAGGGTGGGTTCAAAGTATCCACCTTCATTTCAGGAAGGGTCACAATTCATGGACTAAGCTATGAAGTTTTCTGTTCACAAAGTTTTGTGCCGAGGGCTCTCTTCAAGATCGTCACTGAGCCCCAGACAGCTGGAGTTAGTTTGTAGTAATATTCCCAGGGATGGTTTTTAATATCTCTGTGAGGTTCTTCATCATCATTCCTGTAGCTCCAACCATCACAAACACGCAAAGAAATCGGAAAACCCACTCCGTGGAAGTACCTCCTGTGCAGCTGCCCTCTGCAGGGCAGGGCAGCTCACCGGATGATGGGATTGAAGCAAAGTCTACAGGACCCCCACTCTTTGATGATAGGAGGAAAACCACGGGGTAACCTTCCCGGGAAAGATTGAGGAGTTGGGTGTCGGGGTGGTGCTGAGGTATCGTCCACCAGATGGCGGTCTCCTTGGGTTACCCTGAAGCGGTCCCTTCGGATCGGAGCCTGGAATGTCCTATTCCTAAAGAGAGGATGATCACCTGTCAGTAAAAATCTCAGCTCAAGCATTTAAACATCGGAATTGCAGCACTGAGGTTTGGAGATTTGATTGCGGCAAGGTCATGGTGGGTGGTTACACCTACTATTGGTCTGGTCACTCTGATGGTTACCATGCCCAAGGAGTTGCTGTAGCTGTGTCCAATAAGCTGACTCCAATGATAATTGAGGTAACACCGGTCAACGAGCATATTTTGAAATTAAAGAATCGTCACTCCTTGGATGTCGTTTTTCTGGTCTCTGTGTATGCTCCGACTGAAGGGAGTGATCTCACCGTGAAGGACACATTCTATGCCACGCTCGAGTCTGTGGTTGATCATTGCCCCAGGTGAGATACTCGGCGAGTCTTGGGGAATTTCAATATATCGACTGGAACAGACAGGGGTGGTAATGAAACATGTGTTGGTTCCCATGGGTCTTGAACTGTGAACCATAATAGCACTAAGTTCCTTGACTTTGAAAGAAGTCATGGAATTAGGGTGGCTGGGTCATGGTTTCAGAACCCACAAGCGCATCGCTGGACTTGGTATTCCAACGCTGGTGGTGTGGCAAAGGAGACTGACCATGTGCTAGTTGATGGTCACTGGAGGATAATCCAGAACTACAGTGTCTACCGGAGTGCTCAGTTCCTCAATACCGACCACAGGCTTGTGGTAACAACCCTGAACTTGCAGCTTAAATGTGGGAGAATGGTACCATCCCAGCCTTGATGTCAGCAAGCTCAAGGATGAGAGGGTAGCTGAGGAGTTTGCGAACAGGCTGAGTGGCAAACAGGCATCACCTGTAGCCACGTGATTCTCATCCAACTTTCAGGGGAATTTGCGTATTGTGTTCCTCCAAGCCCATCCCTCGATATACTGCAGTTAGAGCGGAGGGTGGTGGGCTCTTGACAGAGGAGTCGGAAGTGAAGGCCCGCTGGGCCGGTTACTTTGAGCGGCTGTACCAGGCTGATTCACCAGCTGTTGAATTGGATGTCAGTGGGGCTGATTCACCAGCTGTTGAGTTGGATGTCAGGGGTGTTACTATCCCCAATTGCTGCCCCTCCAATCAACTGTGATCCACCTTCGTTTGTGGAAACAGGCTGTGGTAAACGGTTTGAAATGGGGTAAAGTTCCTGGGATTTGTCATCCATGCTAAACTTATCAAGGCTGGTGTAAAAATGCTGTACTCCTATCATTCCATGCAGTTCTGTGGTCTGCCTGGAACACAGGCATCATCCCAACTGACAGAAAGAGGGGCCTTGTCGTCCCTCTCTGGAAAGGGAAGGGTGATTTCCAGGACGGCAACAACTGCCGAGGGGTGACGCTGATTTCAGTGCCAGGCAAGGTCTTTGCTCCGATAATTCTTGATTGGGTTCACTACCAGCATTGAGCAGATTGGATACCTGCTCGAGCACCAGCACCCACAGCAGTCAGGCTTTACACCAAAGAGTTCAATGATTGACCATATCCTTGCCCTTTGGGTCCTCACCGAACGCAGACGAGAGTTTTGCGAGGGGCTGCTTGCAGCCTATTTTGATCTCTGCAAAGTGTTCGATTCAGTGAATCGGGATGCCCTCTTCAGGATTATTGGTCTTCCTGGGGAGCCACAAAAACTGATCATTCTGATGTCTGAACTATCCTCAGGAACTGAGAGTGATGTGAGATGTGGTGATACCATCTCCGACTTATTTCCAGTTGTTACTGGAGTTTGTCAGGGGTGTGTACTGGCCCCCACAATTTTCATTGCTTGTATGGACTGGATTCTGGGGAGGATGGCGGAGAGATCAAGCTGCGTTGCATCATTTGGGAATGTCAAGATCCCTGACTTTGATTTCACAGATGATGCAATCATCTTTGCGGATACTCTTTATATCCTTTTGGGGGCCCTCGAGGTACAGATTGAGGAGTCGGAGCCACTGGGATTACGGGTTGCTTGGGTCAAAACTAAGATCCAGGCTTTCAATGACATCTTGGATGCTGCTGTCTTGTCTGTACCTGTTTCTGGGGAGGATGTTGCTGTCACAGAAAGATTCTCTTACCTTGGCAGTGATATTCATGTCTCTGCTGGCTGTGAGTCAGAGGTCAAGAGACATACGAGTCGGGCCTGGGCCTGGGGAGTCATAGATTCACCTGATCATGGGGTGTAGTGCTGTTGGTACCTGTGCAGGAGGCCGAAAGGCCGAGTCTTCATATCCTTGGTGCTTCCAGTCTTGATCTACGGATGTGAGACTTGGGCTCTGACCAGGGATCTGAGAGGGAGACTTAACACCTTCTGTACCAAGTCTCTTTGGAGAATCCTTGGCTTTCGCTGGTCGGACTGTGGGTCCAAACGAGCGGTTGCTGAGAGAGACTCAAATGAGATTTGTTACCTGCATAGTCTGTGAGCATCAGATGCAGCTACATAGACGTGTGGCTTGTTTTCCTGATGCTGATCCTTCTCACCAGATTCTCTCAGCGAAGGAGCCTTGTGAGTGGAGGAGGCCAATGGGCCGACCACGTTCCTCGTGGTTGCAACAGGTTGATCGGCATCTCAAGGAGATGGGGATGGGCCAGGCATCTGCCTGGGGGGAGTGGCCAGATTGAGGCCCCTTCTCTCCCCCACTTCTCTCCCTTCCCTTCCCTTCCCTCCGTCCTCTCCACTCCTCTCCCTTTCCTTCCCTCCGTCCTCTCCACTCCTCTCCCTTCCCTTCCCTTCCCTCAGTCCTCTCCACTCCTCTCCCTTCCCTTCCCTCAGTCCTCTCCACTCCTCTCCCTTCCCTTCCCTTCCCTTCCCTTCCCTCAGTCCTCTCCACTCCTCTCCGTTCCCTTCCCTCAGTCCTCTCCACTCCTCTCCGTTCCCTTCCCTCAGTCCTCTCCACTCCTCTCCCTCAGTCCTCTCCACTCCTCTCCCTCAGTCCTCTCCACTCCTCTCCCTCAGTCCTCTCCACTCCTCTCCACTCCTCTCCCTTCCCTTCCCTTCCCTCAGTCCTCTCCACTCCTCTCCCTTCCCTTCTCTCAGTCCTCTCCACTCCTCTCCCTTCCCTTCCCTCAGTCCTCTCCACTCCTCTCCCTTCCCTTCCCTCAGTCCTCTCCACTCCTCTCCCTTCCCTTCCCTCAGTCCTCTCCACTCACTCCTCTCCCTTCCCTTCCCTCAGTCCTCTCCACTCACTCCTCTCCCTTCCCTTCCCTCAGTCCTCTCCACTCCTCTCCCTTCCCTTCCCTCAGTCCTCTCCACTCACTCCTCTCCCTTCCCTTCCCTCAGTCCTCTCCACTCACTCCTCTCCCTTCCCTTCCCTCAGTCCTCTCCACTCACTCCTCTCCCTTCCCTTCCCTCAGTCCTCTCCACTCCTCTCCCTTCCCTTCAGTCCTCTCCACTCCTCTCCCTTCCCTTCCGGCCTCTCCACTCCTCTCCCTTCCCTTCCGGCCTCTCCACTCCTCTCTCTCTCTCTCTCTCTCTCTCTCTCTCTCTCTCTCTCTCTCTCTCTCTCTCTCTCTTGCCCCCTGCTGGTCGTTTGTTTTCTGGGCGTGGTGTCATGGCCGCCGTGGGCTGCTGCCCTGTGTTGTGGTGAGTTTTCAGTGTCGTTTTCGTCCCTTCCCTCCCCCTCCCTCTTCCCCTTTTCCTTCCTGTTGTGTTCTGTGGTGGTTTTATTCGTGGTTTTTCTCCTCTGTTATCGTTGAGAGAGAGAAAGAGTGAGAGTTGGCCCTCCCTTTGGGCATAGCCTACCCGTTTAGGTTAAGGATAGATTTTGCTTTGAGGTTTTGCTCTCTGCTTTAAACCTGTTTTATTTTAATTTATTTTATCTTCTTTTAAGTTCGTTTTCATTAACTCCATCTTTCCGAAAGTCAGAGGAAGTTGGAGTGCCTTGTTGACTTCCTCTTCCCGAGGTCGGGAGGAGGTTGGACCCCTTGTACTTAAACATGGCGGCTGCTCGTTCACAGCAATATGTTGCATTCGAGCATTTATCACGTAAACACGGTATAGCTTGCTCTCCACCGGAAGGTGTTCCGGTGGAAGCGATTGTCATGGCAATCGGGAACATAATCGGTTTTGAAAAGGTACGTGCTGCTTCACGTATGAATAAGCGTGTGATTATTTTTGTATCTGATGAAGCGTTCGTTGCTCCAATCATTGAACAAGGCTTGGCCCTTGACTCTGGGACATTTGTAATGGCATACCCCCTTGACTCTTGCGCACAAAGGGTAGTAATTAGTAATCTCCTACTATTCCTTAAGAATGACATAATACTTTCAGCCTTGCAGCGCTATGGTGATTGTGTGTCCCCATTAATAATGCTCCCTGTCGGCTTTAAAGACAAACGGGTAAGCCATGTCATGAGCTTCCGCAGACAAGTATTCATGGTACTTGAAAAAGAATATGCTTCACTTAACGTTACTATGAAGTTCACTTCAAATGGTCATAACTATCTAGTATATGTCTCTACCGACACCCTAAAGTGTTTTGGTTGTGGAGCGATTGGACATATGAAACAGTTCTGTCCACTCAGTCAGAAACAACCTCCCCTCAATGCTCCTAGTAATGATTTTCAGACGAATACTATCACTTTCACCCGAAATGATCATCCTCCCCCCAATGTTACTGACTCTTGTCGGAAACGATCCCCTCCCCAGCATTACTGACACTGCTCGTAAGGTCTCTGCCTCCAATGTCACTGACTGTGCCCATAACGATCTTCTTCCCAACGTTACTGATTCTGTTGGTGACGATCCTTGCCTTAATATTAATATCACCAACTCAGTAAATAACGTTGAGCTTCAGTCGAATGTTGCAGCTTCCCTTTCAACAAATAAACAAGATAGGCCTTTAGTAATTGAACGAGTTGACAAGCACTTGTAATGAACACATGGACACCACAAACGAGGGGTTCATTACTGTTTCTAAAGTTAAAAAACGCAAGTCTGTTGTCAGAAACGTATCACCCTCCGGGAAACGAACAACCAACACGAGCATAAATGGCACTGAAATCTCACTTTCCAACCAATTTGCCTTGTTTGAAGAAGAGGAAAAATCGGATGTTTTACTCAATAATAATATTAATGATGATAGAGTAGATACCAAATCATTAATATCGAAAGACTGTATTCCTGACCCCCGAGAATGTACCGCTTCACAAAAGGGGGCCTCTCCCCATAACGTAGAGCAGTGTTACGAATGTCATGATAATGCTAAAACACCTACCCGAACTGACAAAACTGGTACTCCCACCGTGCCTGACGAATCTGAGGTCCCCGGTCAAATTGATGGAACCTCCCTCCAATGTACAGTTACCCCAGTCAAAATCACCACACCGGATGTACAGATTGATTGTAATTTGGAGGCAGCCGTGCCTGTGATATCTAATCAAGTCACTGCTGAAGAACAGCAGGGTATTGCCGCAGATAGTATGGGGGGATACGAGTCTGACGGGACATCTTCTTCTGTCTCTGTTTCAAGTGATGCGGGTAGCGATACTTCTTCTCTAAAGCTCGAAGACGCTTCTTCAATTTCCCCAGATACTATTCACACCTTCTTGCACAAAAGTTTTCGAAAAAAGAATGTCAAAATGAAAGACAATTTTCCAGTTCTAGAAGACTTTATTCAAGTGACCCGAATAATGATTTCCAGACCTGATCGATACAATCTTACCGACCCTCAACGTCATCGATTGAGGAAATTTTTAAGTCGTGCTCGGAACGAACTCAAAAATAATGGTTGATGCTGTTCTACCTGATGACCTCTGTCCTTTCCCCTCTTCATACCTTCGATGAAAATATCCATTGCAAGCTTAAATATCGATGGTGGTCGGAATTCTCTCCGCAAAGTGCAAGTTAAACAACTAATCGAGTGCAACAAGTTTGATATCTTATTATTACAAGAAACTCATTCCACTGACTCTTCTTCAGATGAATGGGAATTATTTCTTAAAGGACATTGGTTCTTCAGCAGTCTTTCAAGTCCGATTGCCGGGATAGCCATCCACTTTCAGCAAACTCTTCCTTTAACTTTAGTCTCCTTCCAAGAAATTGTAAAAGGACATTTAGCTTCCCTGACCTTTTCCATTCGTCAGCAGCTTTTCACCATTGTCAATCTATAAGCTCCCAGCACAAATCCTGAAAGATCTTTTTTTGCATTGTCTTCAATCATTTCTTGCTAATATCCCTCCCGACCACTTTCTATGTCTCGGAGGTGATTTTAATTGTACACTAAACCCCCCTCTTGATAGGAATGGTGCTGAGCCGCATGCAGCCAGTATGAGAGCTCTTGCTCGCTCCATTTCAAAATTCAAGTTGACTGACATTTGGCGACTGCAACATCTGACGCAACAACAATTTACTTGGTGTCGCTGTTCTAACAATCGAGTGTCTTCAGCTCGACTTGATAAATTCTACGTTTCCAATCATTTTCTTAATCTTGTCTTAAACACCTCAATTCTCCCATCTGGGTTCTCTGATCACCATGTTGTTGTTATACGGTTTCAATTGCCACTAGTTAAGAGGGGGAGCCCTTATTGGAAGTTTAACACAGCACTTCTTCAAAATGATTTATTTGTTACTTCCTTTAAAACCTTTTGGGCACATTACATCACGAACGATCAGAAGTTCTCGTCAACGTCAGTGGTGGGACAATACCAAAGTTCAAATTGGAGTTTTCTGTCAAAACTTCTCACGACACAGTACTCTGAATCGCGACATTGACATAGAATTAGTGAAGACACAAATTCTAAACTTGCAAAATACAGTGTCCTCCTCTAATGACAATAGACAGCAGCAAATGTTGCATGAAAAGAAAGCTCTTCTGAACGAGTTATTGGTTGAGAAGGCAAAAGGTGCACTCCTTCGAATGAGAATGATTCACCTACTGCAACTAAACACTCCCAGCAGTTTCTTCTTCAAGTTGGAAACAACCTCCAAAAATAAGAAACAAATATTATCCTTGCTTTCTGCTGATGGAAAGACGCTGACTTATCCGAGTGATGTTAAACTCACTGTTAAAAATTATTTTTCAAACCTCTATTCTGCCAAGCACGCTTCGTTAAACCACACGCATCATTTTACTACTTCCTTACCTGCACTTACTGAAACACAGAAATTGACTGTTGAAGGTGAAATAACCTTAGATGAACTTACAAGTGTTGTAAAAACCTTGCCCACCAGCAAAGCAGCTGGGTTAGACGGGTTGCCAGTAGAATTCTACAGCGCTTTCTGCGATCTGCTGGGACCATGTCTATTAACAGTCTTTCAAGAAAGCATACAAGCTGGTGAACCTCCTTTGAGCTGCAGACGTGCTATCCTCTCACTAATCCCCAAAAAAGGTGACCTTCAACTTGTTGAGAACTGGCGCCCAATCTCTCTACTTTCTGCTGATTATAAAATCCTGTCCAAATTACTTGCCAATCGTTTAAAAGTTATAATAGGACACATTGTAACTCCTGACCAGTCCTATTGCATTCCTGGTCGATCAATATTTAACAATATATTTTCTGTTCGTGATTTGATTTCGATTTGCCATTGTCAGAACGTCAATGCTGGGCTGATTTTTCTCGATCAAGAAAAAGCTTTCGATAATGTTGACCATTCATATTTATTTGAAGTTTTAAAAGGGTTTGAGTTTGGATCTTTCTTTATTTCCTGCATTAAGTTGCTGTATCACAATAATTCCAGTCTACTAAACATTAATAACAGTTTGTGTTCACCTTTTCCAGTTCAGCGAGGAATTAGACAAGGTTGCCCTCTTTCTGGGTACCTGTACTCCCTTTTCATTGAACCCTTGCTCATTCATTTACGCCACAAGCTCTCTGGTTTTTCAGTGATACCTTCAGTTAAGGTTCTTGGATATGCTGATGATCTGTGTGTAATTGTCAATACTCAATCTGACATTGCTGCTCTTACAAATGCTCTACAAAATTTTAATCTTGCATCTTCTGCTACTGTTAACTGGAGAAAGAGTAGAGCGTTGTGCCTTGGTCCTTCAGAGTTATTTATCCCACCTCCGCTGCCTAATGCCTTGCAGTGGAGGCATGATGGTGTTAAACATCTGGGTGTTTTTCTCGGGAACATGACCTTCTCTTTAAAAAATTGGGACCAGATGTTGGATCAAATTTTTCACACCCTTAATTGCTGGAAAAGTTTATCCAGCTTACTATCTTACAGAGGTAGAGTGCTAATAATCAATAATTTAGCTGCTTCCAAACTCTGGCATCGGATGATTGCCTTACAATCCCCCAAATCACTAATCCTGAATTTGCAACGAATCCTTGTTAACTTTTTCTGGAATGGTATTGACCGGCTCCAAGCAGATCTTCTCAGTGTCCCGCTAGAAAAAGGTGGTCAAGGACTCATGGACATTACCAGCAAAATACTGTCCTTTCGACTGACTACCTTGCGTTAACTTCTATACAAGGAGGTCCTGTCCCGGCGGCCGCTGGCTTCTTGCTTGCTCCTGCAAGCTGGCAAGCTCAAGTGTGGACTTGAACTTGTTCTACTTGATCTGCAGCGAGTTGACACCTCCTTACTGCCCTCCTTCTATCAGTCTCCTAAATGCCAGTCAATGCCTCCTTCCGGTACGAAACAAGGATTCGTATAAATTTAGTAATTTCATGCGTGAACCTGTTTTTATACAACAGCCTCTTTCACCATGACTTTCAAAGCAGGTCCCTCATTCAATCCTTCATTGAATCTGGCTTCTTCCTTGTGGAAGACTTTGTCAATCACACATATTCTGAATGGCAGACTCCGAACCAGATATTGGAAGCTTGCAATGTTAAATCAACACGAATAATTGGACTAATTCTACGTTCAATTGTTAAAGTTTTCAATCTTTTTAATTTATCGTGGCCTCCATCACATGATGTTCAAGGTGCAAGTAGAACACAACCTGACTTCCCTGATTTCGTTTTTTCTAACGCTCCTTCCATCAAGCCTCTACAAACATGCACAAAGACTACTATGTATGTGCAATGTCTCAATGTTATTACATCTGCCAACCCCAATAATGCACTGACTACCCACTGGAAAGAGCTTCTGCCCACAAGGGTTCCATCATCTCCCACCTGGTCTTCCATGTACACATCACCTGTATCTAAACGTGCTGCAGACATACAGTGGAGACTCGCACACTATTCCTTGACTTCAAACGTATTCCTCAAAAGATTGAACCTTGTTTCGTCCGATGAATGTCCTTTTTGCCATCAATCCGAGGATGTTTTCCACGCTTATGTTGGTTGTCAAAGGTTGATCCCACTGTTTAAACTCTTGAAACTTTTTTTCCAAAGATTAGGCTTTTGCTTTTCATTCCATTATTTTATTTTCTGCATACCGGTATCTAACAAGAACGTCGGAATTGAAATTGCTAATTTCCTGCTCGCTGAAGCGAAACTCGCAAGAAGATGATTTCTGGTGTTAATTCACAGGAATGCAGCGCTCTGCTTGCCTTTAAAGGCTCTGTGTGTGCCCGTCTCAAAATGGAATTCCTGTTTTATCGAGAGAGTTCACGAATTAATGGCTTCATTGACAAATGGTGTAAAATTGAAGTATTGTGCAGAGTGGAAGGAGAAAATGTATTCCTTTTGTATTAATTTAACATCTTAAGTTATTCCTGTTCCTGATTCACGTTTTGATTGAATCTGCACAATGTTGCATCACTTGTTTCTTTTTGTACATTTTATAATAAAAGGACATAAAAGTCAAAGTCTGTCTGTCTGTCTGTCTGTCTGTCTGTCTGTCTGTCTGTCTCTCTCCCACCCTTAATATTCCTGTCAGCGAAGTCGCAGGTTGTATTTGCTTGTGGGGGAATAAATCTCCATTCTGGCACACTTTGAAGTCCAATTCACTATTAAAGGAACACTTTCACATCGGCTGAACAAGTCACGGCATATACTGCGCCATGCAAAGTTGCACTTTTGACCAAGTAAAACAAGAGACAAATTGAAAAGCTCTTGTTAACCTACCTGTTGAGGTCACGGATTTCACGCAAACGACGTGTGTAGCGCCTGCAGGCAGGTAAAACCGACAGGTGGTGACAGTGCAGGGTGAGGAAGAAGCACTTTGTAGGAAACTTCACTTCTGCATATTTCCCTGCTTCAGAACCTGCAGGACATTCAGAGTTTCCATCCACTTACAGGGTTGCAGCATGAGGTTCCTCCTAATCTCAGAGGAAGGAGACATCAAACCATCATTCAACTCAATGCGACACTCAAATGGGACTAACAATCATCAGTAAAAGAGACAAGCATCTTGCAAACGAATGAAGCCTATCCAAACAGTGGAAGGATATGTCGAACAGAACAAAAAGCACAACAATCAGCAAAGTTCTGATTGTATCCTCAGCAGAACTTCTCCAGCATAATACGATAAAATTAAAAAGGTAAAATATAACATTGTAAAATACGAGGGGTGGTCAAGAAGTTTTGCAAAATTGGTACACAGTGAAAAGGCATAACCACAAATCACATTTCATTTTAAAGTTATTTCGCCAAAATAAGCTCAAGGGTCCCGGTGCCTGGCCATACGTACGTTAACATTTGACTAAATATCTTCTCACAAACTACCTGACCGATATGGACCAAATTTGGTACAATGCATCAGAACAGTGAGGTCTAATGGGGTTGTGTGTGCTCCCCATCAGGATCTGCTCATTTAAAGGGAGTGAAAGGGGGGTTTTGCCCAAAATATTTGTATTTCATTCAAACATTTTCTCAGAAACCAACAACCAGATCCAGACCAAACTGGCCATGTGACATCGTAACCATGCCCAAAGCTCAAGTCGTGTTCCCCATGGCCATATCCCCCCTGGAAAGGGGCCACGGCCTCCCTCCCTTAATCCCTCATATTCATGAAAACATTTTCCTCACAAGATACATGACCGACATGGATCAGAAAAACTAAGGTCTCATGCGGTTATGCTCCCCATCTGGCTCCACCCCCTTAAGAGGCAGAAAAGAGGGTGGGGGTGGGGGGGTTCACCTCGAATTCAGGTAAACTTGGTAATTGATCTTCATGAAACCTAAGCACCATGCCGTTAACTAATAAGTTGTGCTCCCCATGACCGTACCACTTCAGGAAAGGGGAGGGGGGGCATGGCCCCTTCCACCTAATCCCTCATTTTCACCCCGCATGTTGGGGAAATAACTGTCAGTCCCCCACAGGGATATTTTTCAATGTAGTCTCCCTTGACTTCAATCCACTTACTCCAGTTGTTCTTGAAACTCACAATATCTTACAGAATTCTTTCGACTGCTCCTCAAACCGCGCCCCATTGGCTTCCTTCAGCTCATCATCCTGAAAACGGCACCCACGGAGGTGGGACTTCAGGTTTTGAAACAGAAAATAGTCGTTTGGGGTCAGATTTGGACAAGATGAAGGGTGGTTGATTTGCCCGAAATCAAAAGCGTGAAGAGACACCTGTGCAATATGGGATTTGTGGACCGGCAGATCATGGAGCAGGAGCACACCTCCAATCAGCATTCCTTGTCATTTGTAATGGATGACTTTTTTTTCTGTTTTTTTTTTAAATACAAGGTTGAAGGCTCGTAATGGAGCTGCCACTCCCACACACTTGGGCCTATTGACGAGACAAACACTTCATACAGCCACTGAACTTGGGGGAAGTGATGTCACTTCCCAGGATACTCTGGGTACAAACGACGTAAACAATCGCACCGCTTTTCTAACCACACTGAGCAGGGCATTGCTCCTCCCCATCGATGCCCACCAATGAGGATTGTCTGTGCTCTTAACCTTTTAGATGCTGAGCATTAAGCAAGGAAGTAGCATGTACCATTTTTAAAGTCTTCGGTATGCCTCGACCGGGGTTTGAACCACCGATATCCCAGACTCTCAGATTCGGCCAGAATAATAGTTACCAGTGATCACTGTTTTATGTGATTGGTAGTCAATCAGCAGAATCCCTTTGCTATCCCAAAAAATCAAGGCAATGATCTTTCTGGCAGAGGGTTGAGTTCTGAAGTTCTTGTGGAAACACTATTCAGGAAATAAAGTTGGCTGGATTGGCTTCATATAGATCAAGGAGCTCAAGACTTGAAGCCATCCTTTGGTGTCAACCCTGACAGCTGAGGTTTTGAGTAACTCATCTTGAAGAAACCTTAGACATGCCCAAATGTTCTTGGATGCTGGTTACAATACTTCCATGTGAAATGCCAACCTCAGTGCTTATTTCTTCGACCTTGATACGCCAGTCGTCCATAATCAAGTCCTCGACTACTCAGGCTACAGTTGCCTCGTCAGTGGCAGCTGAAAGCTGTCCTGATCGGGGCTAATCCTCAAGACTCTCACACCCACGCATGAACTCCTTGGCCCATCTGGTTATGGTAGCATATGTAGAGTGAACTGTCATACATTCACCGCACATTAACTAATTTTTGTTGCTGTGGAACCCTTTTAGGTTAAGAATTTTATGACACTCCAGTGCTCAATTTTTTGAGAATCTGTAATTTCCTTAGACACCACGCTTGAAACTCTCGCTCTGAAACAGTAAACGGTATCAGTCAAATTAACTGAAACAAATACACAAGCATTATACTTTCTGTGACCAAAAAAAATTAGAATCCTGCTATATTGCTTTATCCCTGAATTGCAAAACTTCTTGACCACCCCAAATATGTTGAGAAGACAGGATCTGATGCAGTGAAACTGAAAAATACAAGGTGTGGTTCTAGAACAATCAATAAATGTCAACCCTCCTCTCAAATGCTTTCTCCACGAGATGCGCTCACACAGCTGTTCAATCCAAGAAGAGTACTCCTCAAGTGAGGCACGTAGCCGAGTTTCGTCAAGCGGGATGACCAGGCGGCAGCGTGGGTGGAACGGGTACATGAGGTCTACAGTCTCTGGCCTTATCTTGGCGCTCAGTTGCTGTAGTACCCACAAAAAGTTGAGCATAAAGGCATCAGTTGCAACCAGTCGGTCGTCAGACTGCAGACAGAGGGGTGGCATGCAAAAAAAATGTTAATGCTTTGAGATGTAAACAAGGAACTAACAACTGCTATAAATACAGTGATTACAAAAAATAATAAGAATAAAAAACAAATCTTCAAAAATTCCAACAATATTTGGATTTGCCAGTGAAGTGCAGACCATGGGAATGGATAAGCAGCAAGCAAACCTGTAAATGTTGGAGCCCAGGCTAGCTTCAGACATACTCAAACAGAAAAAAAAAAATAGCACCATGGGGGACTGATGGTTATTACCCCACCATGCAGGGTGAAAATGAGTGATTAGAGGGAAGGGGCCATGGCCTCTCTTCTTGAAGTGATATAGTCATGGGGTGCACAACATAAATTAATGGCATAGTCCTTGTATTTCATAAAGTGTTTGGTCTGCATCTGGCCATCGGTTTCTGAAAAGATTATAAAATCAATTTCTTGAATTAGAGGCAAAACCCCCCTTTTCAGCCTCTTATAAGGGGCACAACCCCATGAGACCTTACTGTTCTGATGCATCACACCAAATTTGATCCATATTGGTCATGTTACTTGTGAGGAATATATTTCAGTGAATATGAGGGATTAGGAGAGGGAGGTCGTTGCCCCTTTCCCAGGGGAGATACGGCTATGGGGAACACAAATTAAGGTTAGGGTATGGTCATGACGCCACATGTCCAGGATGGTCTGGATGGTCTGGATCCGGTTGTCTGCTTCTGAGAAGAAGATTTTCGATCAAAATACCAATATTTGGGGCAAAACCCCCCTTTTAATGGGCAGATCCAGATGGGGAGCACAACCCCATGAGACCTTACCGTCCTGATGCATTGTACCAGATTTGGTCTGCATCGCTCAGGTAGTTGTGCAGATGATGTTTGAATAAAAATGAGGGATTTAGGGAGGGGATCCATGGTCCCCTTTCAAGGGGGTTGATACGGTCATGGGGAGTACAACTTAAGGTTAGGGCATGGTCCCGATGCCTCGTGGCGAGTTTGGTCTGGATCTGGCAGTTTCTGAGAAGATTTTTGAATAAAATACCAATATTTTGGAGCAAAACTCTCCTTTAACCCTCTTATCAGGGAGCACAACCCCACACGACCTTGCTGTCCTGGTGCCTCATACCAAATTTGGTCCATATCAGTTGGGTAGTTTGTGAGAAGATGTTGTCGTCAAATGTTAACGGACGTACTACGTACACCGGGACCCACTTTATGAGCTTAATTTGGAGAACTGCTCAAAGTAAGATCGAATAAGTCTGGCTTCCTAGAACAGTATCAAAAATATAGAAAAGTGAGATGGATTTGATCATTACAGTTAACGAGAGGACAGTAGGTTTGGAAAAAAATAAATAATAAATCAACTCATTTTGAGAAGTGAAAAGTGGGACACAGACCTCAAAGCTGGATGAGGCATGCTTGGACCCACCCCCTTGGAAGAGTCTAGGGAAGAGACTCAGAGACAGAACTTTGGTTTTTGGAAACAGACTTGAAACTTCTCAGAAGTGTTTTATCTATCCAGTGAGGAATGTCTTGTGATTTACTTGTTAAAAGCATGCAAAATGATTCCAATTACCTCCGCCACAGAAGGTGGACAGAGGTTAGGTTTTTACCCCTGTCTATTTGTTTGAGCAGAATATGTAGACATTATGGACAGATTCAGAACAAACTTGGTTTGTTCTGAATTCTGATTTGTCATTGGGTGCGTGACAAGGATGAATTGATTCGACTTTGGTGAAGATTTGGATCAGGATACTAAATTTTTGTAAATGATTCATCACTGTTGAGCGATGGGACCAATAACGATAAACTGGACAGCACGACATCTCAAAAATTTATGGGTGGCTTCGGAAGAAATTTGGACAGGTTGGGTGTGTGACAAGGACGAATTGATTATATTTTGGTGAAGATCTAGATATGAATATGAGAATTTATTTAATGACTTCACCATTGAAAGATAGGACTAAAACAATGTAAAGCACAATATCTAAAAAAGTTGTGGACAGATTCTGGAGAAACTCGAGGAAGAGGTTGGGTGTGTAACAAGGACAAATCGATTTGCTTCAAAGGACAAACTTTAGCATCCCAGAAATATGTCTGAGTCTGTTCTGTGTTCTGGCTCTAAATACAAAAACAGACCTTTGTTCCTGGCTCAATAGAACTGCTCTCCACTATGGGCTAGCACCTCAGCATCACATCTGTCTTTCCTGGATTCTGTGGAATCTAAAGCTTTCAAAATTATTGGAATCTCCAGTGATGAGGCAAAAGCACAGGTTATGTTCCTCTTACATCGCAGGCCGGTCGGTGATCTCTGTTGTCTACTGTCTAATTGCCAACATCGATCTATCAATGACTGTCTCCATGTCCGTCTCTATGTCTGTCTCTCCTCCCCTCACTCAATAACCCAACTCTCCCCAGCAACTCCAAGGTTGCAAGTTTTTTTTCCAGTAACTCCATCCTGATTAAAGTTCCAAAATATAGGCTGACCACACCTCAACCCTTTACTTTCACGCTTCT
Source organism: Eptatretus burgeri (assembly GCF_056783735.1). Taxonomy (NCBI): domain Eukaryota; kingdom Metazoa; phylum Chordata; class Myxini; order Myxiniformes; family Myxinidae; genus Eptatretus; species Eptatretus burgeri. The sequence continues at coordinate 66,387,914 of NC_140970.1, read as the reverse complement.
CTTGTCTATGGAACCACATTCCAGAGGCTGTTCTGTCTCACTCTTCCCTCCAGGACTTCAAGAGAGCAGTGCTCTGCCATCGTTTATCATCCACAATTCTGATGCATATTCTTTTTTTCTTCCATGAACCTTAGGTTTTTTCAGTGTTTCCTCCCATCCTCCCTCCCCTCTTTTGTTGTTCGTTCATTCCTTTGATGCTTATTCCACTGTTAGTTTTACCTTGCACTTCCATGAGACTCACTCCTGAAAGGAAAAAATAATAATAATAATAATAATTCTTTTTAAAAGTCTCACCTGCAATTGTGCTTTCTTAATGTTGCGGTTGATTATGGCAGCCATATAATCGAGTGCTGCCTCACGCGTTGCACCGTTTAACAGCATACAATGCAGGATTTTAAATTGTTCTGTCTGCGCAAATCATACAGGCAACAACCCCAACGAAGTCGACTCCATCCTTATACTGGTAAATGCAAATGTCAGATTTTTGTCATGGTCAGACACTGGTAAATCTAGTTTCAATAGAAACACCAAAAACTTCATTCCTTACCCGCGCGGTCTCCAACTGGTGCTGCAAGGACTGGCCCATGAGCCGAGTATTTTCCACTACCTGTGAAGTGCTTGAAAAATACTTCTCGGCAACTTGCACCTGCTCACCATGCATGTCCAATGTTAACAACTTGAAAAGGTTTCAAAAAGATCTTCATAAATTTTGGGAATCTTTTTAGAAACTCAGAAATGAAACAAGATAATTTATGAGAGCACAACAATATAGGGAAGCAAAGGAAAGGAAGCATGGGAAAAAGGCAGTAGGAGGGAATAAACATACCCATCAGAGATGGGGAATCCCCCGCCATTGAAAAAGGTCATACATATTCCAGATAACGAGGGAGGTGAATTGGAAACAAGACACCATTTGGTCATCATGTCTTTCGAGCGATACAGCAAAAAGTTTAAATTGGACCAAAAATAGATTGTTTATGGTGTGCTTAGCATAGGAGTACTTGTTCCGTTACCTACATTTCCAGCAAGTTTCATCAGAAAAGAAAAAAATTAGAGCTTATATCACGATAACGTCGTTTTTTTCAACATGGCTGCCTGGCGGCCATATTGGATGTCCGAGCGGGCCGAAACCATGTTGGAAAAAGTTCCACAGGGGTGAGGAACGTAGTAACCAAAAATAATTGAAATCAGATAAGCGGTTTTCCATTTATTACAAAAAACATTTTTTTCAAGATGGCCACCCCAGTCGGTCATCTTGGATCCAGCCACGCCCAAAATCAATAGGGTTCTTCCTTTTCAGTTGGTACATGCGTGACCCAAATTTCAAATCGATATGGAGAACAGTTTATGAGTTATCGCACTCACAGCTATAAATGTTGACGCCCAGCCAGCCGGACGGACGGACAGCTGGACGGACAACCCGGGTGACAACAATATCCCCCTTCCGCCACGCAGCGGGGGATAAAAACCAGCCATTTGTGCATACCTAAGAAGTAAATGGACCCCAAAAGGTCACGGTCTCACAGACACAGACACAGACACAGACACAGACACACACACACACAGACACAGACACAGACACAGACACAGACACAGACACAGACACAGACACAGACACAGACACAGACACAGACACACACACAGACACAGACACAGACACAGACACACACGATGAACTTGGTACAATTCTTACGTCATCTTCGGCAAAGGGAGATAAAGAGAAGACGGGTCCAAGACAGGAGAGGAGCTGCAATTCCCGGCCAACACCTCGAGTTTCTGATTCCGGAAGCCAAGAAGGCAAGGAAGACATCTGGAAGAGATTGTTGAGTATCAGCATTGTTACCCTCACCAAAGGAGCGTATTGCATTTGGGTCCGTTTGTTTGTTTGTCTGTCTGCACAGAACTTTCCTGTTTTTCTCCACAACCACTTGTCGGAGTGAGAAGAAATTTTCACCATTGGTGCGACTACTCATGCAGAATGATTTAATATATTTATGACATCATGGATCACATGGTGTGGCAGCCATGTTAGAAAAATGGAAAAAAATAGGACCTCCATCTCTGAAACTGCACCAAGGAAAAAATTGAAACTTGGCACAGAGCAAGTACTCCGTATGGGGGATGAGTGTGATTTTTTTCAATTATGTCATAGGTGCCCTCGTTATTACGTCATAATTGCATATGTAGAACGCTATATCTGATCAGTATGAAAATTTTTGAGGGTAATCTCGGGATAAAATGGACCACAAATATTTTCATGACGTCATCTGTCACGTAATTTGGCAGCCATATTGATTATTTTTAAAAATAATTTTTTTTTATAAACCTTCAAAAATCTCAGAAATGGCTGAACACAGAGGCGAAACTTCACATATATAACCGCCTATCCATGAGGAACAAAAGGTTCACACATATGACATCATAGGTCACATGGTTCGGCAGCCATGTTGGATTTAAGAAAAATATTAAATAATGTTTTCTCTGGAACCACTTAATCAATTGACATGAAACTTCACAATTGTAATCTCATAGTGATGTTTAAATTTCAACTTGATTGGACACATGGTCCGGCAGCCAGAATTATTTAATTTTTGATGTGGGTTTTTTTTATTTTTTTTTAATAAGGCTCACTTGGCTGTGCCTGGATGGGTTTGAGAGTAGAGGAGTAGCAGCTGAAATGCAAATCCTATCCAGGGTCCTCCTGATGACTTCATCTTTTCTTTTTGCTTGTTTGGGTTCCTTCTGATGACTCCAATGCAGGACTTGTACCAATTTGGATTTTCCATTTGATTTGAATTGAATTTACTTTAATCCCATTCTGAATTCAATTGAATAGTAATAAACGTCATGGGTCAGGGTCAGGTGCCCGATCAAAGCGAGGTTGCATCAAAGCGGGACGTCTTGGTTCCCGGTCATCACTGCCAGCAGTTATAAAGTGGCAGTTCTAATCATGTCTCTTATTAATTACATAACACACCAATACACAAAATCCACAAAAAATACACCAGACAAAACAAGTCCTCATGAGGGTCTACAATCTCCGATTGCTCTTTTTCTTGTTAAGATTTTGTTTCCTCTCCAATGCTAGCCAAAACGTGATCCTTCAACAAAGCTTCAGCAGTGTCTTGATAAAAGACAAGAAGAGGGTGAGCAAGGTCAGAGGAATGTGCATATTTGAACATATTGTCGCGTCCAGAGGGGTTCGCCCCCACCTGGACGGATGGCCAAACAGTTCTCCCTTGGAGG
>NC_140970.1:66359668-66377168 GCF_056783735.1 Eptatretus burgeri | reverse complement strand
TGCCTGAAGGCAGGTTCAGTGGTGCCATATTGGGTGGTTTCCCTTTACCTTTGCAGTAGTCAGGGCAGGAATTTATCATTTGATCAATGTGCCAACGATAATTCTCCGACTTTTCGCAAAAAACACCATGGGATATTTAGCGTCCACCGATGAAAGCTAGCAGACAGGACACCCAACTTAACGTCCATTTAAAGGATGGCACTATCCAACAACACCCTGCCGATGATGCATTCATCGAACAGTTTGGTCAGGAATCAAATCCAGACCAATCGGCTTTTGAGAGGTAAGTGCACGACCCCTATGCCATCTTGTCGGACGAAGAAACAAAATCGATTCATCAGAGTCACACACCCAACCTGCCCAAAAATACCCCTTTTGAATGCCACCAAACATCAATAAAGGATTGTCAACGTCGACAGGGGCTGCTTTGCAGTCTACGTTGATCTCTGCATAGCATTCAATTCAGTGAATCAAGATGCCCTCTGGAGGATTCTCAGTCTTCACGGGTTGCCAGGAAAGTTGATCAATCTGATTTCTGAACTATACTCTGGTACATACTCATATATAGTGCTATGAGGTGTGGTGGGGTTCCATCTCTGACTTATTTCCAGTTGTTACTGGAGTTCATCAGGGGTGTGTGTATCCAATTCCATTTGGAAGTGTTTCATTGTATCGACATATATCAACCTTATTCAGACTTTATGACATTTACGTAAGAGTAGCTTTTCCCAAAATGTAATGGCTCAGGTCATAAGTAAAGTGGTCAAATAACATAATCACCATTTTCAGGTATACATCACCCTGAGGTATCAGATGTATTATAATCTTGAAAATTCTGACTTTTTAAGCACACTTCCCTTCCTTACCTTTTCTCATAAAGGTAAACTTTCCTCTTCCTCCCTTTACTCCCAACCTTTCACCACACTTTCAGGTACATCTGTGATGCTCCTTCTCCCTTCTCCCTCATAGTTTCCACACCATCTTATACCCACCTCTCTCTTAAACCCATTCCCCATTTCAACCCCCAAAAACTGTTCATTCAAACTATACACTCAGAAAAACAAGGTGAGAGTCCTGGTCACACAAGGACTCTGTCACCTTGCTATTCTGAGTCCAAAATTGGAAATATATTGGATTGTGCGGTGGTGGCAAAACAAGCACACAAACAAGCAAGTAATGAATGAATATAAAAAGAAAAGCGAGGAAAAGAAAGAGTAAGTTGTCAGCATGGCAAGAGGGTAATCGGGGGAGAAAGATTTCTCCCCAATTACCCCTCCCTCCCCACAAAGTTGAAGCCTTGGGGGAAAAAAGGTGGGGTTGAACCGACTTAGGAAAGCAATTCCATCAATTACAGAAGAGGCAGAAGAAAGTGGAAGTAAGCAGCAAGCCTGCATTTTGGAAGTTAAACAAGGAGGGGGTTTTTGGGCTTACGGGCTCACCAAGAGGTACAGACGCTCGCCTCCAAGCTGTCGCCTAGGTTCGAATCCCGACACAGCTTATAAACTATCACCGTGGTGTTTCACAGACGTGGCGATTCATGAATGTGTGTGCTGTCCCTCGGATGGAAGTTTAACGGGTGTCCTGTGGGCCAGCATTAGTTGGTGAACATTAAAAATAAAAAATTACCCCCGGTTGGGGGTGACGGTCATCTCTGAAGCTCTGTAGATGTGGATCTCTGATCGGCTTAGAATGGCTTCAATGTCGTCTTGTCTTTTGGTTCAACGTACAGACGAAAGCCCGGGAGTAAAAAGGATAGAAAACCTCAGAAATCAAACTACATTTCTGAGTTATCCAGAGATAGATTTTGAAAATGGTTGATTCGGAACATTTTTGATCAATGTGTGTTCAAAAGGATAGAAACCGGAACTCAGAAATGAAACCGCATTTCTGAGTCATAAATAGCGGATGATTTCACAAGTTTACAGTATCGGTGACCTTGACATTGACCTACAATCAGGTCTAAAGTCATACCGTCATGCATCACTCATCGACCCCTACCTACATACCAAGTTTCATCAAGATCGGGCAAAATCTTTTTGACCGTATCACATCGACGATATTTCCAACTTTGAAGACACGTGACTCGATAACCAGGACGAATTTTTAAAAACCGGCCTGACCAAATTTAGATATTGTTCCATATTATCAGAATCCGAAGGAATTTCGAAGATCGGATCATAAACTGCGGAGGAGATAGATTTTGAAAATGGACGATTTCGCAACTTTGGAGTGGCCTTGACCTTCAATCGTGTCAAAAGTCATATCGTCGTGCATCCCTCATCGACATCTACCCACATACCAAATATCAAGAAAATCGGAAGAAAAAAATGGGGACGTACGCACATCGAGACTGGTATTATTAGGTCATCTCGTTCGAGATGACCTAAAAAAAGCCCCACGATGTCCTTCACAAAAAGTAGTTGAACTGTCGCTGTCACCCTGAACAACTTACAACTTCCTGCCTTAACTAATCAGTCGATAATCAGGCCTTGCCATCCGGTTCATAAAAGACTTTGCCCCAAAACTTGCCCCAGCCAACCACATAGGAATGTGGGAATAAATGGGGCCATTAATGAAGAAGAAAAAGGTGTTTCCAACATCATTTGACTCCACTCCAACATTTCCCTTGACACGTCACCTCTTCTTTACCTGATAGAATGCGTCTCTGAAAGCTCCCTCACTAATAATGTTCCACACTCCCTCAATTTATCTTGCTGGCTAAATTATCTCCCACTTATGTTGACATTCCTCACATAATGAAGGTGGTGTGACTATGTATGTTTGTAAGACCATTCCTAGCAGAACTTGTATCGCAAAGGTAAGAAGAGAGAAGATCGCAAGAATGGAGCAGGTTTTGTGGATTGCATCATTTTCACTGGGAAAGCATTGCACTACAAACAAACAAACAAACAAACAAACAAACAAACAAGCAAAGAAGACAAAATATTGCTGCAGAGAGGAATATGCAGCCAACAATCCAAAAGGGTACTAGTAGGGGTAATAAGGACTATTCCTCCTTTGTGGTAACCTACCAAGTGATGAGTTTGGGATGGATCCCGTGACATCCAACGCCCCATCCCCATGGCATAGCAGTCAGAGCTTTGGCAATACTACAGGACCTCACAAAGTCAACTTTCCAATCCAGAACTCACAAAATCGTTTCCTCTGCCTGCTGGTTCTGAGAACATCAAACTTTGCTGGTAACATGTCTTGATCTTGATTAGATGAAATGGTAGTGAAACTGTCCATCTCATAGCTGTCTTCGAGTAGCAACAACAGTGTGGCACTGTCCAGTACAACAAAACACACCTGACTGGATTGCAATTCATTGTTTTTCTGTCTAAAACCAGTCTTCCATTCCTGTATTTTCAGACATCGAAAACGCCTGGAACTCCTTAAAAAGGAGTATCTTTTTGGTGACAGAACTTTTGAAATGACGCTCATGTGATTATGATCCTTGTGTACAACACGTAGACACATTGCCACAAACACAACATCAAGTAATACAACAATGAAACAGTCTTTGTTGAAGCTTCTACTACAGGATAGACCTTTACCTGGGATGTGTAAACAGTCCTTGCAACACAAGCACAGAGTGGGCCACGCATTGGGTCCTTATCTGCTGCAAAAGCCGCTCCACTTCAGACAGATGACATGCCTGGAAAAGACAGCAAGGCCGATGATAGTGCTGGTGCAAAAAAAAAACAATAATAAATAAAGAAAGAAATTTTCTTAGAAGCTTCCAATAATTGTAACCAATATGATCAGCTCTTCAACAAGACAAGTGCAGGGTATCACAGTATCCATGATGTGTCGTGAATGATTTTGCAGATGAAACTAGAATGGCACTCGGTACAGCGCAAACCTCCATCAGGCTGAACAGTTTTCATTTTGTATCCCAATGATGGGCTGGATCTGCTGACCTGAACCAAAATCTCATTGGCTTGCTCTTATCATTAACCAACTCATCAACCAAGTCCAGTCAGAATCCATCCACAACTGAGATAGTGTAATACATCATTTTTGGTCCCATTTTTCGATCGTGAAGAATCGCTTAAAAAAAATTAAAATTAAATTAAATAAAAAATATTATTTTAAAATACCCTTATCTGGATTTGGATCTTCACCAAAATCTAATCAATTCATCCTGGTCATACACCCAACCTGTACACCAGGTTTCAACCGAATCCATCCATAACTTCTTGAGATATGATGCTGTACATCGTTTTTAGCATCATCTCTCATTGGTGAAGAATCAATGAAAAAAATACTCGTGTCTGGATCTGGATTCCTTTCGGGATCTTCACCTAAATTTAATCTAATCAATTTGTCCTTGTCATACACACAAACTGTCCACAAAATTTCATCAGAATCCATCCACAACTTTTTGAGATATCCTGTTCACAGACAGACACACAGACACACAGGAATGAAACATAACCTCCCTCCACCTTTGGTGGAAGAGGTAATTAACCTCAACATAAACAGACACTGTTGTAAGGTTTTTCTGAAACCACCATGGATTCAAGAGGGAATTTGGAATTTTGATCAAAGTAAGCACACAAGTCTGTTCTTTTCATTCTGTAACTAGAGTGAAGTCGATGGTGAGTCATTGCAAATCCCCATGCATCCCACCTCAATGAAAGTTGAAAGATGGCAAAAGGTTCCACCAGGAATGACCCAATATCAAATTTTGAGGGTTTGATTTACTGTCCCCCCCCCCCTCCACTCCTCTCATCTCATCTTTACCCCTGTGACCCCAAGTCCCCACCCCCTGGGGCAGGAACCAGGGGTCAAATAATAATTTAAAAAATCATCACATATTTAATGCGTTACCCAATGTTGATTGCAAAAACAAAGTTTCATTCAAAAAATAAATAAATAAATACTTTAAAATGGGACAGTAATTGTTCTGATATTTGACCTTTTGACCACTTTGCAGGGACTGAGGCCAAAAATGATATTTTTCTTGCACCCTTGTGTCATGTGGTGATCATAACTACCAAGTTTGGTGCATTTCTGCACAACCATTTAGGAGAATATATTGTAGCATGGCAGACGGACATGTAGCATGTAGCATGGCAGATGGCAGACAGACAGACCCAATTAAAATATCCCCTCTCCTCCCTCCCCCCATTATTTTTTTTCAAAAAGCATTGGGATAATAAAGTATGGCTAAACCAATGATGCAATGCACTGAAAGCAAAGCAGCAGGACTGGAGTTTTTAGTGGACTTCGTTCTTGTGGGAATTGAACACAGACTACAGAACTCAAATGAAAGTGCATGCTACCTCTCAGCTGTCTGGTGGGGTCCCACAATGTACAAACACAAGAAAAAGACAGCGTTAATGAGCAACCTCCACCCTCCATTCCACCAACCCCTCTTCTTAGATCTCAAGGTTAACCCTTACCCTCACTCTATCCAATAGTTTTCCTTTTGTCTCCTACTCTTTACTTTACAATCTCTCCTTATTTTGATAATGTTTCGAAAATTTGTTTAATCAACTTACCTTCCTCCACTCCCACCCCCTCAACTCTCACCACATACACTGTGTACATCATATATAGGTGGCTCTTCATTGGAAGTATATGGGGGAGGAGAAAAAAAAAACAAAGAAGTAAAATGCAAGTGATGAAAAGGTGTTGAGGGAAAGAGCAACACCTTCGGGCAATCCCTCTCCTCCATGGATGCTCTATCAAAGCATTCAATGAGGTAATTCAGCATTTCAGTTTCTCTGCACACCTCGATGCTGAATCGGTCACTCCGTGCCTCAAGTGTCACGCAAGATCCCCCAGCACTGTGAGGAATTAGGAAGGTCAGAACATCAGACAAAGAGCATGTTATAAATCAACCAACAAACGCCTCTCCTGCTGAAGAGCCACTTAAACGACCCTCGTCCGCGAGGCCTCAGGCACATACATGGAACATTTTGGTTTGAAAACGAATGCCTAAAATCTATTCGGACATGAAACTATCGCGTTTAATATTATGACTGTTAAAAAGAGTATTTACAAAATTTGAGAATAAATGGAATCAAAATGCTAAAATCTATGAAATATGCAATCCTGGACAGGTCACCACTCCGACACAGAATACCAGCATGCTGGCACTCATTTTGCCGACCTCAGAAGGATGACAGGCAGAGTCAACCCCACCTGGTATTAATTAAACAGCCAAGTGGGATTTGAACTCAGGATCCGAGGATCCCTAACCCACCACCCTAACCATTAAGCCAACACCAGGCAAAATCTAAACCTGTGCCGCAAAAAATAATAATAATAATAATAATAATAATAATAATAATAACAATAATATTCTGAAACACCAAGCACTGACGACGTCTATTTTTCCTCCCTGCACACTCAACATCCACACACAAGATTGAAATCCATATAATGGCCATTAAAAGTTCTGATGCAGGAAGTTTTAAGAAATTCCCTGAAATGCACACCACCATTAAGCCAACACCAGGCATGTGGGGGGGGGGGGGGATGCAGAGATAAAATGTATTTTTTATCCCAAAAATATTGCAACCAACCAACCGGCAGACACGCACACCAACTCATGAAGAGAAATCCACATCAATATTCAGAATCTTTCAACATTAGAATCACAGTTAAAAATAAACATAGGGGCAATACCCCTGGGTGCTCACCTATTTGAATTATGATACTGAGGAGGAAGTCAACATGGGACAGAATCAGCAAGATGTACCTACCAATGTTATAGCAAATATCTATTTTGGGGGGCAAGCACCCCCCCCCCAACACCCGTAAATCCCTTTTGACCCGGACTTTTTAAAAATAATGTGAACAAACTTTGGTACATCATGGGTAATGAAGGTTATAGTCAAGTTGCATTGGAATTGTGTGTGTAGTTTCGGAGAAGAAAGCAAATACACATTTTGGGAGAACCACCCCCCCACTGTAAAACAACTTAAACCCCGACTTTTTTTTTCTTTTTTAATGTCGTGAACAATGTGTCGTTTCTGAGAAGTAAGCAAGTACCTGTGTTTGGGGGACAACCCCCGTAGACCTCTCATGGCCCGAATATTTTAATTCCATGAACAAAATTTGGTACATACATGGAGATGAAGGTTGTGGTGAAGTTTCATCAAAACCATACGTGTAGTTTCAGAAAAGAAGTTGCAAGTATTTGTAGACGGACAGACGACGCAACATCCCGTAAGCTCCCTGGAACGACGTTCCAGGTGAGCTCAAAATCCATGACAAATTATTTGATTTGAAGAGATTTCAGAAAGCAATGGGAATGGTGGGTGCAAAATGATGTCATTACAGACGCTGTAGTCACTGCAATAAACCATGAACAGTGACAAGTCGTGTTTTTTGGCATAACTTTTAATAAATAAAAAATAAATGTTGGAAATAAAATGAGTTGACCTTCTGAACTATTCTCTAATTCTGAAGAAATTAACATAAATTTTCCATGTGGACATCACTGCAGTATCACATCCGTTATGTTTAATCCAACACCATGCGTGAAATGGTTAGGCGTTCCTTATTAATCGGTAAATGCACATCTGAATATGAAGCAACTTCTGCATTTTTGCATATTTATCCCAAAACACAGAAATAAATAAAGATCAAAATGCCATACGTTGTAATTTGAAACGTGTGCACTTTTGAAAAGTTACACATTTGTGGAATAAGGAAAGAAAGAAAAGGGGACGTGCCCGATTACACAACACCACTGAGCGACAAGCAATTGTACACAATTCTCTCAATGTTCTAAATCCAGCCCATCCTCCAAGACCTTGAGATTTAGGCTTGCCTTTGGCCTCACTTCATATGTTGACAGCTACGACACAGCTCCAACGTGCAAAGTTCACTTCCCAGCTGAAATGAAATGAGTTCTGTGCACGCACGCATCATCAATAAAAAAAAGTTGTGTTTATGAAAATGTTGTCATCACAAATGACAAGGCAGTAACATCTGCAGAGCAGCATGTATAAGTGACGGGAAGCAATGGAATTTTCTCAGGCTCAGACTGGAGTGAACTCCATTTACTTGATGCTTCCGCATGAAAGTTCAAGTGGACTTCTAAAGAATGGAAGTGTGAACATTCCGATTCGCTCCACATTCACCACCATGTTACTGTTGAAGTGCCACCCCACCCCATTGCCAACGTGAAGCTTCTGACGTCCACAGGGATGCGACGTCATCCATAACATTTTACTGCTCCAAGCAGCCAGGTCAGCATTCATCTGCAAGGGATTTTCCAGCTCCTAAGAAATGCTAAGTGTTATATTGTGCTGCGAGCACAAGGTCCTTTCCAGAGTCCGATTGATGTTGGTCTCCTCGATTGCTCTTCTGGCAAATCGACATTCTTGACTTTGATCCGTATCTGCTATTTGTACCTTTGAATTCTTTTATCACATTTGTATTGTCCTATTTTCCTTTTCTTTTTAACCCTCGCCAGAGGAGAGGGTATTGCATCTGGGTCCGTTTGTTTGTAGCCTACGTTAGCACATTCTGTGTGGACAAACAAACACCACCTCGTGGTAGCCAGTAGAACACTATCTTTTTCTCAACAGAGAACATCTATAAAGTGTGTACAATTAGAATGTGAGTATGTCTACAAAATATGTACGGTAAAAACCACACAAAACAAGTCCTGGTGAGGGTCTGCAATCGTTGATTACTCTATATAGTTCTCCTTGTTTTGACAATTTAACTTTTTGAATAAATCACAGAAGCCTCATTGAGGTGTGTGTGTGTGTGTGTGTGTGTGTGTGTGTGTGTGTGTGTGTGTGTGTGTGTGTGTGTGTGTGTGTGTGTGTGTGTGTGTGTGTGTGTGTGTGTGTGTGCCACTCAACACTGTCCCAGAGTTTGTCTATATTTGCTTTTCTGCCTCCTTTCATCCTTTTTCATTGCTCTACCATGTGCCATACTTGTTTTTGGATTGTCAAAAAATAAATAAATAAAATAAAAAATACAAACGCAAAAAATATATTTGGAACTTCTTCCTACCCTTGTAATCTGAAGAATAAATATGCAAATATTTTTTAGAGGGGGATCAATGCATGCATAAAAGGCGAGGCAGAAAGAAAAACAAACCTGCATGCACCGCGAGAGAAAACACGTGCAATTAAAACCTCACTACCTTGATCCCAAAGGAACGCTTTCTCCACTGTCATCATCGCTGCTACTGTCATTCCTGCCACACTCCTCGGGTGGCTCCGATAGGAGCGACAGTAGCATCGACAGCGGGTCACCAAGATAACTGTAACGATGATCACAAACCCACGGCCGAAAGACAAGGAAGTACAAGGATGTGAACGAGAGGAGGAATGATATGGGTCAGGAAAACAAATGGAAAACATGAAAAGCAGCAAATAAAATAGAACGAGTATGAAAATGTTTTTGTTTTGTTTTTGGCAGTAATTAAGTAATGATGAGCTATAGTGAAGGAAATCCACCAATTCACACCATTTTCGCAAATGTATTCACAAGCGTATACCTAGTGGTACGTGGCCGTGAAGGTGAAGCAGATTGCACTGGGGGATGCATCAGAAAGGTAGGGGAGGTAAGAGAAGGGGAGAGGGAGGTTGTGGTCGGAGAACGTCCAAAACTGGCTGGACTGAGTCTCGGTAGTCTGGGCTGAGGGCTGCAATTGAAGAGGCTGTTTGCAGGGAGGTCGAGTATAGTTGTTGCAAAAGATTTGTTTTAAGTTTATGGGAATGATTGTAGCAAGTCAGGACCAGACAAAAACAAAGGAAGGAAAGAAAGGAGGAAAGAAGCAACACATTTCATTGATCAAAACGAGTAAAGCAAAAGGTTGTGAAAAATAATTTGAAGAGCAATGAAATAAAAACCGTAATGAGAAAAATAAAGATGTCAATAATGAAAGTTTGTCAGAGGCACAATATATTCCTGCCTCCAATAAAGTTGGTTGATGTTATCTTGTCAATAGGTTTATCATTGAGTTGGGGGGGGGAGGGGAGATAAACAATTAATTTTTTAGCACAAAAGAGGATGTTGTGTACATGGTACATATTTACTAGTCCATATGAAGACTACAACTGTCATAGTAAGAGCAAGCATCAAATTGTTTTCACCCTATCATCGAGATACAAGTGCTGCATATACAAGCAGAGGCAATACCGAACAGCTCACTTTGAGCATCATGGCATCTTGAGCTGCAAAACCAAAAGGTTTCAGCAGTTTAGGACAACAAATGACTTCCCACAATCCCAATTAGGATAAAACATCAAGACGTTGTTCCAGTTCCGAGTGTGACAGTCTACATCTTTCAGAACCACAGGAGATACCTTGAGCTGGTACTGGCTGCCAATTCAGCTCCTCCACATGCCGAGGAACCGGGAATGTTGCAGGGGCTCGTAGCAGTGATCGGGAAGGAAGAGCCGGCCGCGATGCTAGCAAAAGGGTTCTCCACAAGGGGACGTGATCGCATAATCAGCACCTCCATCAGGATCTGCCCAATCATGTCTTTGCAATCTGCATGCAATGTTGAGAAACTAAGGATTAAAAAAAAAGAAAGAAAAAGAACAGAGAACGAAATAAAACTTTAGAAAGCGTCGACTCGAAGCAAAATAAGACGTTTTGGAATTCAAAGCTTAGAAATTGTAGGGTCTTGGAAACAGTGATTTTCCACTTCAAAAAAAAATGCAGTTTCGGTTCCAAAAAAAAAAAACATTTGGTTTCAAAAGCTAAATTCTGTTTTGTGTTGTCAAAGAATAAATAATTTTTTTTTTTTTTAAGCAGCAATTATTTGTGCACTTCCATTGGGAATTTTTCTTTTCTTGGTTTTTGTGATTGTCCAGACTGGATTACCACAGCATCATTTAAAAAAAGAACAAAAAATATATACACCTCAATCCGAAGGACAAGGAATACCGTTCACACCCAGAGCGTGAGCACAGTCAATGCTCCGCTCGCATAAATCGCCGCTGCTTCAGACGAGCGTCACTGTAAATCTCGATCTCTATTGCTGGCACTAAACAATGAATAAAATTCCATCCAACAATCTCAGTCAAAGTAAAATTTGATTTGAAAGTCAAAAAAAATTTTAAAAATACAATTTTCCTCAAGTTTTTACCCAAAAACCTCCATGATGACCCTGGGTTGTATATTTTGCCTTCAGAGGTGAGAGGTGCGGGGTGTGCAGCCCACAGGTACAGGAATCTGTGCTGGGAGAGCCACGATTCATGAATGGAGCCAGCGGTTGCAACAACCAGGAACGTGGACACACCAAGTAATGGTGTCAATGGGAAGCGAGTCCAGGTAATGCAGGTCAGGACAGGGAATCTTCCCGGGGGGTGGGTCCAAGTGTGTGCCCGAGAGCATGAACGCAGGGTGAGCCCCGCAAAGGAGCAGCTTATGCCAGAACCCAACGCCATGGCCGAGACAAAACCGCCGGTATGTGAAGCGTGCACTTCGGTGCTCACAAAGCTCCCAGTGGGGGGAGGTCAACGTGGTGCCCGCCAGTGTGTGGAAAGGGTGGGGGTAATAGCAAGCGCAAGAGTGAGAGTACAAGCACGTTAAGTATGAGTATGGCGTATTAATGAATTGAGTAGAATGGAAGAGAAGGAAGAAAGAGGAACACCAGCAGGGGAGCCACATTTAATGACAGACTGGTTCGGGCGAGAACCAGGATGAATATCCCTGAGTTTTTGTTCACTGTTCTGGCTCAGGTAGAGCTGCAAGACATACTGAGGCTGTCACATGAGGGAGCACACATGCACACAATATAGTTAGGAATGGACGGGCATGCTCCCTCTGGGTCTTTTGAGAGACTCGGTGTGCCAAAAGAAAATGGCACACGGTGTGTGAATTGCGTGGACCCCTTAGCTTTGGAGAGGAGGAGGTCGCCGTGTAAATTGGGGTGGGGGAGGGGAAGGGGTGCACAAGACGTGTCCCCAGTGAGCCCTTTAGAAAGGGAGGGGGATGACGACGAAAGGGAAATTTTTGCAGCGACACCCACTAATAATTGCGAAAGGGTTGGGGCACCATGGGGGCGATGGCACCATGGGGGCACCATGGCACGAGGTGGCGGTACGAGACGGAAGGGGGCAGGGTGAATCTCCGAGGTGGCGGGACGGGACGGGACGGTCGCGAAGCCCCGAGGTGGCGGGACGGGACGGGACGGTCGCGAAGCCCCGAGGTGGCGGGACGGGACGGGACGGTCGCGAAGCCCCGAGGTGGCGGGACGGGACGGGACGGGAGCGAAGCCCCGAGGTGGCGGGACGGGACGGGACGGGAGCGAAGCCCCGAGGTGGCGGGACGGGACGGGACGGGAGCGAAGCCCCGAGGTTGCGGGACGGGACGGGACGGGAGCGAAGCCCCGAGGTGGCGGGACGGGACGGGAGCGAAGCCCCGAGGTGGCGGGACGGGACGGGACGGGAGCGAAGCCCCGAGGTGGCGGGACGGGACGGGACGGGAGCGAAGCCCCGAGGTGGCGGGACGGGACGGGACGGGAGCGAAGCCCCGAGGTGGCGGGACGGGACGGGACGGGAGCGAAGCCCCGAGGTGGCGGGACGGGACGGGACGGGAGCGAAGCCCCGAGGTGGCGGGACGGGACGGGACGGGAGCGAAGCCCCGAGGTGGCGGGACGGGACGGGAGCGAAGCCCCGAGGTGGCGGGACGGGACAGGACGGGAGCGAAGCCCCGAGGTGGCGGGACGGGACAGGACGGGAGCGAAGCCCCGAGGTGGCGGGACGGGACAGGACGGGAGCGAAGCCCCGAGGTGGCGGGACGGGACGGGACGGGAGCGAAGCCCCGAGGTGGCGGGACGGGACGGGATGGGAGCGAAGCCCCGAGGTGGCGGGACGGGACGGGACGGGAGCGAAGCCCCGAGGTGGCGGGACGGGACGGGACGGGAGCGAAGCCCCGAGGTGGCGGGACGGGACGGGACGGGAGCGAAGCCCCGAGGTGGCGGGACGGGACGGGACGGGAGCGAAGCCCCGAGGTGGCGGGACGGGACGGGACGGGAGCGAAGCCCCGAGGTGGCGGGACGGGACGGGACAGGAGCGAAGCCCCGAGGTGGCGGGACGGGACGGGACGGGAGCGAAGCCCCGAGGTGGCGGGGCGGGACAGGATGGGAGCGAAGCCCCGAGGTGGCGAGTGGGGCGGGACGAGGGGAAGCTCAGAGGGGCGGGACGAGGGGGAAGCTCAGAGGGGCAGGATGAGAGTGAAGCTCAGAGGGGCGGGGCGGGACGAGGGGTGAAGCTCAGAGGACCGGGGCGGGACGAGGGGTGAAGCTCAGAGGACCGGGGCGGGACGAGGGGTGAAGCTCAGAGGACCGGGGCGGGACGAGGGGAGCTCAGAGGGGCGGGGCGGGACGAGGGAAGAGCTCAGAGGGGCGGGGCAGGACGAGGGGGTAGCTCAGAGGAGCGGGACGAGGGGGTAGCTCAGAGGAGCGGGACGAGGGGGGAGCTCAGAGGGGCGGGACGAGGGGGAGCTCAGAGGGGCGGGACGAGGGGGAGCTCAGAGGGGCGGGACGAGGGGGAGCTCAGAGGGGCGGGACGAGGGTGAAGCTCAGAGGGGCGGGAAGAGGGGGAGCTCAGAGGGGCGGGACGAGAGAGAGCTCAGAGGGGCGGGACGAGACGAGGGGTGAAGCTCAAAGGGGCGGGGCAGGACGAGGGGGTAGCTCAGAGGAGCGGGACGAGGGGGAGCTCAGAGGGGCGAGACGAGGGTGAAGCTCAGAGGGGCGGGACGAGGGTGAAGCTCAGAGGGGTGGGACGAGGGTGAAGCTCAGAGGGGTGGGACGAGGGGGGAGCTCAGAGGGGAGGGACGAGGAGGGAGCTCAGAGGGGCGGGACGAGACGAGGGAGAGCTCAGAGGGGCGGGAGGAGACGAGGGGAGAGCTCAGAGGGGCGGGACGAGGGGGGAGCTCAGAGGAGCGGGACGAGGGGGAGCTCAGAGGAGCGGGACGAGGGGAGCTCAGAGGGGCGGGACGAGGGGAGCTCAGAGGGGCGGGACGAGGGGAGCTCAGAGGGGCGGGACGAGGGGAGCTCAGAGGGGCGGGACGAGGGGAGAGCTCAGAGGGGCAGGACAAGGGGGGAGCTCAGAGGGGCGGGACGAGGGTGAAGCTCAGAGGGGCGGGACGAGGGGGAACTCAGAGGGGCGGGACGAGGGGGAGCTCAGAGGGGCGGGACGAGGGGGAGCTCAGAGGGGCGGGACGAGGGTGAAGCTCGGAGGGGCGGGACGAGGGGGAGCTCAGAGGTGCGGGACGAGGGGGAGCTCAGAGGTGCGGGGCGGGAGGAGGGGAGAAGCACAAAGGACCGGGTCGGGACGAGGGGTGAAGCTCAGAGGACCGGGGCGGGACGAGGGAAGAGCTCAGAGGGGCGGGGCAGGACGAGGGGGTAGCTCAGAGGAACGGGACGAGGGGGAGCTCAGAGGGGCGGGACGAGGGGGAGGTCAGAGGGTCGGGACAAGGGTGAAGCTCAGAGGGGCGGGGCGGGACGAGGGTTGAAGCTCCGACGACCGGGGCGGGACGAGGGGGGAGCTCAGAGGGGTGGGGCGGGACGAGGGGAAGCTCAGAGGGGCGGGACGAGGGGAAGTTCAGAGGGGCGGGACGAGGGGAAGTTCAGAGGGCGGGACGAGGGGAAGTTCAGAGGGGCGGGACGAGTGGAAGCTCAGAGGGGCGGGGTGGGAAGCTCATGGGGGGGATGAGGGGGAGCTCAGAGGGGGTCGGGACGAGGGGGGAACTCAGAGGGGCGGGACAAGGGGCGAGCTCAGAGGGGCGGGATGAGGGGGGAGCTCAGAGGGGCGGGACGAGGGGGAGCTCAGAGCGGCGGGGCGAGACGAGGGGGAAGTTCAGAGGGGCGGGGAGAGACGAGGGGGAAGCTCAGATGGGAGGGGAGGGACGAGGGGAAGCTCAGAGGGGCGGGGCGAGGAGGAAGCTCAGAGGGGCGGAACGAGGAGGAAGCTCAGAGGGGCGGGACGAGGAGGAAGCTCAGAGGGGCGGGACGAGGAGGAAGCTCAGAGGGGCGGGACGAGGAGGAAGCTCAGAGGGGCGGGAGGAGGAGGAAGCTCAGAGGGGTGGGATGAGCTATTCCACCAATGCAGATTAGAGCAAGAAGGGGTAATGTCAGCAGCAAAAGGTCAGACTATCTGAGCGGGGTTTGGTTCGCTTGGAAGGATCCAAATTAGGTGGGAGAATCGGTGGATCAGGTGAGAGGATGGCTTAGTTTTGGATAGAATATGGCAAAGCCAGCTGTTTTGCCTGCTTGTTAGCCAGTACCTGCAGGATATCACGACCTAAACTCACTTTCCCGGCCTGTACAATCAACCATCTGTACCTGCCAGCCTGTACCATCATCGCCACCTGCTTGCTTGGCATGACTGCTGCGTGCTAGCCATGTGCACCCTGCAGACAGGAATACCAACGTGGTTTGTTAAGGGGAAACTCAGCCTTCAGGAGCCAACCACGAATAAACAATGAACTGGGCCAACTGATGAGAGGGAACAGCCAAAGGAAGAGACTCACTTTGAGGAGGAGAAAAACGAAGATTTGAAATGTCGTGAAGAATGTGCTGCAATCCCACCAGCCACTTGTACATATGGCTATTTTTGTTTTATTGAAAATATCTCAGAATTAGAACAGTTAGGTATGTGCATAGTGAGGATGAGGAGAAAAAGTTTTAACACAGAATAGGGAAATCATTGCATGCATGTGGGATGAGAACAAGTGTGCTGGCGTGGGATTAGGAACCAACCCGACACTGTCCATCCAGGTACAGGACAGTCATCAGAGAAAGAGGCGGTTCAGTGTTGCGGTAACAGGGTTAGAGGTAACAGGCGTAAAATAGACCAGTTATGCAATTACTAAACATTCAGCATAAGTATGTAATATGTGTATGAAAATGATAAAGCCCGTGTCGAAGAAGTTTGTCAAAATGAAAACGATAGAATGCACACCTCCGAGCTGTCCATTCTGGGTTTGCATCTCGGCCCAGTTGTAAATTGCAGTCTTGGTGTTTTGCAGTTGCAGTGATGGATCAACGTGTGTGTGCCATCCCTCAGATGGAGGATAAACTGGACATCCTATCTTCCAGCATTAGTTGGAGGACATTAAAGATCCAAATACAACAGTACTCACCACCGGGTGGCTGCAGAGAGAAGTCAGGTTCTAAGCCCGGCAGGAAAATTAGGTCCCGTCCTGGATGATCACAAGACACGCGCAAGATCCGGCATGTCAATTGTAGCAGTTGCTCCGGAGTGTTCTCGCCCCTTTCCCTGAGCAAACTTATCACCTGCAAGCAAATGTGGTGAATGACAATGTGGATCCTGACATTCCTTAACTTTTCTCCTTGTTTATTTAGCAACAGCCAGAATAACAGGTCTCATCCCATATTTGGTATCCATCATGACTTATCGATGCAAACATCAATCTCAATGTCGAGCATTTCATTCATAACTTCAATCACATTAAAGTGGATTTATCAATAAGGATTTGAAAAGAGCCCACTTTCTGCCCTGGGGAACAAGTTACGCATGCCAGTGCAATTTTTTTGTTTGTTTTTTTAGTAAAATATTGGCTGATGAGCAACTCACATTTGGACCATGAATTACTTTGACAGTCAACAGGATGGGTGGGAAGACGGGGGAGGTGGGCAGGGGGGATTTGCTTGGGCTTGATGAGCTGGTGCAAACGGTTGTTAAAAGCAGACAGACTGATTACATTGGGAACAATTGAGGATTAACGAGGAAGAACAGTGGGGAAGTTTGTTTGCACATTATAGTGGGGGAAGGGCAACGGTCATAATCTCCAAAACAAACTTCGACACAAGCTCTATCATTTTCACAAAGAAACCACACACTTATGCTAAACTTGTATGAATGGTATAATTAGTCTCTTTTATACCTGTTCCCACAGTAACATATTGTTACGGATTTGTAAACTTACCTCAGGGGGAAGAGCATACATGGACACATGGGTGACCCGTGGATTAGTTATTTCTTTAGTCTTTGTGTAGATAGTCCTTGACTCCTTGTCTAAGGGTATTTCGGGTGGTATGCGTTGAGGTTAGTTCCTGTTTTTGCGGTGTGATGTCTTCGTGCGCCTCCCCCCCCACTGCTCCTTTCAACAATCCCTCCTTTACCCCATCTGTCCACCCCAATCCTTTCAACAATCCTTTCTTTACCCCATTAGTCCATTTCCCTACCTCTGCTCCTTTCAACAATCCCTCCTTTACACCATCAGTCCGTTTCCCCCTCTGCTTTTTTCAACTCCCCAATCATCCCCTTCACCAAACTCATGCCAACAATCCCTCCTTCACCCCATCGGTTTTACCCTCAATCCCGCAGCCTTTTAGCTGTCCCTCTGTCCGGCTGCATTCCTCGCCATTATCGCTCCATTCATGCATTGTTTGATCGGGCACATTCAGTCCTTCTGTGATCATGGATCCTTCGGGCCAATCCGATTACCTTCACCGCATGGGACAGTGTCCATTCTCGCATGCATGATCATGGCACGAAGTGCAGCACTTTTCCTGTGCATAGTTAAGTGTGGCACG
>NC_140970.1:66197168-66354668 GCF_056783735.1 Eptatretus burgeri | reverse complement strand
ATTGTTGATGCTCTGGGGAAAGAGGATAGCTGGCTTGCTTGGGTCCCGTGACGAGCGATTCCACCGCGACCTCGTCGCCGACCGCCGTCTTCCTTGCCTCGGACACGAGCTCCTCGGTCTCTTCCCCAATTCTCCTCAGCCGACTGCAGCAAACCACCTGTACGCCCTCGCCTCCCGACTCCACTCCGCGCTCCAACCCGACTCTGCCCAAAACACTCTCCGCTCTTCCAAGGCCGACTCTCCGCTCTTCCAAGGCCGACTCTCCGCTCTTCCAAGGCCGACTCTGCTAAAACTGACTACTCAAACTGACTCT
The DNA here is from genome assembly GCF_056783735.1 of Eptatretus burgeri. Lineage (NCBI taxonomy): Eukaryota > Metazoa > Chordata > Myxini > Myxiniformes > Myxinidae > Eptatretus > Eptatretus burgeri. Next base: position 66,354,355 of record NC_140970.1, on the reverse strand, counting down.
CCCCCCCCCCCCGATTCGCCTAGCGCTCGGCACTTTATAGGCCGGCAGGAGAACCCATATGCAAATTTCTGGATCAGAATGTGCTCGGGGGTGGAGCCACGCTCGCCCATTGGGCGGAGAAAAAGGGGCGTGAATCTCCCCTGATCCTAGAATTTGCACATCTCGATTTTACACCGACACGCCTGGAGGCGGGGCCAAACCGCCCCGCGCTTGCTGATTGGACGGATCAGAAGTGGGCGTGTAGTATTCCTGATCCGAATTCTCCTCGGAAAGGCCGCATTTTGCACTCGCGGCTCGGCGCGCGTCCCGTACGAGCCCAGGACAGCCTGACGCTCGGCGCCCACAAGTGGTATGGGAATGGCCGCAGAAGGAGAGAGGTGAAGGTGGTGGAGAGTTTATGGTGGTGGTTTATGGCCATGGTGCCGTTTGGAATGGCGGTGATGCGATGTTTGCGGGAGCGAGTTGTGAAGGTAAAGATCGTGGCTGTTGGCGTTGTTGTTGTTGTGAAGCGGCGTTGTGGTTGGTGGTTGTTCTGTGATGGCGGTTGAGACGTGGTTGGTTCAAAATAAAGATAGAACAGAAAAACGACTATCTCAAAGCGTCACAGCCCGAATGAATCACATTTATTCCCTCTAAACAACAGGTTTGGGACTAACTGCACATGTACTTACAGAGATATCTCACCTACGGGACCTGAATGGTGGTTTGCAAATTTCCTCAACCGCAACACCTCGATAAATAAATCGCCATTTTTGCTGTGGCAACTAAGAACAAAAATAATGAGTTTGCTTGTTCTTTCCACCCGAAAATAAACAATCTTCGTGAGAGGGTAATTTGCATCTTTTTTGCCATGTGGTTCAGCCATTGAAATAATGGCACAAGCCTTGCGCAGTCAACATATGCATGGAACAAATCCTCTGTACAAATGCAGAAAGGGCAGCACCCGGATATGGGAGAAAAATTACTTAACCACTAATTCGAAGGAATAATTCAATGTGCTAGTCTCCACTGTAAATCTCCAGTCCTTTTAGCAACCAGCTTACTGTAGAAAGAGTTCCATACAGGCTCAGATAGGAGTCCTTCCGGCATGAGTCTTTTCCATCTAGCCACTCCCTTCAATGGAGAGTCTTCGAGTAGGACCCGAGTAGACAGTCTATATTGGTCTTTACTGTAATATTTCTGAAAAATATTTTTTTCCTGAGCTAATGGGGGATAAATCTCTGACTTGGTTGTACAATGAACCCAGGAAACCCTCGGTCATTTGTTGTCAACAACCTTTCTTGAGTCCATTTTAGTTCAAGTTGAGAACTTTTTTTCACAATTTCTCTTAGGATTTTACCAATCGTCCTATTTGACGATATCCTTGTCATATCTGCTATCTCTGGCACTGATTTCCACCCCAACCCGGAATCATGGCGGAGATGTAGTATTTTGATCATGCCTGCTGCAATAAAATATGTTGATAAAGGTCATGGCTTCTAGGAATTGCAGGAAACAATGGGTTGTAAAATAGGGGTTCTTCCATAAACATATTTGTAGCATAAGTTTCCTGCTGGCGACTAACCGAAAGGCTCTGCCAAGCGTTCAAAAGACTGATAAAATGTTGAAAGACGAGATATATCAACATGTTGGAGTTTGATCAAGAAGAGTTCAAGGCTGAAACTGAGCCCACTTGCTTGTTGCAAGATGTGATGGGCCAGAAGTCGGCTAAGCAGCTGTTTCTCATGCATCAACATCTGAGTGGAGCACAGCTGAAAGGCCATTATGCGGCTTTTTATGTCGACAAGTCCTTGGCCACCTTCAGCCAACGGGCGGCATATAACATTTGGCTGCAACCAGTGAAAACCACTCCAGAAAAAAAATCAACCAGTAGTCTTTGAACAGCCTTCAGCAGCACTTCTGGTGGTTGGAGGCAGATAAACTTATGCCACAAAGATGAGGCAACCAAATTATTTACAACTTGAACCCTAGATCTGAAGGAAAGGTGGGGTAGGGCTCTCTTCCATAGTCCTAATCTTTTTTTAACATGTTCAACCATCCCATCCCAATTTTTGAGGACAAAGAATGGGGTCCCAGGAACACGCCTAGATATTTGACTCCCTCTTCCACCCATTTTAACTTTGAAGGCAAATGCATCGGTGGTACTATCCGTGTCCCCAGCAGATTGTTTTTAAGACTGGGAACCCATAAGGCTTTACTCTTATTCCAATTCCAGTTCATTGAAGATACCAAGCAAAAGAGATTTAAACACTTAACAAATGCAGATATATCATTGTCAATCTTAATGACCACAGCGACATCATCTGCATAAGCTGATCATCTGCATAAGCAGATGTTGACATAAGCAAACCACAGCGACATCTTCTGCATAAGCAACTATCGAAGGAATCCCTGTGGATACAGTTACTCCTGAAAGATTTTTCCTGAATAGAATCAGAAGTGGTTCTATAACCAAGGAGAATAATAAACCAGAAACAGGGCACCCTTGCCTCACCCCTCTCTGCACTCGTATAGGAGAGACGAGCTCATCATCAATTTTAAAAATACTGAATATTGTTACGGTTGTGGAAATTCGCAAACCACCATTCAGGTCCCATAGGTGAGATATCTCACCATGTGTAATTAAGCCCCAAACCCGTTGTTTAGAGGGAATAAATGTGATTCATTCGGGCTGCGACGCTTTGAGATAGCCGTTTTTCTGTTCTATCTTTATTTTGAACCAACCGCCATCACAAAACAACCACCAACCACAACGCCGCTTCACAACAACAACGCCAACAGCCACGACCTTTACCTTCACAACTCGCTCCCACATCATCGCATCATGCCATTCCCAAACGCACCATGACCATCAAACCACCACCATAAACCCTCCACCACCCTCACATCCCTCCTTCTACCGCCATTCCCGCACCACCTGTGAGCACCGAGCGTCGGGCTGTCCTGGGCTCTTACAAGATACGCGCCGAGCCGCGAGTGCAAAATGCGGCCTTTCCGAGGAGAATTCGGATCAGGAATGCTACACGCCCACTTCTGATCCGTCCAATCAGCAAGCGGGGGCGGCTTGGCCCCGCCTCCAGGCACGTCCAGGCACGTGGAATCGAGATATGCAAATTCTAGGATCAGGGGAGATTCACGCCCTTTTTCCTCCGTTCAATGGGCGAGTGTGGCTCCACCCCTGAGCTCATCCTGGTCCGGAAATTTGCATATGGATTCTCCTGCCGGCCTATAAAACGCCGAGCAGAAAAGCAGAGTGGAGTGGCAGAAAAGCAAAGAGAGTTTTGGGGCAGAGAGAAAGAAGAGTTGTTGCGCAGGAGTTGTTGTTGCGAGGCAGTTGGAGCACGGAGTGGAGTCGGGAGGCGAGGGTGTCCAGGTCGTTTGCTGTAGTCGGCTGAGGAGAATTGGGGTAAGAGTCCAAGGAGCTCGGGTCCGAGGCAAGGAAGACGGCAGTCGGCGACGAGGTCGCGGTGGAATCGCTCGTCACGGGACCCAAGCAAGCCAGCTATACTCTTTCCCCAGAGCATCAACAATTCCCCCTTTCCCCCCGCGCTGAGATAGTGCGAAAAGGGGACCCCGTTCCCACCCCCTTCCAAGCAGTGCCAACGAAACCCGCGAAGGAGCACAAAGTCAGGGCACCGCCGCGCTGCCACCTTTGCGGCTCATCACGAAGACGCGGGTAGGACCAACCCGGTCTCGCGGACCTGACCGCTCCTTCAGGTCCCGCGCAAATATTGGCCCACAGGCCTCGTCTGCCCCCTTGTCTTTGAGGGTGGCCTTTTCTTTTGAGTAAATGTGTGTCGGCACCGTCTGTGAAGTAAAACTGTTTAAGTGTTGCCGTGTGCTCGCGTAGTCGGTAGTATCTCTGCGTCATTGTTTCTTTTGTTGCATTTGCTATATGTGTGCTCTCCGTGTGTCGTGTAAATAAAGTGCTTGCATGGTGAATTGTTCCCTGTTTCGCTGCGTCCTTTCCTTCGTTTGAATCTCCATCTTGCTTCACGTAACGGGTAAGTCGTAGGCTTAATACGCCCGACAATTAATCGGAACCGTCGAGGCCGACAATAACACCGCTCGGTTATCCCGATAGCATGGAACGGATCGCTTAAGCGGCCCGTGTCCGGAGTCGACCTGCGGCGAGGTGCGATCGCCCGGTCTACCATCCGCGTGGGTACTTAGGTAGATCGAGTTTGGCGAACAACCCTATCCCACGCGGGTGGCCGATTGGCACGATCGTGGTGAGGCCGAAAGGCCTACCCGTGACTATCTCCCGGCGTTAGTCCGAGAGGGTCATGACAGAATTGTCCGTCCGGTGGGCGACGTGCCGCGATTCGAGTCACGTGGCCGATCGCACGCCGGCGGGCGCGAATTCGCAACACTGGTGTCAGGTCGTGGGACACGAACTCATCCCCCTCCTCGCGACACTGGTGTCAGAGAGCAGGAAAACAAACTCTCCTGTCTCAAGCTAAATTCACGGGAATTGGTCCAGGGGTGAGAGGAGGGACCCCCGATTCCCTACAAATGACGAGCAATCAAAATTAACCCCTTACGAGAAATAAGATGGCGTCTCAAGGCGAGCGGGTGCCGGGGGTAGAAATGTATATGTGTAGAAATGTAGGATCCATGGCCCGGGTCGGTTCTTTTTATAATTATCAACCCACCACTAACTGTGGTCAGTGGGAGCGGCTTGAGCACGAACTTTGCCGGCAAACGGAGTCGCACAATGGCAGCGCGATCATACCTCAGCGCAGCACGGAGCGGGCTGATATTAATAGCACAACTAATGGCACAGCACGAGGCGTGAGCTCCCAGTCACCGGTTCAAGCCACGTCGTCACGACATGTGCCATGGCAGGCGTGGCAGGATGACTATGCGAGCATTGGCAGGCTTCAGGCACAATTGGGGGATGTCTTGGAAAAGGTGAAGCGTTATGAAGAATATATCGAGGAGGTGCAAAGTGGAGTGGACGAGTCACAACGGCACGCAGACGAGCTTCAGAAAAATTACGTGTACGAGGGGACACAGCGATTGGACGATTTACTGGAACGAATTCGGTGGCAAAAACATGACTTGGCCAACAGAGTCGACAAACTATGTGGGAAAAAGAATTTGGTTGTGTTTTATACCAGTCAGTTGGAATATGCGAAGAGCAAACTGAACAAAAGAATAGAGGAACAGCAGATTGGTATCTCCCAGGATAGGAAACAATGGGAGGAAGAATGGAAAACCGAGCTCGAAAAGAAACAAAAGGAGCACGACTTGGAAGTAAAACAATTAATGGAAAAATTATTGGAGGAAGCAAGGCAGTTCAAAGAACTGGAGGGGAGAGTGAGGGAAATACAGTTGGAAGAGAAAAAATGTGAACACGATGGGGAGTTGGAACAATTGAAGGAAGAGATAAGAACAGGCAATCAGGAAAGAGAAAGCCTAGAATGGAAGATAAAAAAGAGGAGAGAGACAGCTGGAGGAAAGGATGTAGGAATTGCTGGAAAAGTCAGAACAGTTCAAAGAACTGCAGGGAGAATTGAGGGAGGAAGGAGAAAGGAAAACAAAGCTCGAAAAGGAAAAACGCAAACAAGATGGGGAATTGGAACTACTGAAGCGAGAGGTAAGGGCAAGCCAGTTTGAAAGAGAAATCCTGGAAGGGGAGATAAGAATGGGAAAGGAATGGCAGAAAAAACTAAATGAATACAGTCAAAAAAAGGGACGAATTGAGGAGGGAAGCAGTGGAAAGAAGAGATGAAATGAGTGAAGAAGCATGCAAATTGAGGGAGGAATTAGAAACAAAAACTTCTGAGATACTGAAACACGAAAACAAAGAAAGAGGATTACAAGACGAACTGAGGATGTTAAAAGAGGAAAGGAAGAGAACAGAGAATGAAACGTTAAGGAACCACACTGTACAGATTGAACAATTAGAAGCCAAAGCAAAGTCGGAGTGTGCGGAGATGAGAAAGGAATTGGAAAAGAAAGCTTCTGAGTTACAGAAACACGAAAACGGAGAGATGGAATTACAAAACCAGTTGAGGATGGTGAGAGAAGAAAGAACGACAGCAGAGAATGAAACGTTAAGGAACCACACTGTACAGATCGAACAGCTGGAAGCGAAGGCCAGATTAAAGAATGAGATGAAAGAAAGAGTAATGATGGAAGAACGAATCAGACAGGAGAAGGAAGTCAGCCAACTGAAAGAAATAACGAGATTGCAGAATGAGGAACAAGGAAGACAGTGGAATAGGAAATACAAAGAACAAGGAATGAGACAGGAGAAAGATATCCGTCAATTAAAGGAAACGATGAGATTGCAGAACAAGGAACAAGAGAGACGGTGGAATAAAAAAACTGAAAGAGTATGAATTTGAAACTGAACGACAAAAGGAAAAAAAATAGGTTGGAATATGAGAAGTTGAAGGAGCAAGGAATGAAGCAGGAAGGAGAAATCAGGAGATTGAAGGACACAAGGAGATTGGAGAGGGAAGAACGAGAAGAACAATGGGAAAGAAAACAAAGGGAACATGAAGCTGAGGTTGACCAATTGAAATTAAAGGCGAGGCTGGAGTGCGAGGAGATAGACAAAGAACAGCGAATGAAACACAAAATGGAGATGAACCAAATGAAGAAAACCATGAAACTGGAGAAGGAAAGACAGGAGAGGAAACATGGAAGAGTCATGAGAGAACAGCGAATGAAACACAGGAAAGAAATGAGCCAATTGAAAGAAACGATGAGATTGGAAAATGAAGAGCAGGAGAAACTGTGGGGCAGGAAACAAGAACAATGTGAGTTGGAAATTGAACAACTAAAACGGGGAGCAAGATTGGAGTCCACGGAGAATGAAAAACTCCGGAGGGAGAATGAAGAACTCAGGAAGTTCCGAGAGGAGGAACGACTCAGAAGGAGCCAGGAAGCAGAACAACGCAACAAGGTGGGATGTGTGACAGCACCACAAGGAGCAATGTCGGTGGTGCAGGACCTAATTGACACCACTCGTCGGATGAAAGAACAATTAGGACCAACCCTAATAAAGGAGACACAAATAAAAATGGAGAAGAGGGTAGAACAACGTAATAAGGTGGGATGTGTGACAGCACCACAAGGAGCAATGTCGGTAGTGCAGGACTTAATAGACGCCACTCGTCGGATGAAGGAACAATTAGGACCAACCCGGATAAAGGAGACACAAATAAAAATGCAGACGAGGGAAGTAACAAAGACAAAGCAGGAAATGAAAGTATTGCCAGAGACACGGAAGATAGAGAGTGAATTGGACGGGGTTAGAGACGCAGACACACACAGAGGTAGTGGAGGACCATGAGGGGGAGCTGGCGGACTGGTTAGAGACCCGGTGCGAGCAGCTGGATGACCTCCTCCAGGAACGAGGGGAGGGAGTATGCCCCCTTGAGGCAACTCACGACCAGGTGGGTTCGGTCGTGCTTTGCGAGGTGGAGGGGAGGAGTGCTGTGGATAGGTGCACGGAGAGCGTGGGGGGTATAGAGGCCCTGGAACCCCTTGTGGGGACACGAATCCCCAGTGTGATTGTCCCGGTGTGTGTGGTGCAAGGTGTGAGTGCATCCCCTTGTGTGGAAGCGCCCCCGTGTGCGAGTGGTGAGGTGGCAAGTGTGCCGAAGGGCGTGCTTCCCAGCACGCCGCGTGTGGATGAGACACCGCGGGCGAGTGCCCCCGCGTGTGTGAGTGGTATGGTTTGTGTGAGGGAAATGGCACGAGTGAGTGAACGGCCGAGTGTGAGGGAGACAGCGTGTGCAAGGTCGCTGTGTGTAAGGGAGATGTCGGTCGGCATGCAGGAGCACGCAGCCGCGTCTCCCGGGGTGAGTGTAATGGAGTGGTGTGTGTGTCGTGACACGCAGGTGTGCCTGGGTGGAATGGCGATGACAACGGCGACAGAGGGACAAAAGCCTAATAGCGGCCGTAGAGGTTTTGAGAACCGCGCCGGGTTCACCCAGCAGCGAGCGCGAGGTCCGTGATGTGCAACGCACGAGGCCGCCACGTGCTCGCTTGCGGGAGTGAAGCCCGGTCCGGAAACGAGCGCGGTGAATGTTGCCGATCCCGCGACGGACAAGGTTTCGGCAGGATTTCGGATTTGGACCGGACGGGTTCTCCACGCGGGCGGGTGTGTTCAGCCCCAACGGGCAGAGCACATGTGTTCGCGTGGGGAACCCCTCGAGACGTGAGGCTTGTGTTTTTTTTATGCGCCGGGTGACGTCATGGCTGCGTGTATGGTTGGAATCCGGCAGGAGGGTGAATCCCTGCCAGATGGTACCATCCAAGAGGGACAAGGGACGCGAACAGCTGCCATGACGTCACGCCACAGGTGCGCGGCTGTGAATTGCCGTGCTGGTGCGCAGGTTGCGAGTTGCAGCGCTGGTGCTGCGCGATGAAAAAAAGAAAAACAAGCCTCGCTTTCGGGTGGACAGGATTCCTGGGCAAGGGGTGGATGATCCCCTTGGCCTGGGCACAGGATGAAACCAGTGAGGGGGAAGGGTTAGCTGAGCAAGACCGACTTCATGGGGCAGGGGTAAGTCCTCATGGAGTCCGTGGAATGGATTAGGTCGAGGGATTGTAGCCAGATTTAGGATGGAAAATGGGACATTTTGAGGACAAGGACAGACTTGTGAGTGTGTAGAGGGGACGTAGCTTAGCTACGTAGTGTTAAATGGAACGTGCTATAGTGTAAGGGATGACGTGGGAGCACGAGTTAGGCAGGGGATGTCGTTCGAAGGATGGCAGAGTTCAGCGGTGAGTGTGTTGAAGAGTTGTGGGTTGTGAGGTGAGTACATGTGCTTGGTGAGTGAGTGAGGCCACCGGGTCTGTGTGTATGGAGCGAATGTGGAATGCATGGTGCGATGAGTGATTGGGGGGGAGGCGTGACTCCCGCCCAAGGGACCCCGGAGTCAGTGTCGACTGAGTTAGTGGTCGACTGAGTCGACTGAGTCAAATTAACAAAAATGGAAGTCGTTTTGCTGTTGGTGGGAGTGTAGGCTCGAAACCCGTTTGGAGGGGTGCAGGAGCCCTGTTGACGGGCTGGGAGCGTGGCTGCGAAAGGTGAGTATCGCTGAGTGGGTACCCCGGGCACCAGGCTAGTCGGCCGTAGTAGGCCAAGGGCCCATGGGGGGAAGGGATAGCTTAGTGGGCACGGGTGCGCCCGCATGGTGCGGGGGCCCTGGGCGCCATTAGCCGCGTGGGCAGTGTTGTGGGCACGGGTGACCCTCTGAAAGGGGCCCGGGAAGCCAGCCTGCCACGTGTGCGTTTCAGGGGAGGTGCCATGGGGGGCACTCCCCGGTGTTTAGGGAGCTGGTAGGCTCGGAGGCAGTGTAGTGCCCGGGGGTGCCATAGCTGGAGATTCGGCAGAGGGAAGTGCCTGCCAAGGAGAGCCACGCGCCCCAGCCATGAGACCGTGTGAGGGCACGGAAAGAAAATTGGGGGGCAAGGCCCGAAATTGTGAGGACACTAACACAGGCGACGGGAATCTGGGTTGTTAGAACCAATAGTTTAAGCGAGAGGCGCTTGTTGAAAGCCCTGGGGTAGTTTAAAGGTTAATGGTTAGGGTAGATAGGGAGTGTACCCCTCCGCACCATCCATCCCTTCGCTCTCGTTGTGGGCCGCTGGACCCACTTTGGGTTAAGATCGCTGAAGTCTGGGGAGGCCATCCTGAGGCTTGAGTTGGGCCTCGATACAGGATGCGAGCTCTCCCTTATTCCCCTCCGGGAAGGGAACGTAGGGGTTGGGAGTAGGCTCGGTGACGAGATAGGTTAGCCAAACAAGGACGATAAAGGGGGTTAGGGGACGATTTATAGTGGGGAAGTAAAAATAAAAACAAAAAAATAATTTGGGGCTAAATTGGGTTTTTTTTACAAATTAAGGGAGTTGGTATGGACAGTGACAGGCAAAGGCGATAGGTGAGAGGGAGACAGGTAGGTAGGTCCGAGCCCGCCTTCCAAGTGGCCAGCACCACCGCACTCCCTCCACCAAACGGCAAAGGCTGGCCAGCCTCATCTGCTGGCTGTGTTGCTGCAAGGCCTGTGCCGGCCCACTTCGTCTGCCGGCTGTGTTTGCCTGCAGCGGCCTTGTTCTGCAGGCTGTGTTGCCTGCTGCCTTTGCCAGGCCATGCCCACTGCCCCTGTTCAATTTCTTTGCCCCCCCCCCCCTTGTTCATTACCATATGCGCCAGGATCAGAAAGCAACAGTTTGCAAGCGCAAGAACTGCCCTGTTGGCAGCTACAACACGGGCCTGCACCAGCAGCTCGTGCACCGTTGTTTGTTTGCGTCCATCCATTGTGTTCATTGCGTGTGCCACTTGAGCTGGCACGGAGACTGCGTTTGTGCAGCCCATGCACCGTTGTGGTTCACTGGGTTCATTTTAAAAGGGGGAGGCCTTGGACTGCGTGTGAGCAGCCGGCCACATTCGTCACCTGCGTTGCTTGAGCCAGAGACTGCATGCGAGCAGCCTGGCACCCTGCGAACTGCTTTTCTCTTTGCAGAGTCCATTGATCCTGGGCCATGGTTTAGTGTAAAATTTGTAAGTTAAGATGTATTGTACTGTAAATATGAGTGCGCCCCCGGCATGTCTGTTTAGCGCCGGCAATTTTATTTAAGTCCTCCGTGTGAGTGGATTTGTTTAGTTAGTTACTCAGCCCTCAGGTTATTTATTTTGGGGACACGAATACCATGAATGTCACACTCAGGGATCCGTAGGTAAAACGTACTCGAGGAGAACTACACATGATGGCACACGAGAATTTGACGACTCGGGACGAGTCTGTAAAAAGGGGAGGGGGTTGTGTTAAGGTTGTGGAAATTCGCAAACCACCATTCAGGTCCCATAGGTGAGATATCTCTGTAAGTACATGTGTAGTTAGCCCCAAAACCCGTTGTTTAGAGGGAATAAATGTGATTCATTCTGGCTGCGACGCTTTGAGATAGCCGTTTTTCTGTTCGATCTTTATTTTGAACCAACCGCCATCACAAAACAACCACCAACCACAACGCCGCTTCACAACAACAACGCCAACAGCCACAAACTTAACCTTCACAACTCGCTCCCACATCATCGCATCATGCCATTCCCAAACGCACCATGACCATGAAACCACCACCATAAACCCTCCACCACCCTCACATCCCTCCTTCTACCGGCATTCCCGCACCAACTGTGAGCACCGAGCGTCGGGCTGTCCTGGGCTCGTACAAGATACGCGCCGAGCCGCGAGTGCAAAATGCGGCCTTTCCGAGGAGAATTCGGATCAGGAATGCTACACGCCCACTTCTGATCAGTCCAATCAGCAAGCGCGGGGCGGCTTGGCCCCGCCTCCAGGCACGTCTGTGTGGAATAGAGATATGCAAATTCTAGGATCAGGGGAGATTCACGCCCCTTTTCCTCCATCCAATGGGCGAGCGTGGCTCCACCCCCGAGCTCATCCTGGTCCAGAAATTTGCATATGGGTTCTCCTGCCGGCCTATAAAACGCCGAGCAGAAAAGCAGAGTGGAGTGGCAGAAAAGCGAAGAGAGTTTTGGGGCAGAGAGAAAGAAGAATTGTTGCGCAGGAGTTGTTGTTGCGAGGCAGTTGGAGCGCGGAGTGGAGTCGGGAGGCGAGGGCGTCCAGGTGGTTTTCTGCAGTCGGCTGAGGAGAATTGGGGGAAGAGTCTGAGGAGCTCGGGTCCGAGGCAAGGAAGACGGCGGTCGGCGACGAGGTCGCGGTGGAATCGCTCGTCACGGGACCCAAGCAAGCCAGCTATACTCTTTCCCCAGAGCATCACCAATTCCCCCTTTCCCCCGTGCTGAGATGGTGCGAAAAGGGGGCCCCGTTCCCACCCCATTCCAAGCGGTGCCAACGAAACCCGCGAAGGAGCACGAAGTCAGGGCACCACCGCGCTGCCACGTTTGCGGCTCATCACGAAGACGCGGGTAGGACCCATCCGGTCTGGCGGACCTGACCGCTCCTTCAGGTCCCACACAACTATTGGCCCACAGGCCCCGTCTGCCCCCTTGTCTTTGAGGGTGGCCTTTTCTTTTGCTTTTGAGTAAATGTGTGTCGGCGCCGTCTGTGAAGTAAAACTGTTTAAGTGTTGCCATGTGCTCGCGTAGTCGGTAGTATCGCTGCGTCATTGTTTCTTTTGTTGCATTTGCTGTATTTGTGCTCTCCTTATGTCGTGTAAATAAAGTGCTTGCATGTTGAATTGTTCCCCGTTTCGCTGCGTTCTTTCCTTCGTTTGAATCTCCATCTTGCTTCACATAACGGGTTCGTTGTGGGCTTAATACGCCCGATAATTAATCGGAACCGTCGAGGCTGACGATAACACCGCTCGGTTATCCCGATAGCACGGAACGGATCGCTTAAGCGGCCCGTGTCCGGAGTCGACCTGCGATCGCCCGGTCTACCATCCGCGTGGGCACTTAGGTAGGTCGAGTTTGGCGAACAACCCTATCCCACACGGGTGGCTGATTGGCACGATTGTGGTGAGGACGAAAGGCCCACCCGTGACTAGCTCCCAGCGTTAGTCCGAGAAGGTCACGACAGAATTGTCCGTCCGGTGGGTGACGTGCCGCGATTCAAGTCACGTGGCCGATCGCACGCCGGCGGGCGCGAATTCGCAACAATATATTGCTGTACAGTAAGGATACATAGGCCCTAAAATTGGTAACAAGACCACATGCTTCCAACACATGATGCAAAAACATGTGATCAACACTATCAAAAGCCTTTTCTAAGTCAAGGAATATTATCCCAAATTATTTTTCCATAGAATCACACTCCAGCAAATCTCTGATCAAAAAATATTATCATAAATTGATCTGTTCGGGATACAGTAGTTCTGATCAGAGTTCACAAGATCACCAATTACCATCTTCAACCGACTGGCCAACACTTTTGACATTATTTTGTAGTCCGTACATAATACTGAGACCGGTCGCCAGTTCTTTATCTGCCGTAAGTCTCCAGTCTTTGGTAGAAGAGGCACCACCGCTCTTCTAAAACTTAGAGGCAGTTCTCCATTTATCAAAGATGATTCCAGGACATTCAGTAACTCAGGGCCCAAAAGGTCCCATAACGCCAAGAAAAACTCTGCCGGTAAGCCGTCAATTCCAGGTGCTTTCCCCGACTTCAAACCAGCAAGGGCCTGCGTTAGCTCAGGCAATGTGATCGGTGAGTCCAAGCTCAGACGCTGGGGCTCAGTGATGGAAGGAAAGTGAGAAGTTAAAAGTTCCATAGTTTGCTCACAAACAGTATGTTTTGCATAAATTTTTGAAAAGAAATCTCTAATGCACAAACGTACATCACTGGAGTTAACAACGTTTCCTCTCGAGTCAAGCAAAGAAAAAACGGTCTTTTTTGATTTATTGACAAAATCCATTTGGAAAAAGGATTTGCTGGGAGTATCTAAAACCTTGATGTTATTTATCCTTAATCTGATTAACATCCCTGCTACTTTTTCTTGCGTTAGTTCCCTCAATTGGGTCCTTTTTTCAACTAATATCATTTTGACCCTCCTGTTTCCATATCTGGCCACTTTACTCTCTAACTGTATGATATCAGCTTCTAACAGAGCCATTGTTGTATTTTTAACATTGGTGACATTTGAAGCAAACTGCTGACAAAACACTCTGATCTGTGCTTTTGCGTTGTCCCACCATAACTCTAATGAAGAAAAAGAGGCTTTTTTGAGAGTTGGATAGCCCAAAAGGTATAGAAGCCTTTTTTAAACGAAGTATCTTCAAGAAGATTGGTGTTGAATTTCCAGTACGTACTTTTATGTGAGGGTTGAGGGAAAAAGAGGCCCATGGTAACTAAATGATGATCGGAAAATAAGGATGGAAAGTGAACCGGAGAGAAAACTGCAGTCCTGAAATTCGAGTTTATGTACCACCGGTCAAGTCTAGCAAAGGATGCTCTCCCGTTAGCCCAACGTCCCCACGTATATTGAGATTCGTTGGGGTGACATAGCCTCCATGCATCTAACAACCCTAATGCTGAAAAAAAAATTGACAAACCGGCATAGGATTCAGGGTGAGGTTCTGCTGTATTCCTGTCTAAAAGAGGTTCTAAGGTACAATTAAAATCACCCCCCATGCAAATACAATCATTGAGATCAATTGAGCGAAAGTGTCTGATTAAAGACAAAAAGAAGGCTCTTCGTTCTACACTCTCACTGGGAGCATACACATTGAATAGTGTAAAATGGAAATTATTAATGACCAGTTCTAGAGAGATGAATCGGCCTTTGATGACCTCTTGGAAGTGGCATGATTCAGGTACTCGCCCAGGTCTGAATAAAAAGGCCACACCAGCAGAAGAAGAAGACAAATTACTAAAGAAGCGACACCAATCATACTCCACATCTTCAGTTATGTGCGTTTCCTGGAGTAAAAGTACATCTATATGTTTACGATCAAACAAATTTTCACTTGAACCTGGCAGATGTGACTTGCTCCATCGCCATTCATATTTAAGGTTCCAAAAATGATCTTTTTCATGGTTTATCCAAAGGCTTGAGCGGTTGCTGAGAAATTTCAGTCCCCGCTTTTGTAACAACCTTTCGAAAACGATGAAACTGTGACTTTGTCAACTTGAATTCAGCAGGCTTCCTAATGATGTCTTTTGTGGCTTGAACAAATGAAAATAAATCAGGAAAGTGATCTTTAATGATCACATTTCGATAAGTTTCATTCAGAAAGGCAAGAATAAGTTGTGGGGCTATGTATGACTGATACGATGAAGATTGAGACAACTCAGTCACCTCAGCTTCATCATTTGATTCTGAAAAATCAGACCCGGCACCACCTGGGTCATATAAATCAGTCTGAGCAGTTATTATTTCAGGTCCTGGCAACTCCAAAGATTTGCCAGAATGTTCCTCAACTTTACTCTGGTACTCAGTACGTTCAACCGGAGCAGTAACCTCGGTTTCTATCTCTTGAGGGCTGGTGTTCACTGGCTCAGTTGAATAACCAGGATAATGAATGGGATTTTGTATCAATGAAGGGGAAGTAAGGACTGAAGCATCTCCATTCTGCTCGTTCTCAGCAGGAATTGCTGGTGACGACTTGCTAATGAGCTTTCCATCAACATCAGCCTCACCTGATTCTTTACTCGTCAAATTCCCAGTGTTGCACAGTAATCCTTGAAAATCCTTTTCTTCATTACTCAATCCAAAAACATTCTCCCGAGTATCAACACAGCTTGGAGAATCCTGAGTAACACATTGAGGTGCATCCTCAACTTCACAATCTTCATCCAAAACTACCTTTTTTAACGGAAGTGTTGGAACGACTAATATCGGAAGCTCTTCGTTTCTTTGTCACAGCAACGAGATCCTCCTCCATCTCCACACTACATGCAGCAACAGCCAAACCATTTGGGTTGTCAGGGGGGATTTCATTATCTCCTAATGCTGAGATGTTGACTTATTTAGGATGAGGAACTGGAGTAAAACCCTGAGTCTTCTTGTGCGAGGAAACAACAGGAAGCGTCTGGGTATTAGGAGTTGCTCTATTCTCTACACCTGAAACCGGGGTAATGTCCTTTTCACAGTCAGTGTCATTATGACCTGCTTCACCACACTTTACACAAGATACTTTTGGACAAAACCTTTTCACATGTCCAAATGCTCCACAGCGAAGCTGAAGTTGCATACATTTGGTACTCATACTTGTTCAAGGTTACTTTAAATGAAATGTTTAGACCAGTGTCATCACCTCAATCGGGAAGAACCATATAAACCTGGCGTCAAAAACTCATCACATGTTTAATCCGTTCATCTCGAGCTCTTAGAGGAATCATCGAGATTTTTGACACAACTGTTCCGTATCGTGACAGAATACACATCAGTTTGTCATTGGTTATAAACGGGGGTACATTTGATATAACAATTCTCATTGATGGGGTATCCATTGGTGAAGCCAACATAAAGAGACCAGTCTCTGGAGTTAATCCTGAACTTACAACATCGTGAACAAATTTTTCATCAGATACAAAGACAACAATTTTCTTATTCATTTTCGATGCTGCTCTTACATTTTGATTCCCTATTATTTTCCCAACTGATAAAACAATGTCTTCGGTGGCAATTCCTTCAGATAGAACGCACACCAATGCATGCTTCCTCGTTAAATTCTCAAATGCCTCAAATCGAGTGCATGTATCCACCATATCAGCGGTTTATCTCCCCCTTTTTCTCGAGCTTTACAAAGCAAAAAGGGGGGGGGGAATAAAAGACACAAAAAACAATCACTAAAAACTAAGGAAAGTGCATTATAAGCAAAGAAAAAAGGAAAAGAAAGACCAAGTTTACAAGGCCTCATCAAACAGGTGGGCCACACCCAAATAGGCCGGCTCTCTCTCTCTCTCTCTCTCTCTCTCTCTCTCTCTCTCTCTCTCTCTCTCTCTCTCTCTCTCTCTCTCTCTCTCTCTCTCTCTCTCTCTCTCTCTCTCTCTCTCTCTCTCTCTCTCTCTAGGATACAAGGGATAGAGAAGACACAGACAAACCCCAAAATCACATTGGGGAGAAAAAAGGGGATGAGGGAGAGAGAATGGGGAGGAAAAAAGCACTAAGATCTCACCACAGCACAAAGCAGGAGCCAACGGTGGCCATGACACCACGCCCAGAAACCAAACCACCAGCAGGGGAGAGAGAGAGAGAGAGAGAGAGAGAGAGAGAGAGAGAGAGAGAGAGAGAGAGAGAGAGAGAGAGAGAGAGAGAGAGAGAGAGAGAGAGAGAGAGAGAGAGAGAGAGAGAGAGAGAGAGAGAGAGAGAGAGAGAGAGAGAGAGAGAGAGAGAGAGAGAGAGAGAGAGAGAGAGAGAGAGAGAGAGAGAGAGAGAGAGAGAGAGAGAGAGAGAGAGAGAGAGAGAGAGAGAGAGAGAGAGAGAGAGAGAGAGAGAGAGAGAGAGAGAGAGAGAGAGAGAGAGAGAGAGAGAGAGAGAGAGAGAGAGAGAGAGAGAGAGAGAGAGAGAGAGAGAGAGAGAGAGAGAGAGAGAGAGAGAGAGAGAATGCGCAAGGAGAAATAGCCCTAACCGAGCTGTGTAAAGGTCTGTATGTGCAGCGTGTACCTCCATGGGACACTCCGCCTGAGCGTTCCCACCTCGTGATGTGGCACGTCATCTCCGGCTTAATTACTTTGCTGGGGCTCGTGGCAACGTGTGCTCCGCACTGGTCCGTCTGGCTGCACGGGGGTGGCGGAATGTCGACAGCACTGCAGGGAATCTAGGGAGTCGCCCCGGATCAGGCTCTCAAAGAAGAAGAAGCACGTTCTGACAATCTCACACCAATTGTGTTCAGGAAGCAAAGCAAAAAGGCGAGAGGCGAGAGGCGTGGGGTGAGCAGCAAAGAGGTGAACAGAAAGCGAAGAGAGACTAACGGCTCTGCGCTTCCCCATTTATAAGCCCCGGGCGAAGGGTGGTGTGATGACTGGAAAGCGACACACTGGACCGAATCCTGCTCCTCTGTTGGGCCACAGAGGTCCTATCCATGCCCTGCCAGGCTCCAGGATTGAAAACAGTCTCAGTTGCCTACCAGGTTCGGCACAGGTCGGAGTTCCTGACTTTGGGCCCTGTCACACCTTGGCGTTTTAGCCAGCGTATGGCAAGGTATCAAAATGTATGTAAAACGCTGGCGTACGCTGAACTATTGATGTTTTTTTTCCAGTTTTGGACGTATTCATAACGAGTTGTACGTATGCATAACGTATTAGTTACGTACACAGAACGTTTCGATAACATATAGATAACTTATATCAATGAATGCTGAGCGTGTTGTCGGCGTTCACAACCTATGCCCAACGAAAGTCTAACTTATGCATAGCGCGGCAGCGTATCGCAGACGATCACGTGGCGTAGGCTATTAATAGGCTGCGGCTTGACGATTCAAGTCAGAACCGCACCAGACATCGAAGTGTCAAGCCGCTGTCACACCTTGACATTTTAGCCAGCGTATGCCGACGTATGAAAAATTTGCCGAATACGCTGGCACACGTCGAATACTCCTTTTTTTGGGTAAGTTTTGTATACATTAAGAGCACGCTGAAGCACGCTGGCATACGTCATAGTACGCAGAGTACGTCGACAAATTTTCAGCATGTGGAAAAATATTCGATGTACTCGGCGTATGACACACGTTCCGCATACGCTGGCCATAAGTTGTAGGCACGTTACGCGATCGTTGACACACGTTACTTGTAAGTTACTCATAAGTCGAAACACGTCTGGCATATTTTGATGACGAGCAGGAAGATGTAAACCCACCATTTCTTGGGTTAAACACCATTTTAACTCCATGCACGTGAAGCAAAAAGTGGGGTTAAGCAATTGGTTTACTTCCGTCTGTCAACAAATGTCAGTTTACAATTGAGGAACAACTTCATTTAAAATGAATGTTATATTTTGGAAACGAATCGGAAAACACACCTGTAGTTTAACAGTACTTTGGCTCTGAATTCCTCCCGATCGCACATGTGCAGAGAGATCATTTTTTCTCATTTGTCTGCCAGTCCAGCAGTCAAACAAAGTTGAA
Source organism: Eptatretus burgeri (assembly GCF_056783735.1). Classification (NCBI taxonomy): domain Eukaryota; kingdom Metazoa; phylum Chordata; class Myxini; order Myxiniformes; family Myxinidae; genus Eptatretus; species Eptatretus burgeri. Next base: position 66,335,841 of record NC_140970.1, on the reverse strand, counting down.
AATCATTCCAAACAGGAAAATTACTGTTTGTAAGAACATCATAGGATACAAACCAACACGAAGAACGAATGTAACGTGTTAAAAATAATGTGGTGTAAAAGGCACTGCAACAACTTTTGGAATCAATTGATTTTTTTTTATATGACCTTTAAAAATCCTAATTTTATCTTAATTTAATCATATACTTGAACACTGTATCAGGTTTCGTTGTGAAGATATTAAAAGAAAATGTGATTTTTTGTAACTGTGGCTCCAAAATGGCCACCAGGGTGACTTGGAGCATTTTTGCGATGGCTCCACATCTGGATTTTTTTATGAAAAAGGTTTTTTATGAAAAATCATAATATAACTAGCCGAAACCCCGTCACAGATGGATTCCGTTCCATGAGCCCAATATGACAACCAGTGGCGGCTCTTGTAAGAGCCGGATCCCAGTCGATGTACTCCATGGCCTTACCTAATGAGGCCTACAAAACGTCCTTGTACACAACATTTTCGGTGTCACAACTACTTGTGAAGAAGTCCCCTGATTTGTGCACGTGTCTACTTTGACGTACAAACACCGTGTCAAAACTTCTCATGTCACAGTACCGAGAAAAACGTGACGTGACTGCAAGGAGGAGCACAAAATTGGTCCTTCAGTATTAATATATAGATGGGCGTAAGCCTGGAACTTCTAACACTTTTATCCGAACATATTCTGTTCATACTTCCGAAATCTTCAAATTATGTGTTTCATGTATTTACGCAGGTGATAGCAGATTCAAAAAAAATCGAATATAGATAGAATTTTCAAAGAGGGAATCGATGATGTCACAATCAGCAGCGTTGGGCGGCAAACAGACAGCCGGATCCCAGACGACGTGCTTCACTTAACCAAGTCCATGAGTTCAGGACGTTTGTTCAACTCAGCATTTACGACTTTTATCCTACCATGTTGTTAATCTGTTGATGGAGGTAATATGGAAACAATTAATATGTCAAATAGTCCGAGTTACTCATCCGGCACTACGTGTCAAGGCCAACAATCGAAAGCGACCTGTCTCAAATGCTACCATGGGCATCCAGACACACCACAAATATGAACTGAGCTGTTGAATGTGGTGCAAAACATGCAAAGAAACTACCATATCTGAGTATTGTGATCCGTCCTGTCCCCCATACCCGTCATGGATAGGTATCTGCTAGTAAAAATAAAAAGAGAAAAATTCCTCGATATTTTCCACAAAATAGACCCCACCCACACCACACCCTTCTCAGTCTCCAGATCCAAAGTATTGTTGTAGATTTCCCACCCGTCGGCGTGCGAACGACCGTGTCTCACCAATAGCGGTCGCGTCGCCCACCGAACGGACAATCCAGTAGTGACTTTCTGGAACAACGCCAGAAACCAGTCACGGGTGGGTTTTTAATCCCACCACGGCCCAGTCCGTATTCTACCCGCGTGAAATAGGGTCAATCGCCGAATATCGATATACCTAAGTACCCGCCCAGGTAACCTACCGAGGGACCGTACCTCGGCGAAGGCCTGCTTGGACACGAAGCGCTTAAGTGGTCCGTTCCGTTCTGGGATAATCGAGCGGGTATTATCGCCAGACCTCGCCGGACCAGATTCTATTTATCGGCTATTTAAAAACCAACTATATTCCGAGTGCAAGATGGGGCAGTTCAATGAGAGAATGGACGCAACGAACAGGTTAACATTCACACAAGGACATTTATTATAATAAAGCATGTATGCAATTAAACAAGGCAAAACACGCATGCAATTATACAAGCAACAAAAGCATGACAAAAGAACTACAACCGTCTACTTATTATGTACAGTCACTTGCACTTAACAGCAGTTCCTACTTATTAGACAGGCCCACGGACACACGTACGCACATACACACCCAATAAATGGTGGCAGAGGCCTTTAATAACGAGCCCCAGCTCGGAGGACAGGTGAGCTGAAACCCAGAACCGATCTCGAACCTCTCCACCTCGTGTGGTCTTCAAATTGTTCGGACCCGGGCTCCAGCGAGAGCGAGCTGGATCCAATCGCCGTGAGCTGCGATCCTTCCCGAGCTCCCGCGAATCCTCCCACGCTTCTCAACACTTGCTGGTGAGACGAGGCACCGATCCTTCCAGTCGATGCGTCGCTTCCCCGAGGAACCACCTCCCACGCTTCTCAACATGTGCTGGTGAGACGAGGAGCCGATCCTTCCCGTCGATGCGTCGCTTCCCCGAGGAACCACCTCCAAGAAGAGGTCGATGAGTCGCACCAAGCCAGGAACCAAAATGGAGAACAAAGAGCTCCACGAACCAAGAAGAAGAAGAAGCCACCACTCGCAGCTCGAGCCGAGCGACCGGCTCAACTTCCTTCCAAGCAAAGCAGCTCGAAGCAAAAAGCTCTCCCGAGCCATGCAGAAGCCGAAGCTCACGGAACCATCAAAGCAAAAAGCCTCCTCTCGAGCCAGGCCGCAGCCGAAGCTCACTGAGCCAACCGAAGCAAAAAGCTTCCGAAGGCCTCAACCCTAACGCAAGCCAAGCAGGACCCGACGGTCTCCTGAACGGCTACTCTCTACTCCCTTCTCCAACTCTGCCCCCGAACAAAAAAAAAAAAAAAAAAAAAAAAAAGAGATCTCCTCTTATCCTTCCCTGCCCCCCCCCTCCTCCATGCCCGGCGTGACTCATGCCCTCGTGATCCACCCCCTGCTCAACCACGGGTGGGAGGGAGTTGTTGACATCATGAGTCACGGGACGGCAGGGTTCTTCCTCTTCGCAGAAGAGGGGAGGGATGTCTCCATTGTTCGTTCTCTAACTATTAAATCGATCCGCAGCGCATCTAAATCGATTTCTGAACATTTAAACAATGAAAGGTGAGCTATCTATGGAACAAGCACTTATCGACATAGCTGACTAAAGGAACCTGTATGTTGTGTGCAATAGAATTCCTAAATTCATAACAGTATATTGTTTGTATGACAAAGGCTCATTATGACAAGCAAGGATGAAATGTTTGAAAAGGTATGGAAGAAAAATAAATAAATAAATGAAAATTTTAACCCCTCGACACTTCCCAGTAATGCGTTAATTACCGTGCCTTCAGAAAGCATTCAAATCTTCAACTTTTGTCACATTTGATGTGTTACAACCTGAATTTAAAATGGATTAAATTGTAATTTTTTGTCACCGATCTCGACAAAATACCCTATTAATGACAAAGTGAAAACAAGTTTTTAGAATTTCTCATAAATTAAATTTAAAATGAAAATCTGAAATGTGTTGCATCAATAAATATTCACGCCCTTTGCTACGTCACTGCTAATTGAGATCAGGTACATCCAATTTCCTTTGATCATCCTCGAGATGTCTCGACAACTTGATTCGAGTCCACCTGCGGCCAATTCAATTGATTGGACATGATTTAGAAAGAAACACCTTTCTATACAAGTTCCCACAGTTGATGGTGCATATCAGAGCAGAAACTCTTACATAAAATCCAAAGAACTGTCTGTAGAACTCTGAGATAGATTTATGAGGAGGCATACATCTGGGGAAGGGTATAAAACAATTTCTGGAGGGTTGAAATTCTGAAGAGCAGAGTGAGCTCATCATTAGGATATGGAAAGAGTAATGAACTACCCTCACTCTTCCTCGAGCTGGTTGTCTGACCAAACTGAGCAACCAGACAAGAAAGGCCTTGGTTAGGGATATGGCCAAGAACCCAATGACCACTCTAATAGAACTACAGAATACCTTGGCTGAGACAGGAGAACATGCCAGAAGGACAACAGTCTCTGCAGTACCTCACAAATCTCGGCTTTATGAGAGTGGCCAGACAGAAGCCACTCCTACGAAAAAGGCACGTGACAGCAAAATGAAAATTGAACTCTTTGGCCTGAATGCAAAGCACCATGTCTGGCAGAAACTGATCACAGTTCATCACCCATCTAACAGCAATCTTACCGTGAAGCATGGTGGTGGCAGCATCATGTTATGGGGATGCTTTTCAGCGGCAGGAACTGGGAGACTTGTAAGGATGGAAGGAACAATGAATGGAGCCGAATACAGGCAAATCCTTGAGGAGAACCTGCTTCAGAGTGCAAAAGACCTCAGACTGTGGTGAAGTTTTTATGTTCCAACAGGAGAATGACCCCAAGCATAAAGCCAAAGCAATATTGGAATGGCTTCAAAACAAGAACGTGAAATTCCTTGAATGGCCCAACCAAAGCCGACACTTGAATCCCATTGAGAATCTGTGGAAAGACTTGACGATTGCTGTTCACCGACGCTCCCCGTGCAGCTTGACAGAGCTTGAGCAAATCTGCATCAGGAAGGATGGTAGAAAATCCCCAAATCCAGATGTGCAAAGTTGATACAGACATACCCAAGAAGAATCAAAGCTGTAATCGCTGCCAAAGGTACTTCCACAATGTATTTACTCGGGGAATAAATAGACGCAACATTTCAGCTTTCCTTTTTTAATCAATTTGTAAAACAATTCTAAAAACATGTTTTACACCTAAAAACATGTCATGATGGGGTATTTTGTGTAAATTGGTGACAAAATAAATCAAATTTAATCCATTTTAAATTCAAGCTGTAACACAACAAAACATGAAAAAAAAAGTCATGGGATGTGAAGACTTTATGAAGGCACTGTACATCTCATGTTACGACATGGATTCTTTATTATATTATAACATTCCATTATATTTTTAATCTAACAGGACATTTCCATTCCAAAAAAACAAAAACAATTTACAACAATATAGAATTTAACGTGTACAATGGTTAACAGCTGGGTCAACATCCCCAAGTGCCCACCTTTGTTGTCGAGCGTTTCTCCCGACGCTCACTTTCTTCCACCTCCATGTTTTCTATACCCGAATCAACATCCATCTGTGAACAGCTGGAATTGAAAATAAAAACAAAATACAAATGAATGATTTCCCACCCACCCTATACACCAATGTTAAAGCTCAATATACAAGCAATTAGTGAAGATGTGCAAAACTGAGAAGAGCTAGGAAGTAAGAGAATAAGATAAGAAGTCAGGCAACAACAAAAACATGGTGTGTTTCCAGTTACCCAATTGACCAGAATTTATAAAAACTCAAAGATTATTTATTTATCAATCGTATACCTCCCTTTGCCAGACAGCATCTCCAAAAAGGCAGCTACGACGATGACGTTTAGGCCTAAGTCACATTTGGCACGGCGGCCGTAGGGTCTACAAAATCTACGGCCACTAGCAATTATAAGGCGGCCGCAGTATTTCCACAGTCACACAATGTAGCAGTCGCATGTTTTTATTTTTCGGGGAGCCGCACGGCGTATTTATAAATTGTGGAGACCGAAAACGTGGGGGTGCCGTACGGTCTTTGATTTGATGTCGCACGGTGACCTTAGGGCGTCCCTGTGGCGGCTATAGAATTTTCAAGGCAGACGGCAAGGTTGCCTCAAGGTGCCAGCAAGGCGACCGCAGGGGGGCCCCAAGGCGAACGTGCAGCCAGACGGACGGTAACGAGTGGGTATATATACCAGCTCTTTTTTTACTGAAATAAAAATATAACAGTTCGGAATATACCAGTATATATAACTGAATATACTATAACTATAATATTTATAACTGAATATACCAGTTTGGAGTACGTATAGGCAAACACCTATACTCCAATCTCTAGCGGCAGCACACGGTGGATGCACGGTCGACGCAGACTGCCACGGAGGCTGTACGTAGGACGCACGGCGGGCGTAGGGGAACCGTGCGTCGACCCTGTGTTGCCCGCAGGTAGTCACACAGACCGCAAGGCCACCGTACGTTGAACACAGGGACGCCTTAGGACTACCCTATGGCGACCGTTGAAATAGTGCGGACGTCGTAATTTTTGGGGGGTTGGCAAAATTCATTTTTCATTGATAAGAGCCTACGGCAGCCGCACGAATAATGCAAGCCCACCGTACGCCCTACGTACGGTCGACGTGGAACACATCTACGTCACAGCTTGGCTTTTCAAATTGCTACGGCCAACATAGAAATGAAAAAAGTTATAACTCCGCGCTACAATTCCACGGCGACCCCTACGGCCTGTAAAAGATAGCCATATGGCGTAGGGCCACCCTGAGGCCACCTCAGAAACTCTGCGGCCACCGCACGTTTCTGTCAATTCAGGAGGGGTACGGCCGCCATATCCAAGCCGGAGAGCAAATGTGACTTAGGCTTTACTGTTACTTATACATGGGTGAACCTGCAGAATTTTTGAAAATAGGAAAGTAATGAGCAAAATGACTCCTTTCTGGGTTGGGGGTGGGGGGGGGGTCCAGGGACATTGCCTCCAGAAAATTTTGAAAAATTGATGTCAAAATATGCATTTTGGGGGTGATCCTGTAAAAATTGGTAACCAAAAAAAAAAAAAACACAATGCATAAGAAAGTGATATTTAGGGAATCGTTTTTAAAAAATTTATTTCACCTGAACATCCATTGCTGGGAAGATTATTTTCAGTTCGTTGGTACAGCATTTTTTTATCGTAATTTTAATGAATGCTGAATACCAGATACCTTTCCCGGAATATTTGTACAAGTGCTTTATAAAAGGGGGTGGGGGAGGTGTTGTGTCATGTAATGGAGAGGGTTTCTTGGAATCACCCTCGATCCAGTGTAAACCAGAGCATTCACTACCCCCTTATGTTTTTTGCGTATTTCTTTACTTGGCGGATCGGGACTCGTTCATGTCATGTCTGCCCAAAAGACCACGCATGGCACCTTCTGTTGTGCATTCGTGGCCATTTTGATTCAATTACATTTCCTGTATCAAGTCTCTCTCTATCGAGTGGAGCCTGTGGCTGCTGGTTGCATCATTGGTTGGGACACGGCTATGCCGCAGATGTAGTGTCCCCCTTACCAGTTCACTGGTGCTCATTTTGTCTACCTCGGAAGGATGACAGGTTGAGTCAACCTCCTGGTGTATTTTTAATTCAGCAGCCAACAGGGCTTGAACTCAGGACCCTGGGATCCCAAGCCGCCACCCTAACCACAAAGCCAACACCAGTGTTCCTGTATCAAGTGGGTTTTCATTATATCGGATCACGAGTGTATTTTATTTACCTGCCAGTTTTCATGCCCATCTGTCTTTTGTCCAACGATTCTCAGTTTTCGTCATGCTATGCCTTTTTATAATAAACAGTTGTTCGTGTGGTGACCAGCCGTTGCAGATTTAGCATGCGAGAAACCATTTTGGCATGGCTTTAATGACAAATCCCCAGGCGAGGTTAAAATTGGTAATGCTCTCTTAAAAACAATAAAATAAAAATAAAAAGGCACCAGTGTAACTAACAATTCTAACCACCCCCAACAGCAGGGGTCCGAAAACACACACCACGTCACACGTACAAGGGAAAAGTTGCAAGTCGTAATAAACAAATGCATTTTAAAATTTTGATTTTATTTGCACTCATCACACACTAGTTCCCTGTACCTGGTACAATGTTCTCATCTGCACTCCTCCCCCTAGTGACACCAAGTTGAGAGCCTGATGGATTTATTTAATGGGATGGTGCAGCACAGGCATGATGGGCCAAATGGCCTCCTGCATCAAAGTTCCTGAAGATTTATTGGTCTTGTATCGATATGGTGACAAACATCATGTTGACCATCATGTTTTGCAGTGGAATAGTGTCTTTATTTCATGCAATGTAAAGACAGCACTGGTATTTTCCATGAGGTTCATGGGAGCGAATGGTGATTGTGGGGAGGGGGGGAGGAATCCAACAATGGACACCATTTCTGTATTTACCAACATAGACAGATGTTCTGCCTAGTGGACGTCTGATCACGGTAAGCTTGCAAGCTTTTTCACCTGGCAAACTTCTACAAAAATCTCATAAAAACTACCGTGGGAGTAATTCAAGTAATTATGGTCATGACATATAAGCATTACACCCCATCCGGATGAAATGGGTAAAGAAACGAATCAGCATATCAAAATAGCACCTCAATTCCCTATAATCACGGCATGTTTATCTGACGACAAAAATACAGAAACCTCCATATGGGTCTTTACAAAAATACGGATTTCTATACACATAAGGAAGAGTTTCACCCAAGGGTGATAGTTTCTTTAAATGTCAATTTCAGGGCAGAAAAAAAAAAAAAACTTGGAAAACGTAATGGTGTCAACAACTATTTTAGAATAATTATTATTTCCCACATCTGTCATGCCTGACAACTTCCTTCACGAGCACGGCCCAAAGGCAACCTGGATTGTGGGGATCGACATCAATCTTGGTTTATCTGTTTTGGATATTTCATCATTTTCCAGAAAGTTCACTAGGAATCAGAGAGATGATTTGAAGTGCAAAAATCGTCAGCATTTGACTTTCTAATGGATTCCTCAAAACAGACAAACACATCCTGCCATTGCCAAAACTTCGCAAGTAAGTGCGGCCGATGAGGCACATTGCATTACAAAAGGAACGCAAAAGACTAATCTATTAACGACTAGTTTTTCTAAAGAAGATGTGAGCATCTTGGGAGGCCAGATGGGTTCAACGCATCTTGCCTCTTCAATTCCTATAATAATATACTTCAAATCACACTTTATTATAATAATAAACTCCAAAATCCATTTTCAAAGAAAAAATACATGACTTTAACAAGAACACATTTTTTTTGTATCGAATGTCAAAGCTTATGGATGAGGACACAACTGAAAAAAATGGAACAGTGTGGATTGTGGGGTGGGGGGGGGGTGAAAAATACACCAACAGCAGGGTTGAGGGACAAAATAGAGGAAGACAAGTAGAGGTACATTCAAAGTCCACAGCCCCCATGCCAAATAAATAAATAAATGAATCCTCCAGCAGACAACATTGCCGGGGTATTTTCTGCGCCCGGTGATGCCGTCTTGCAGCATATGGAGACAGAATTGGGAAGGAGCGCTGTCCAATAATTGATTAATTGCATAATTAAGATAAATAAATAAATAAATCACTGAATAATTAATTTCTTAATCAACTGGTGAATAGCATCCCAAAACCACCACCGTTTCATCCGAATCTAACTTTCTGAAAAATCAAGTAATTCATCGAAAAATTATTAATCAATTGAATAATCAAAAAATGAAAAAAAAATGCTTTTGCCAAAGCATGTCTTCACTTTTGTCCCCAAATTTCAGCTTCCTATCAAAGGATGGCTCAGATATCACCCAGACGGCGTACAAACAAGCAAACAAGAAAGAAAACAAACAAACGGAGTAAAAACCGAGTACTCCCTTCCTTCGGCACCCAGCGATGACGTCACGAATCACCTGGATTTGGAATTGGGAAGGAGCGGTGTACAATATGGAGAAATAAGGGATATTGGGAAAAATTAGGGCGAGGGGAGGACACAGGGAGGTGAACAAGATCTCAAAATAACTTCAAACTTGGAAAAAGGTGGACTTGGGAAGGGCTAATGGGAGTAGAAAAGAACATGGTTGTTGATGATGAATGGTCCAAGATTATAGAGAACATCAGTCTTGTAGCCCTGGAGGAAAGAATAAGTTTGAAGAAATTAAGGGTTAGTTCCACAGGTGGGGTACAAAAAAAAGAAAGAAAGAAAGCAAAAAAATGTAACGAAAGAGTGGAGATGAGTAAGGATTCTGGACTTTGGGAGTTTCACCAGAAGGGGATTGATGGAGGACCGCATGTGCCCTGCAGAAGCATAGGAGAGGGGAGGACAAAGCACAGAAAGAGCAGAGGGTACAAGACCAGAAAGGAGGCAGTAGAAGAAAAGAGGCAGTAGAAGAAAGGAGTCCACCGACCTGTCTGTGATGTGAAAATGATACGCCCAGACTCAGCTTCATCACCGGAAGTTCCAAATGATATTGAAGCCAAAGCCGAGAAAGGTGAGAGACAGGGGCACCGGTACAGCGGGGAGAGCAATACTCCACCAAACTGCAGATGAAGGTATTGCAAGTGGATAAAGGTTAAGGTGTGCCAAAGAAAGATTTTGCACGACAGAGGGTGCCCAGTCAGCGACTGTCATTAGTGGCCAACTTAGCAGTGCGATTTGCCAAAGAAAGACCATGGCTGATAGGAAGACCCAAAACTGTCTGAACTTCTTAAAGAGGATTGTAAAGAAAGTAGATGGGAAGGTTTACCGAATGATCCATTCGGAGAAACAGAGTGAGAGGGAGAGATTTGTCATGACTGAAAGATACATTCTAAGTGTTTCACCAGTTCATGATTCTATCAAGATCTGCAGAGAGGGATGAGGATGGGGTGAGAGGTACTACAGTGGTTCCCATCGTGTGCTGCCTTTTTGGTTGCTGGTTGCATCATTGGTCAGGGGCATGGCTATGCCGCTGATGCAGTGTTGCTATTACCAGTATACTGGTGCTCATTTCACCGACATCAGAAGGATGACAGGCTGAGTCAACCCCTGTTGTTAATTCAGTGGCCAACGGGGCTCAAATTCAGGACCCAAGGATCCTAAGCCACCACCCTAACCGTTAAGCCAACACCAGACTGTGCTACAGTGGTGAGAAAAAGTTTATGAACCCTTTAGAATTTTCTGTATTTCTGCAGAAATTTAACCGAAAATGTGATCAGATCTTAATCCAAGTCCGAATAATAGATTAAGAGAACCTGATTAAATAAATAGCATCTTATTGTCAGAAAGGCCAATAAACCTATGATGTAAATTAAAGTTGAGGCAGGGGCTTTAACCCTGGTGCTGTTATCCAAACTCTTCATGCTTTCAATTGGCTATGACTGCGGTCCATCACCACTGCTACCGGGGATGAGTTGGATTCATAGTCATCTGCTACGAGGAGAATTGGCAACCGAGCCTAATGAGCTTCTCCTACCCATTGGTGTTACATCAGAGTTTTCCTTCTCTGAGTCTTACTCCAAAATGGACAACCCACAACACAGTGGGGAAAGAGGTTTTATGGCACCTGTGACTTGCCAGGTGATTGCATCATTGGTTATTCAAAAGATTGATAAGGATAACCATTCCACCAGTTCACCAACTTCACCCTCAACAATCACTGCCAGATTGTCCCCGACTGCTTACGCAGTTGACCCTTATGTCCAAGGGTCATTCCACGATCCGCAACCTGTGGACGGGGATGGTCGCCCCCAGTGTTCTCATATGAAAACACATCTTCCACCTGTTTTTATTGTTGTGCAATGATGGTTGAGAAATAGCACACACAACAAAAAAAATAATAATAATAACAATAATTTTTAAAATTCTACATTTTTATTTATTGATTGAGCAAAATGATCCAACAATCAATTTCTTTGTCAGAAAAAGTATGTGAACCTTGACATTTAGTAACTGGTGGCACCCCCTTGAGCAGCAATAACTTAAACCAAACGTTTCCTGCAACTCTTGATTTGTCATGCACATCAGCATGTAGGAATTTTGGCCCATTACTCCTTACAGAACTGCTTCAACTCAGATATTTGTGAGCTTTCTTGCATGAGTTGCTCGCTTCAGGTTTTGCCACATTTCAATTGGGTTAAGGTCTGGACTTTGACTGACTTTGCCATTCCAAAATGCAAAATTTCTTCTGCTTCAACCATTCTGTTACAGATTTACTTGTGTGTTTAGGATCGTTGTCTTGCTGCATGACCCACTTTCTGTTAAGCTTCAGCTCACGGATGGATGCCCTGACATTCTCCTGTAGAAGTTGCGAGTGCAATCCAGAAATCATGGTTCCGTCAATGATGGCAAGCTGTCCAGGTCCTGAGGCAGCAAAGCAGCCCCAAACCATGATACTCCCACCACCATGCTTTATGGTTGGGATGAGGTTCTTATGTTGGAATGCAGTGTTTGGTTTTTGCCAAACATGACATTTTTCATTTAAGCCAAAAAGTTCCACTTTTGATTCATCTGTCCACAGAACATTCTTCCAATAACCTTCTGCATCATCCAGGTGGTCTTTGCAAAGCTTGAGATTGGTGGCAATGTTATTCTTGGAGAGCAGTGGTTTCCTCCTTGTTATCCTCCAATGCACAGCATTCTTTTTCAGCGTTTTCCTGATGGTGGATTCTAACACTGACAACCAATGCAAGAGAGACCTGCAGATCCTTAGCGGTACCCTGGGGTTCTTTGTGGCCTCCTGGATTACTATAAGTCTTGCTCTGAGTGATTTTCGTTGGACGACCACTCCTCGAAAGAGTAATAATAGTGTTTAATTGTCTCCATTTGCACACGATCTGCCTGACAGTGGATTGGTGGAGCCAAACATCCTTAGAAATGATTTTATAACCCTTTCCAGACCAATGAGCAGACAATTATTTTTCTGAAGTCCTCAGAAATTTATTTTGATCGGGGCATGATACGCTTCCACAAACCTATGTGGTGAAGACCAGGCTGTGATGGTGATGAACAAAATTTATGTTTTTCATGCAGGGCAGAGCTACTCAAACTCGTTCCTGAATGTCATCCCATTGATTGAAACACCTAACTGTAATTATCCCATTAATCGAGCTGATTAACCTCGAGGTTCACATACATTTTATGACAAAGAAATTGAATGCTAGAACATTTTGCTTAATAAATAAATGAAAAGTGGATTTTTTGTGTGCTATTTGGTTAATCAAGTTGGTTTTATCTATCATCAGGACTTTGATGAAGATCTGATCACATTTTAGGTAAAATCTATGCAGAAATACAGAAAATTCTAAAGGGTCCACAAACCTTTTCTCACCACTGTATGGCAAAGGGTGGAGTCATCAACAACGAGCAGATTTTGCAAAGAAAATGTTCATAAAGACAAGGAATAGGACTGGTCCAGAACACTACCTGGCAGGGAGAGAGAGAAAGGAGATGAGAAGACCACGTTGAGAGCTACATGTTGGCTACAAGAGTAGAGGAAGTCAGTAAGCCATAGGGTGGCCTTGGATGCCATAAGCAGAGAGTTTGGAGTGCAAAGCAGGATACCAGACTGTCGAATGCTTGTGATATCTCTTGAGAGATGGCCTTGATTTTTATGTCTGACACTTTATGTCTGCCTTGGTCCATTGTTGGAAGAGTAAAAGAAGCATTTCCAAGATAGAGTCCCAATGCAAGAACTGAATCAGAACTGACGATCTGAGATCAAATGGAGATAAGAAAGGATATGATATCAACTGCAATTATGGATTTCATGACCTTGCTGATGTTTGGAAGCAACCTCAGAGGTCAAGTTAAGTGGGTCGGCTTTTGCACCATGTTTATGTAATGCCGAGATGATGGCTCACTTCCAAGCAAGTGGAAGATGACCGAGGGCAACTGAGAGGGTGAACCAAAATTATATTTTGGTGAAGATCGAGATCCAGACATGGATACGAGAATTTTTTTATTTTTTAAGCAATTCTTCACCATTGGGGGATGGCCAAAACCGATAAATAGTAATTTCAAAAAGTTGCAGACAGATTATGAAAAATTTTGTGGATGAGTGTGTAGGTGACAAGAACGAGACAATCAGATTTTAGTTCAGGTCCAGATCCATATTTGGCTCATCAGTGGAACAGAAAACATAAACCTTTCAGCCTGGTGGGGGTATGAGCCCCACTGAATGCCATTCTAATTATTCTATGCAATGAACGTAATTTTTTTTTTTTTAAACAGGATGCAAAGTTGGCATTCATCTCTTGCAGAAGTTAAGGCTCAATATAGGGCTTAAAATACATTCACTGGTCCCTTGTGATATCAGTCTCCAAGTTATTTTCGGATGTGCCAAGAGGTTCCAAGTGGTTCGATGGAGAGCAAATGCAAGATTAGCCAAATTCATTCAGGCCAGTTACAACTTTCTGTTTGACAAAGAGATGCTCCCTCATGAGTCGTTTCAACAGATCTCAACAATGTATTTTACCTGGTAAATGAAAAACCTTTACCAAATGGGTTTTCATAGTTGTTCAAAACCTTGAGGTCAACATAGAATGGCTCTCAACATATTGTGGACTCAAAATTTCACAAATAATTCATATTTCTCAATATGAACTGCTGCAAATTGCGTGCACTTCTCATCAACTTGTTTGTCTGCTTTCTCAGAAATGTTTTTTTTGTTGTTTTTGTCTTCTTTTCCCTCTCCAGGGTCTTGCAACCAGTTATAAACAGAAGAAACTAGAGGGGAGCACTCGGGAGAGTGCAAAACCTCCGCCGCCAATACTGCTGGGTCACTCAAGTGAACCTTATATCTTATTCATTAAATATGATGTCAACAGTGCTGACAGTTATAGTTCTTTTCTCCATTTTTTTTTTGGGGGGGGGGTAACAATTTTTTTGGGGGGTTGGAAATCACTTAAACCATGTAGAAATACAAAAAAATTCTCTATTTTTGGGGGGAGGGGGTAACAATTATTTTGGGGGGGGTTGGAAATCACTTAAAACATGCAGAAATGCAAAAAAAAAAAAATTCTCCAACAATTTTTTTTTGGGGGGGGGGGACCAAGTCCAAAATTTAACGGCATGATCTTTGGACCATACCTAATCCCCCCACCAAGTTTCGTCAAAATCCGTCGAGTTTTTCCGTAATACTGTTCACAAACAAACAGAAAGGGGTGAAAACAGTAACCTCCATCCATCTTCGAAGATGGCGGAGGTTAACTAGAGGGGGAGCACTCGGTAGAGTGCAAAACCTCCGCTGCCAATACTGCTCGGTCACTCAAGTGAACCTGATATCATATTCATTCAATTTGACGTCAACAGTGCTCACAGAGTTATAGTTTGCAACTTTCCCTTTTACATACTCAATTCATTCGTCATAACTAGATTCATTGAGACAGAAATTGATTTTACGTGGGTATATCCACCTGAAGTTCCAAAATCAGCCGCAATTATAATTTTGGCATGTTTTTTTGTTGGAAATCACTTATAACATGTAGAAATGCAAAAAAAAAAATCGAAATTTTGTTGAAAAAAAAAAAGTTGCAAAATTGTTTTTTTTTTCTCTAAAAAATTTTTTTGGGGGGGGGTTGGAAATCACTGAAAACATGTAGAAATGCAAAACAAAAATTCAAATATTTTTTCAAAATGGCCGCCATAGCGGCCATATTGGACTTTGGACCAAGTCCAAAATCTAATGGCATGATCCTTGGACCATACCTAATACCCCCACCAAGTTTCGTCGAAATCCGTCGGGGAGTTTTTCCGTAATACTGTTCACAAACAAACAGAAAGGGGTGAAAACAGTAACCTCCGATGGCGGAGGTTAAAAATACACGCCATCACACTCAAACATTTTCCTCGCACGTGTGTAACATATAAATATATCCAAATCCATAGCACCGCAAAATTGCAGTGTCCACTAAGGCAACATGAAAATAACTCAACCTCTTAATTTTCCACATTTCTTTGATCTCTTCTCAAAGCTGAATCAGAAGATCTGAATGGAACTCTCCAGTGATTCATAAACTGCAATAAAACACCTTCTGGATCTCAAAAATAGAAACAATCACCTTTCCTGTTGATGATTTTGACTTGAATCTTTTGAGAGATGGAGTTTGGGTGTGCTTCATAACATAGTGTGCACAATAATTCTGTTAAGAGTTGGAGTTCAGGATAGCAGAGCAAGGCTATTCGATTTCAAGAAGGCAAACCTTGAGGGTATGATAAGAGAGCTAGGTGATGTAGATTGGGAGAGGCTAACAAAATGTGTAGAGTGCAGAGTAGGTAAATTCCAATGAGATGTAACATCAAATGCAGAAAGAAAGCAGCATAGTTGAACAGAGGTAAGCAGAATAATTAAGGATACAAGCAGAAGACATTTATCAGGTACAAAATAATAGGACTGGTGTCAGACTCGTATAAATAATCGGGGTAAACAGAGGCAAGTTGAGAAAATAACTTGGCAAGCCAAAATAATACGAGAAAGACATGGCCAACAATATTTTAAACATAACAAGGGATTATTTAAGTGCATTCTGGGTAAATATGCCTGGTGTTGGCTTAATGGTTAGGGTGGCGGGCTTTGGATCCTCAGGTCCTGAGTTCAAATCACGCTCAGCTATTTAATTAATACCAGGTGGGGTTAACTCGGCCTGTCATCCTTCCGAGGTCGGCGAAATGAGTGCCAGCATGCTGGTATACTGTGTCGGAGTGGCGACCCGTCCAGGATTGTGCCCAATAGCCAAGGAGACTGCTTACGCAGGACCAACGCTCTGCAGAGTATGGTCCCAATCTCCTCCTCATCCTTTGCGGTAAATAACAGGTTCAGACAATTGTGGGCCCATTGAGGAATAGCACAGGGAGTGTTTAGTGAGGAAAGTGAGATGGCAGGCTTGTTAAAAAGGTATTTTGCTTCAACATTTACCCAAGAACAGTTAAGGGATTTACCAAATGTTGAGCCCATACATCATGGAGGTGAGGAAGGGCTTTTAGAGGAGATCCAGGTCAGAAGGTAAGAAGAAAAGAAAGATAAGAGGATAAAACTCTGGAGCCAAATGGTATGCATCCAAGAATATTGAAGGAGGTGGTGAAGATCATGGTTAACAAATTTATTGGAGTTCAATGAAGCAGTTTCTGATTTGGTGGATGAGGGAAGTGCAGTGGATGTCACATATCTAGAATTTCAGAAGGCATTTGATAAGGTGCTACGTAGAAGGGTATAGCCAAGGTGAGTGTTTGTGGAGTGGCTGGTCAGGTTGCAAACTGGATTGGAAACTGGATTAGTGAGAGGAAGCAAAGGGTGGCTGTGAATGAGAGGATGTCTGGCTGAGAGAATGCAAGTAGTGGGGAACCTCAGGGATCAGTACTCGGACCATTATTATTCATCATTTAAATCAACAAATTGGATAGTGGGGTTAAGAAGTGTCGGCTTTCCAAACTTTCAGCTGACACAATGCTTGGAGGTAAGGTAGATAATAGAGGGGGTCGTGATCAGATTCAGGAAAGTTTCTGATACTTTAATGGATTTGGTAAAAGATTGGCAGGTACAATTTAAAGAAATGTAAGGTGCTGGGGATGGGTATGAAAAATGAAAATAGGGATTACATGATGCAAGGGGCAGTCTTGGATCATGTCAAAGAAAAAGGATTGGGGGTGGTAACAGATAACAGGGGCAGGGGGTGGACAAACAGGCAGCACAGTGCCAGGCAGCTATCAGTAACGCTGACAGGGTTTGAGGTTGTATTCACAGAGGGGATAAATTATAAATCAAAAGAGGTAGTGTTAACACTTTCGGAATTTAGTGAGGCTTCATCGAGAATGTTGTGCACAGATTTGGTCAATGCATCTAGGAAAGAAGGGCATTGCTGTCATAGAGAGGGACAGCAAAGAGAAACTACATCTAGATTCCAGGGCTGGCTAGACTTAGTTACGAGGAGCGGCTGAACGAGTTGAGATGTTACACAAGAAAGGAAGCAATTATGGGATCTGAGAGAGAGATTAAAGAGAATGAAGAGCATAAACAAAATAAATGCAGTAAGATTTTTCAGCACAATAGGGACGGTGGGAGCACCAGGGACCACAGCCTGAGAGCAAGGATGACAGTAAGACAGGTGGGGTGGTAGAGGGAGGGAAGATGGGGATTTCCTTCAGAGAGTAGTTAATGCATGGAATGGTCTCCCTCGAAAGGTAGTGCAAGCAGAAACAAAAGAAGCAATAAATCTGAATGGGATAAAATACCTTGAAGCATTGGAAATAGAGTACATGGACATCACAGGTCTGGTGGGTCGCTTAGGTTACAGATGGGTGACTTTATACAAATGCGATTGTGTCAAGGTCTGAGAGGATCTCAACAAAAAGTGGCTGCCATTAGAGTATCTGTTCATCCTTCACCCAGCAATGATCATCCAGCATGACTACCAACCACCCCCACCCCAATGCCCACCAAAAAGAACAAGGAGGGGTGGCAGGGGATGGGGAGGACCAAGCAGGGGTGGTGGGGGTTGGGGGAGGGGGGGGACAAGGAGGGGTGGCGGGGGTCGGGGGAACAAGGAGGGGTGGCGGGGGTCGGGGGAACAAGGAGGGGTGGCGGGGGTCGGGGGAACAAGGAGGGGTGGCGGGGGTCGGGGGAACAAGGAGGGGTGGCGGGGGTCGGGGGAACAAGGAGGGGTGGCGGGGGTCGGGGGAACAAGGAGGGGTGGCGGGGGTCGGGGGAACAAGGAGGGGTGGCGGGGGTCGGGGGAACAAGGAGGGGTGGCGGGGGTCGGGGGAACAAGGAGGGGTGGCGGGGTCGGGGGAACAAGGAAGGGTGCGGGGTCGGGGGAACAAGGAAGGGTGCGGGGTTCAGGGAGACAAGGAGGGGCGGCGGGGGTCGGGGAGACAAGGAGGGGTGGCGGGGGTCGGGGAGACAAGGAGGGTTGGCGGGGGTCGGGGAGACAAGGAGGGTTGGCGGGGGTCAGGGAGACAAGGAGGGGTGGCGGGGGTCAGGGGGACAAGGAGGGGTGGAAAATGTGAACAAATGTCCAACTGTTTCAGTTTGCTGCCAAAGTAAAATAACCATTTTTAAAAAAAATTGATGACACTATACTGTACAATACAGCTGATTGTACGATTGGGTAATTCTGCAATATTATGAAACAATATTTGAAGACATGCTTGATGACACAATTCATAATAATTTAATGAAAACAAGTCAAATAATTTCATGGCAAGGTCAAACAATGTGATAAAAAAAGCGGTGCTCTTTCATCGACATGGCTGGAGAGGCATATTGGTTCAACAATATTATTTTCAATAAAAACAAAAAAAATACTTCAGGCCATTGCAAAATTATAAATGAAAGGCAGGTGTAAATGAAATTAATGACAATAAAAGGGGAAATGAAAGTTGTAAGTACAAGACACACAAAGGGTTACGCCCCCCCCCCCAAAAAATATACTCATACAAAATCGATAGATAATTATTAGTCAGAAATAGAAATAATACTTATGTGTTATGTGTATTACGCAAGTAATCCCAACTATTGTTCAAGTGTGTGGACCACATCGATGTGTTAATTGCAAAACCATGAGAGTAAAGAACTTTAATCGAAGCAATAGCTCACATGATACTTGGAAAATGAATGACAGCTCGACGAAAACGTCTCACCTTTTGTCTGCCGATGCCCCATCGATTTCCATGCTTTGTGAGCGGGAGAACATGTGAGTGCGAGACTCTCCAGAAAATGGAGGGGAGCATCCGAAGGAAGCACTCTGGTCGAACCCAGCTGAAGCTGTGGATAAGAAGAAACAATTAAGGAAGGCCACTTCATGGAGCTCATTCTGGAGAACCACACCTAATCTTTGCAGGAAAAACAGAACAATCACTTTGAATCGAGGAATCGCTTGCATGATTTTTAATCAGGTTTACAGATGCTGACACTGGTTGGTTGAGATTTGTTTGGAATCGAGATTCATCCAAATCATCTTGCCTGTGGCGATGATGGGAGAGGTGATGGAAGACAGGCTGCCATGAGGCCCCTCGCTTAGGGATTCGTTCGCCGACACGGAAATCAGCGTGTCCATTTCTCCGACAACTGGGGACGCCGTTACTATTGCGATGGGAGAAGACGAGGGAAGGTTCTCTTGTTGTGGTGATGTTAATGGCGTCGTGGGTTGGGACATTTGGCCTAACCTAGCCAAGCGTCGTCGACGAATCTACAGGACAAGGGGTTAGATTTATAAAACATCAAGGAAAAAAATAAACAATTCTATCTAGATCACATGCAAATGGAATAGCATCGATAAAACTCATGGGTTTCAATATTCAGAAAATCATAATCATAAGCAGAACCATAGCAATATATGCAAATAAAAGCAAAAGACAATTATGGTCAAGGAGACCACTCTCCCACCCCAACCCCCCCTCCCCCTCAAACGCACCAAAACAAGCAGTCATAGACTGGTACTTACGAAATCGTCAACTTGACCTCTGACCTTGTTTAATAAAAGCTGTCTCTCGAGAAGGTAGCGACGCAAACCAGAAGTTTCTACGATGATTCTGTACCAAACCATCAAAAATCGAATGTTTTGGATGTTTGACCTCACTGTGACCTTGACCTTTGATCGATTTTGACCAAAATCTAATCAGCGCTAGCCATCACCCTGCTGAACCACGTGGTTAATTTGACATTGGTCGCTTCTTCCGTTCGAGTTATCTGTACCAAACCATCAAAAATCGAATATTTGACCTCACTGTGACCTTGACCTTTGACCGATTTTGACCAAAATCTAATGAGCACTCGGCATCACCCTCCTGAATCACGTGGTGTAATTTGACATTGGTAGCTTCTTCCGTTCTCGAGTTATCGTGCCTACAAACAAACAAACAGAAACGGAAGTCATTAATATACTTACGAAATCTAAAGATTTCGTAAGTAATAAAATAACTTCAGCAAGCAGTCCTTTCGGTGTTATCAGCTTTTGAATGAAACAAACTCCTTGCCACCGAAAGAATAAAATGCCAAAGACTGGCATAATATTGTTACGGCTGTGGAAATTCGCATTACACCATAAAGGGCCCGTAGATGAGATATCTTGATAGGTGCATGTGTAGTTAGCCCTAACCCGTTGTCTAGAGGGAATTTATGTGATTCATCTGGGCTGCGACGCTTTGAGTCAGTCGTTTTTATTTTTCTATCTTTTATTTCAAACACACAACATTTCAACAACCACGCCATCCCCATCACAGTGCCAACCACGCCACCTCCGCCATCTACGCTACCACATCTTCGCCACTCGCCATTCAACAGGCTCCGTGCGGTTACGATCTCCGCGGAGGGACAAACAAAAACCAACAAGGACGCTCGGTGGGCTTTTCCCGCCTGTTTCTTCCGTTGACTTCCCCGCGCTTGGAGTGGGAGGATAGGCGATGCAGGTCAAAGGTCAGAGGTCATGTGAAGGTGGGGCCTCTTTTTGGGGGAATAATTCCCTGGCTCAGAGCCAAAAAACTGACTCCCACGGCCCCCGGACGGAGCGGGGTGGAGGTAAAGGGTGAGGGCACGTCCCCTTCGAGAAGCTTCTCCAAGAAGCTCGAAGGGAGGTGGGGCCGAAAACGGGGCGGGGCGGAAGGGCGGAGTCCCGCGCGATAAAAGACGGACATGGGCGGGCGCAAAAACGCTCCCTGAAAAAAGCTCCCCGAGAGGCTCCCAAAAAGAAGGTTTCCTAAAAAGCTCCCTGAGAGGCTCCCAAAAAGGTTTCCTCAAAGGCTACCTCTTCATCTTTGCTGGTGGTTCGGATGGTTGGTCATCAGGAAGAGGTCCTGCGCCCGCGCCTTGGCGAGCGGGCCTGGCACAAAGGCACGGACGGGAGACGCGGCAGCGCCCGTTGCGAGGTGGACCTGTGCGTCCGGACGGGGAGTGCCGGAGAGGGTTCGCCGGCCGCTAGAGAGGTCGTGGCCAGGCGCGACCACGCTGACGGTCGCGGGAGAGGGACTCACCAGAGACAAAAGGGAAGTCGCGACTTTCTTTCTTTCTTTTCTTTGGGGTTTTGGTGTGAATGTCCGTGGGTGGCGCCAGTCTGGCTAAAGTAGAACTGTTTAAGTGTTGCTGTGTGTACGCGTATTCGGTTGTAGCTCTGCATCGTTGCTTTTATTGTTCTGGTTATATATATATATATATATATATATATATATATATATATATATATATATATATATATATATATATATATATATATATATATATATATATATATATATATATATATATATATATATATATATATATGTGTGTATTATGATTGTGTATTGCTGTAAATACGTGCTTGTCTGTGTGTGCGTGTGAATAAAATGCTTGCTTGTTGAACTGTGCCCGCTCTGCTTCATCTCTTTTCCTCTTTTATTGACCCTCCATCCTGCTTCACGTAAAGGGTTCGTAGTGGGCTTAATACGCCCGGTAATTAATCGGAACCGTCGAGGTCGACAATAACACCACTCGGTTATCACTGTCGCACGGAACGGACCGCTTAAGCGGATCGTGTCCGGAGTCGGCCTGTGACGTGGTACGATCGCCCCGTCGACCATCCGCGCAGGTACTGAGGTGGATCGAATTTGGCGAGCAACCCTATCCTGCGCGGGTGGGCATTTGGCACGGTCATGGTGGGGTTAAACCCTCACCCGTGACTCGCTCCCGGCTTGTTCCGAGAGGGTCACGACTGAATTGTCCGTCCGGTGGGCGACACGGTCACAATTAGAGTGACGTGGCCGTCCGCACGCCAGCGGGCGCGAATTCGCAACACTGATGTCAGGAGTGGGATTCGAATCCGCCCCGCCTCCAAGCTAAATTCATGGGGAATCGGTTCAGGGGTGAGAGGAGCGACCCCCAATTCCCTCCAAATTACGAGCAATTAAAATTAACCCCTTACGAGAAATAAGATGGAGTCTCAAAGCGAGCGGGAGCCGGGGGTAGATATGGATTTAGAATGTGAAGAATCCATGGTCCAGGATGAAATCCCCGTACAGGAAATGTTTATTGTGCAGGAACAGTTTCCCCCCCAACTGAACCCAGAGCCCGAAATGGGTGCGGCAGCGGCCGCGGTGTATGACACCTCCCCTCCCCCTCTCCGCCAAATCCCCCCCGATCCTTGCCGAATCGGCTCAGCAGAGTGCACTCGACATGGCGCAGTAATTTGCAATGCTGGCGGAAATGAATAACGGATTAAACAACAAGATGGATGGAAACGCACTCAAAATAAAAAACGGAATGAAGGAAGAAATGAGAGAAATGCGGGTTGAGAAGCAGAACATCGGCCAAAGCCTGCAGGCAGGCATGAAAGGCAATAACAGTGGAGCTCAAAATGGCGACGCCACGTGTGGGAGCGAACGAGCTGGGAGGGAGTGCAACAGTTGTCAGGCCCGCAATGGAGGCGGGTGAGGGCAAAATAATTCGGGGGAAGTGTTGGGCGAGAAGCGTGACGGTGACACAGAGGGAAAAACTAATCGGGGTGACGGAGACCGAAACGATGGAAAGAATAAAATGTATAGAGACACGGGAGATAGAGGATGAATTGGACGGGATTGAAGATGAGCACACACACACGGAGTTCGTGGAGGACGATGAGAGTGAGCTCACGGAGCGTGTGGGAACCCGGTGCGGGCAGCTGGATGGCCTCCTCCAAGAACGAGGGGAGGGAGTATGCCCCCTTGAAGCTGATCTCGACCAGGTGGGTTCGGTCGTGCCAAGCAGAGTTGAGGGGAGGAGTGCTGCGAACGGGTGCACGTCGAGCTTCGGGGGTAGAGAGGCCCCGGAACCCCTTGTGGGGACACGAATCCCCAGTGTGGTTGTCCCGGTGTGTGTGGTGCAAGGTGTGAGTGCGTCCCCGTGTGTGGAAGCGGCCCCGTGTGTGAGTGGTGTGGTGGCAAGTGTGCCGAAGGGCGTGCTTCCCAGCACGCCGTGTGTGGATGAGGCACCGCGGGCGAGTGCCCCTGCGTGTGTGAGTGAAAGGGTCCGTGCAAGGGAGACCGTGTGTGTGAGAGAGTGGTATGTGAGGGAGATGACGGTCGGCATGTGGGAGCACGTGTGAATAAAATGCTTGCTTGTTGAACTGTGCCCACTCTGCTTCATCTCTTTTCCTCTTTTATTGACCCTCCATCCTGCTTCACGTAAAGGGTTTGAAGTGGGCTTAATACGCCCGGTAATTAATCGGAACCGTCGAGGCCGACGATAACAACGCTCGGTTATCACTGTAGTACGGAACGGACCGCTTCAGCGGATCGTGTCCGGAGTCGGCCTGTGGCGTGGTACGATCGCCCGGTCGACCATCCGCGCAGGTACTTAGGTAGATCAAATTTGGCGAACAACCCTATCCTGCGCGGGTGGGCAATTGGCACGGTTGTGGTGGGGTTAACCCCCCACCCGTGACTACCTCCCGGCGTTGTTCCGAGAGGGTCACGACTGAATTGTCTGTCCGGTTGGCGACGCGGTCGCGATTCGAGTGACGTGGCCGTCCGCATGCCGGTGGGCGCGAATTCGCAACACTATGTACTTCAGGCTCAAGTTAAGAATAGTTCAGTAATGAAGAGAGAATAGAAAGCAGTTATTTGACTTTCAAAGGAAGCAATTCGAGATCGGTGATGATGGCAACAAGGAAGGAGTGGCGCAAGTGTTGTGAAGCTGTAGATAGGTTAGTGATTATCCAAATTACTCTGCATTCAAGCAAATTACTCTGCACCATATGCATGCATTAAAAAACAAAAAAAAAACATTTAAAGTAAAGGAAAACAGACTGGAATCTGTGCATAATCTGCTTTGCTATTTCACAATTTCCTAATATCCTACTGGAAGCATTCAACTTTCTAGCCACACTTGTCCCGCAGGCCAAACATTTCAAATAAACCTGCAATAACAGCATATATGTCTTCATTATAAAGGAAATGGTTCTGGCCAGAAATGAGGAAGATTATGGAGAAGTGGAATAAATGGAGTCGCGGAGACAGGAAGAAGGAGGATTTTTCTGTTCTGACACTCTCATGAAGGAGCTGGCCGAATCCTGATGTCTGGCGGGAATGGCGTCAGGGTGTGAAGGACCCGTTCAAACGTAAACCCCATTGGTCCAAAATCAATGATGATATCACATTACATGTAGTATTCCACTTTGCGCAAAGGGGACATTTGAGCACCATTCTTAAAGGGAAGGGCAACTCGACATGAGAAGAACAACATGGAAAAACTTGAATGAGTTCAGAGAACACCTTACCCCAGTGCAGCCTTGAGGAAGGACATGGGCGGGTATTGTGATGGGCAAATTTGATTGGTCAAGATGTAAAATGGCGTTCTATTTTATCCAAGTACTGTTAAATGGAAAGGTTTTGAAAGTACCGAAAAGGCGACTTGCATTCTCGTGTTCAAGTATTTAATCCAAATAAAATAAAGATTGTAAAGGTCATTTTGGGGGGGAAGAAAAATTAAAAAATAATTTTTTTTTCAAAAATTTGAAAAAAAATTATATATATATATATATATGACCGTTTTTACAGCCATTTTTCCCTGCTGTGCAGGGGTTGGGCTTTTTCTTGAGGCAATGTTTTATGGCCGAATGCCCTTCCTGACGCCAACCCTGGTCGCCTCTTATGACACACAGGGATATGGTACACCTATTAATTTGAAAAAAAATTAAACAAAGAAAAAAAATTGAGAGGGGGGGACTTTACCACCGTTGATGCAGCATCTTTTACATGTTACATCAGTTCTTCATGCCTGTTGTTTGTGTCCTTTCTGAAGTC
Organism: Eptatretus burgeri; assembly: GCF_056783735.1. Taxonomy (NCBI): domain Eukaryota; kingdom Metazoa; phylum Chordata; class Myxini; order Myxiniformes; family Myxinidae; genus Eptatretus; species Eptatretus burgeri. The sequence continues at coordinate 66,310,731 of NC_140970.1, read as the reverse complement.
CTTAGAAACAGCAAGTTTCCTGTTTGGAATTATTTTTAATTCAGTTTCACTGCCAAGATGTTCGGGTTAGGTAGACAGAATAAAAATATTATCTCACGTGATCGGGCCTCAAGTGGCGGGCCGGGCCGTGATAGTGATCATGCATGAATACATGCGTGATCGGACCAAATTCAGAGCCAAAGTCCTGTTAAGCTGGTTCGTTTTCCGATTAATGTTCAAAATTTAACATTCAATCGAAATCCAGTTGTTGCTTGATCATAAACTGACGTTTGTGGAGACAGACAGACAAACAGACAAAAAGAGACAGAAAAAGTGAACCAATTGCTGAACCATTCTTTTCGCAATGTGTGAGTGAGGTAATCAATGCTTTGAAAACCTCAAGATATATTACATTGGTGAAAAGAAAAAGAAAAAGCTGACAACCCAAGAAATTGATACATTTTTACAATCTCCATGGCTCACGCACACAAATTACACGAGACAAATGAGAATCCACCGGATTCCAAACTGTGCCTTCTGGAAGTGGAAGTACTTCTCCGATCACTCGGCTATCCAAAGAATTTGCCAATGTGCCACAAGAAGCATTGCAATCAGAATGATGCACACAATCAACATTTAGTCAGGAAGTGGCATAAAGATTAGGAATTACCTTATTTAAAAGGTGATGTATTAACTGCATCAAAAATGAAATAAACCAATGTCACCCTCAAGGTGACCCGTATTTTGCCAAAAGGTGACCACGTGTGACTTCTTTAAGGTCACACTGAGGTGAACAGAGCTGCTATCCACCAGGAGCAACTCCTTGAGGAATATCTGCCTACGAGAGATTCCGATGAGAATCGTTCTACAGAGTAACAATGAAAAATATGCGTTTGCCTCATAACGTCACCAAATGACGTTTCATAATGTCTTCATAATGTCTTTCATAAACTTCACTAAATAGTTTCATGTCTCAAGCTTGACATATCAAGAAAGCACTCATCGAGGTGTTCAATTTGAGGTACAAATATGTTTGACCTTAGGCTGACCATGAAGGTCAAGGCCAATCGCCACCAAAAATTAATCAGCTGAGCGCCAGACCATGAACTATTTTCCCATGAAGTTTGAAGACGATCCGATAAAAATTACTCAAAAAATAAGGGTTTCGTTGACTCCCCTGATTTGCGACAAAGTGGCCTTGACCTTCAAAATTTTATGCACTGAAAGGGACCTCTATAGGCCTCTGATATGCGAAGTTACAAAAATTTCCAATGATAACTGTGCTCTGCAGAATTTTTTATACGTGATTACAGACAAACAAAAAAACAAAACCAAAAAAAAACATACAAGCTGACTAACATATCTTGCAAAAACTTCGTTTTGGCAAGATAATAATAATATTAATAATAATAACAACCAAATAATTTAATGGGAAAAATGTGCAAAGCATACCTGAAGAAAAATCATAAAGATGGGAGAGATCAAAGGGTATTTTACACAACCTTGGTATGTAGATTTGCCCTGAAACTCAAAGCAGAGTAGCACTTGCACATATGCAAACAAAATGTGATCCAATTTCTACCAATTGTGACAATCTGAAATTCAGGCGTGGAAAACAACACAAAACACACAGTTGATAAAGAGGAGGAACCGAAACCAAACTTAAATGTTTTAACATGACTAGAAGTGGTCGAACTGGCACAACACACCGCACGACAGGTGACATAATTAATGATGCAAAACAACAGGATACATTACTATCAAGTCAGTCAATCATAATTGACCAGTATGTGTAAATTTCAAAAGGCAGAGAGTTCAGTAATTGAGCATAGTCCAGCAGCGTAGTCTGATATTTCAGATCAATTGTTCAAATTTGCATAAAAGCACCAAAATTGGAACACACGTAGAAAAATGTATTCCGAACAATTCTAGATATGAAGCCACCCGAGATTGTGCCTTGGTCAGCCATTGGTTTGCTATGCTGCAGTACTAGCATATCTGAAGAACATTTGATCACAAAACGTCTTCATAATGTGAAGTACTGCCTTTAGATTCCCGTTGCTCAACTACGGAGTTCTTACAGGGATGCGAGGTGTGTGATTAGGTCAGAAATGCAGACAGGAAAAAATGTATTTTTGGCTTATAAGCAATATTTTTTAAATCCACAAGTTGAAGCACAAGTCGAATGTGCCACCCATTAGAAAATCTTGAGTTCAACAACAGTTCAACCCAATTTTAAAAGTATTAAATCGACAAATGGCTTCAATACAATTCAGAGTTTGCTGAACTAAGATTGGCAACACAAAAAAAAAAAAACGACATAGCAATGCTTTGTTACCTGTCAATGGAAGCTGTAGGTCATACAAGTGCTTAAAACTTGCTTCCCCAATGAAAGCATACACGGTGTATTGAAAAGAATTAGAGCTCTACAAAATACTAACCACAAACATTTTTTGAAAAGAACACTTGAAAGCAGTGACGAACAAGCACTGGTCCATTAAAAGCAGGCTATAGGGACTCAACAAACCCACTTCAAAATAACAGGCATTTTTTGCAAATGTATGTACGTGTGTGTGTTTTTATATCAAGAAAAACCCACCCACATCACTCACCTGTGAATGGAGAGAATAGCCAATCAGCTCTCACCGAATCAACTAAACCCAGGTGGATAGGATTATATAAATCAATCAACTCCTCCCACACTCCTCCAGCTGAAGAAGCTGTGCAAAGCAACCCAAGAAGACCTACACAAGGTAAGTGCTATACTGTTTCGTACCCTTCCCAGAGTTCCTCAACAACTATGAAGATGCTCACACACAGTGCACACCTGAGAATCCCAATGTTACACACTCACTCAGCAACCGGACCGGTTTCATCACTTATTGGCAAATCGTCACAGGTTTTTTTTATTAATATAATTTTTTTTATAATTTGCTCTTGAAATGTATAACCTCCCATTTTTCAGCTCTTTCAACCAATGCAAGAATTACCCAGGCTTCTGCTAGTCTGACCATATTTCACAATGTCTCAGGCCTACCTCAACTGTATAAACTAAATAGTTTAAATTGTGAACCAAAACTAAATATTTATTAAACTACAAGATGTTGATAAATGGCTCAAAACTCAAAAAGTGAAGTGCATAATTATGGTTGGTAAATACAATTTACAAATTTACTTAATTATTTGGGCAACAGCTCAAACATCATGTGATATTTCCCTCCACCACCAAAGGGGGAGGAGGTTATGTTTTCACCCCTTTGTCTGTTTGTCTGTGTACAGGATATCTCAAAACGTTGTGCACGGATCCAGATGAAACTTGGTGGGCAGGTTGGGTGTGTGACTCGGACGAACCGATTAGATTTTGGTGAAGATCGGATCCAGATCCAACTCATAAAATGTTTTTTTAAGTGATTCTTCACCATTGAGAGATAGGGCTAAACCGATATATAGCAGGATATCTCAAAAAGTTGCAGACGGATTTGGATGAAACTTGGTGGGCAGGTTGGATGTGTGACCACGACAAGTTGATTCAATTTTGGTGAAGATCCGGATCTGGATATGAGGATTATTTAATTTTTAAAGTGATTCTTCACCATTGAGAGATGGGGCCAAAAACGATATAGTACTGTATAGCATGATATTTCAAAAATGTATCGAGCCCGAAATGTTCTCGTGGATCAGGCATTACGTGGCGGAGGTATGCGCTACAAGTCGATGCAGCTTAATTATTGAACATATTAAAACATCTCACCTATTCAAAAACAGGGCCTCAGGGACCAGTATCATATAATAAATTCTTACCTCAAAACGTTGTTATTCTTTCTTGAATCAATACAAGGTGCAAACCAAAATGAGGATGATGCATGCGGCGTATGCCATATACAAAAAAAAAAAAAATCAATAAGCCCCCGTTTCAGACCAAGTCCAACGGGGGCCAATAAAATCAGATCAGATGTCTGTGTTTGTGTTGCTCTGCTCAAGGCAGGTTCAATGCGGCCTAGGCAATCCCAAAGAGCAAGGATTACACGGAGTGATTTGCTTTTACCTTCCCAGCCGGAGTTATCGAAGGAATGGGGATAACTCACTGACACTTCACGAAAGACAGTGGAATATTTAATGTCCAACAAGTAATGCCAGCAAAGCACACGAGACACAAAGTTACCCTGAGTGACGACGACCCACTTTGTGATAAACATCCTGCCCATGAGAAAGACATCATTCATACATATATATATATATATATATATATATATATATATATATATATATATATATATATATATATATATATATATATATATATATATATATATATATATATATATATATATTGTTGTGGTTACCAAATTCGCAAACCACCATTCAGGTCCCTTAGGTGAGGTATCTCGGTAAGTACATGTGTAGTTAGGCCCAAACCCGTTGTCTAGTGGGAATACATGTCATTTATGCGTGCTGCGACTCTTCAGGATAGCCGTTTTTCTTTTACTATCTTTATTTTGGACCAACCGCCATGATTACCACCACAACCACAACATCAACCACCAACCACAACGCCGCTTCACCACAACCGCCACGACCTTCACGTCACACCTCGCAACCGTAGCATCGCCACCGTTCTTGCCCCGCTGTGGGTACCGGTGTTGGACTCGTGCAGGACGCGCGTCGAACAGCGTGTACAAAATCACGGATTTTGTGCTTCAAAAACGGATCAAAAACGACACACGCCCACTTTTTGCCGTCCAATCGGTGAGCGAGGGACGATTTGGCCCCGCCTCCAGGACGATCGATATATGCAAATTTGTGGATCAAAAAGCCTTCACGCCCACTTTTTCTCGGGCCAATGGGGAGCGAGGTGAAAGGTCAAAGGGTGGGGGTCAAAGGCGAAGCTACGGGGGGATAAAAGGACCGTGTTCGTCAGTGTGGAGAGTCGGAGAGCCCAGAGTGGAGAGTCGGAGAGCCCAGAGGCGGAGAGTAGGAGAGTCGGAAGCAGAGGGTCAAGACTTCGCGGGCGGTGGAGCTGCTCGTCGTGTGCGTTGGAGTCGGAACGGAGGGGACGAGCTGTGGAAAGGCGGCGACACCAGACGAGGGGTGCTCGCGTCGTGCAGGGAGCTGCACCCGAGGGAGGCCGACAGCGCGACCTGGCCGAGGTGGAGACGCACACCAGGGATAATAAAGATCCTCTATACCCCGAGCATCAGCAACCCCCTCCTGTTTCCCCCCGCGCTGAGATAGTGCGACCAAGGGGCCCCTTTCCCACCCCCTACCAGACACTGTCCGCGAGGTCCGCGGAGTTGGGGCGCCATCGCCGCTCCGCGTCTCATCACCAGACGGGTAGGCGCGACCCGGTCTCGGCCTCAGGCCCGCCTCATCCTTGAGGGTATTTCTTTTCCTTGGTTTTGGGTATGTGTTGTCGGCGCCGTCTGTGAAGTAGAATTGTACAAGTGTTGCCGTGTGCTCGGTAGTCGGTATTTGCTCTGCATTGTTTTCGCTTTTATATTTGCTTTTTGTGTAAATGGAATTGTGTTTTTTCTGTGTGCTTTTGGTGGAATTGAATATGTGTGCTTTCCGTTCGTCGCGAATAAATGTGCTTTGTGTTGAACTGTTTCCCGCTTCGCTTCGTCATTTCTCCCATTGAACCCTCATCTTGCTTCACGTAAAGGGTTGGTAGTGGGCTGAGTACGCCCGATAATTAATCGTACCGTCGAGGTCGACGATAACACCGCTCGGTTATTCTGATAGTACGGAACGGGTCGCTTCAGTGGCCCGTGTCCGAAGTCGACCTGCGGCGAGGTGCGATCGCCCGGTCTACCCTCCGCGTGGGTACTTAGGTAGGTCGAATTTGGCGAGCAACCCTATCCCACGCGGGGGCTGATTGGCTCGATCGCGGTGAGACCGAAAGGTCCACCCGTGACTGGTTCCCGGCGTTAGTCCGAGAGGGTCACGACTGGATTGTCCGTCCGGTGGGCGACGTGCCGTGATTCGAGTTACGTGGCCGTCAGCACGCCGGCGGGCGCGAATACCGCAACAATATATAAAAAATCAGTCAGGTCAGATCTATGGTGGTGTTCGCCCTGTGGCGCTCCACCCGAGGGGGGTTCGCCCTGTGGCGCTCCACCCGAGGGGGGTTCGCCCTGTGGCGCTCCACCCGAGGGGGTTCGCCCTGTGGCGCTCCACCCGAGGGGGTTCGCCCTGTGGCGCTCCACCCGAGGGGGTTCGCCCTGTGGCGCTCCACCCGAGGGGGTTCGCCCTGTGGCGCTCCACCCGAGGGGGTTCGCCCTGTGGCGCTCCACCCGAGGTGTTCGCCCTGTGGCGCTCCACCCGAGGGGGTTCGCCCTGTGGCGCTCCACCCGAGGGGGTTCGCCCTGTGGCGCTCCACCCGAGGGGGTTCGCCCTGTGGCGCTCCACCCGAGGGGGTTCGCCCTGTGGCGCTCCACCCGAGGGGGGTTCGCCCTGTGGCGCTCCACCCGAGGGGGGTTCGCCCTGTGGCGCTCCACCCGAGGGGGGTTCGCCCTGTGGCGCTCCACCCGAGGGGGGTTCGCCCTGTGGCGCTCCACCCGAGGGGGGTCCGCCCTGTGGCGCTCCACCCGAGGGGGGTCCGCCCTGTGGCGCTCCACCCGAGGGGGGTCCGCCCTGTGGCGCTCCACCCGAGGGGGGTCCGCCCTGTGGCGCTCCACCCGAGGGGGGTCCGCCCTGTGGCGCTCCACCCGAGGGGGGTCCGCCCTGTGGCGCTCCACCCGAGGGGGGTCCGCCCTGTGGCGCTCCACCCGAGGGGGGTCCGCCCTGTGGTGCTCCACCCAACAGAATTCAAGGCAGGTTCAGTTCTTCCAAAACAAACCATAGGTTGGTAACCATTACGCAGGCTCCGGTGTGTCTGACGGCCTCTCCATGCGTTGAGGTTCCTTATAAGGAAACCCATGATGATCAAGCCAAGTTGGCCACGGTCTACATGACGCCATCATGACCTCAGTTTCGAATCGTGTGTAGTTGCCAACTCTGTCACAACGTTCCTTCTTTACAAAACCATCAAACCTCCATTTAAAAACTTCTACCATATTCCACACTGGGCCGAGCAAGACGAGACGACGTCACCACCTCGTGGTTTCATCACCACCTCGTGGTTTCATCACCACAACAGGAAGTTAACCACAAATAGTGACACGTTCTCAAAACAGCTTCGTCATGTTGTGACCCATCGCCTCAAAAGTCGATTTACCAGCGATCACCGGGAAATGCCGACTTGCCTGGATTTACGTGGGACGTGAGAAGGGGGGAGGGAGGAAATGAAAGGTATAAAGATAATCTCGACACGAAATAAAGGAAAAAAAAAAACAAGGAAAAGAGAAACCAAGCTGCAGAGCACACGCACAAACACACACACACACACACACACGATGGCCAATGACATGAGCGAACGGTGTATAAAGTACCTCGTCAGGAGTCAGTTCCTCCATAACGAACCGGGTTCCCAGAGACAATTACCGGCCCAGCAGCGCTCAGCGGAAAAGCGAGAACCTCGAGGACTCAACAAAACAGGACCGTCGCCATATTGATTATGCCTACGTCACTTCCGCTCTGATTTACGTTTATTCAAAAGATGCTTGAACGTGGTCCGTGTGGTCCGTGTGTTCAACGATCAAAAAAAAAAAAGTGTTTTTTTTCCGAACTCCGTGCGTTTCCGGAAAGTGGACTCGTGCTCATTAACCGGGCCGACAAAACAAGTGGGTTCTGAAGTTTTGATGTAATTATTTTTGTTTAAGCGTAAAAAAAACTTCGTTTTTGATCTTATAAAACCGGGACTGAAATATTATAATGAAATCCCACTCACATAGAAGCTTAGAAAGAGGTCATTTTGCCCTTTTGTGCTATCTTTTCGTGTTGCATTTTGCCCTTTTCAGGTCCTGTCTATTTATTACGTACGCAAATCCGGCTGAACGTGTTGTTTTCTTTTTCACTCCCCAGTGCGTACGTCATAAATAGATAGGCCCACAATGCATCAGTTTAATCTCTTAATTTGAGAATATTTTTTTACCTTGACACCCTCCGTCAAACCGTCATTTTACACACAGACCCGCAAATACGATTAATCCTGATTATTATGAGTTCTGGAGCAGGTGAACGCTGCTCACCTTTCTCACTTGTGGAACCAATTTCCAAACCCTCTTCAATCTCATTCTTCCCTCCAAGTCTCGGTTTCTCAGATCAGATCATCCCCCATCCCAAACCATGATCTTTTCTTCCCCCATCAACCCACATCCCGCCAAATCTTCACCACGAAGGACGCCACGGACATCGGAGGGACGACACATACTGCGCACTGATCAATTACCCTGTCTGCGAAACACCAGGATGGCAGTTTATAGCTGTGTCGGGATTCGAACCCAAGCTCGACCAGTAGCTCGACCAGTGTGAGTACCTTCGATTCGAGTTGGAATATTGTGTTTGTTGTATGATCTTAATAACAAATTACTTTTGTTGCTCCAGAACCATATTTCCTGACTCCAGGGATGCCACTCGACATCAGCCTGTTCTGGACTGAAACCCCAACTGGTTGTGTGTGCGATTCCAGCTATGCTACTGGGGTGAGTTTTTATATGAATTGAATGCAGGTTGGATTCCTGAGATGTGTGCTTCAAATGAGGATTGTGAGACATAATTCATTCCATTGTTATGGTTCGAGTTCCTGACAAATAAAACAGAATATTTTGATATATATTGTGACGTCCACTGGACTTGAACAGTCCCGCCAACGTAGAATGAGCCGAAACGATGGAGGCGGTTTATTTATTTATTTATAACCCAAAGATGGCGGTTCTAATCGCTCTACCGCAAACAGGACGAGGAAGGTGGCACGAGTCGCTTTTCACTGAGTTGATAACGTTTATTCCTCTAACCAAAATAACAAGACTCGGCAAGAAGAGGGATCCGGGGCGATTCGACGGGATGGTGTGGGATCGGGCGTGGGGAAAACACAGACAATTCCAATGAAAAGACAAATCTCAAACCCTCTAAGGCGCCAGGTACACACACACACACACACACACACACACACACACACACACACACACACACACACACACACACACACACACACACACACACACACACACACACACACACACAAACACACAAAACGCAGCTATTCCTGGTAGTCAGGCTGGACCGTGGTGTGGACGCAACAGTCCTTGGATTGGCGTTGGACGAGCTGGCCTTGCTCTCGTCAGGGGGGCAGGAGAAACCGTGGTGCTGTCGACCTCCTGGTCTTGGCCCAAGTCCGCCCACAGCCGCCAGGGAACCAGCTCCGGCGCCAAACCGCGAGCAGGAGAGGGAGGCCCGCCCGCCGCCAGGGAACTGAGCCTCCGCCCGCCGTTCGACCCCGTACTCCGAGCCAGCAGAACCCCAGAGCCAACCAAGGTGAGGCACGAGGCTCAGCAAGGCTACAAGACACGAAGAAACCAGGGCCGAATCAGCGCAACAAGCACGCTCCCAGCACAACAACCTCCACCCCAAAACACGATCTTTTTGTCCCGATCTTCTTCCTCTCCCTTTTCGACCCTGAACAGAACCTTTTTATCCTCCCGTCCTCGTCACTTCCAATCGAGCCGTTTTATTGGCCCACCGCCGTCGCCTTCCGCCAATCGTGATCATGGGGCGGAGCCATCCGCAGCACTGTCCTGTGACGTCACGGCAAACCTCCAGAGAATACGAAAAGGGGTTTATGCAGACACACTTACCCTATCCCGTGTCCCTATCTAATTATGTGACAATTATCATTTCCCCCTTGAAGAAATGGACATTTACTAGACAACTTATCACCACTGAATTGCTACTTATTACATCGAGATCCTGGTACACTCGAACAGCATGGCATACCTAATTAAACATCCTAATTACCCTTTGAATGCATACCCCCCCCCTCAAACGTAACAATATGTTTATGGTTTTGGAAGACTGTGGGGAGGGGGGACACATCCAACACATCAGGGTTCCCTCTTGTAGTTAAATCTGCAGCAATTTTGTTTAGCTGATGAAAATGGGAGTTAAATTGAGGGAACCAGTAACTCAACTTTGGAGCTGCATTAGGTCTTCCATTGTGGATCCTGTCTCTAATTTTGTTAACAAAATGTGCACCAAGTTTAAGTTATCTGTAAACCCTTTAAATGCATGGTTTAATAGAGTTGTGAAGCCTGGTGTTGGTTTAGTGGTTAGGGTGGTGGCCTGGGATCCTAGGGTCCTGAGTTTGAGTCCCATTTTCCACTGAATTAACACCAGCGGGTTGACTCAGCCTGTCATCCTTCTGAGGTTGGCGAAATGAGCACCAGTTTTCTGGTAATAGGGGACACTGCATCAGTGGCATAGCCGTGCCATGCCATGAGTTGTAGAAGTCCTGGATAATAGGATTAAGTTATTTCGTAGTCGAGGCTTGCTTTCACAGTGTTGAACAAACCAAGTGTTCGTAAAGACATTCAGGATCTCCATGATAACTACATAATAATGTTGCGAATCTGGAAGCCATGAGCACACAATATACAGGTCCTATAGATCAGTTATATCGGTAAGTACGTGTTGCCAGTTAGGGTCCCGACCCAAGTCTAATGGGTAATTAAATATTCCTGCGCTGTGGAGTTATTTTAATAGTCAGGTTTTCTTTTCGCTTATTTTTACACCACCAACATCACCCTCACCCTCACCTTCACTTCGCTTCCTTCACCTCGCTCTGGCCGACGTCATGGTGGGCGGAGTTCAAGGAGGAGCCGCGCGGCGACCCTCGACCAATCAGCGTGCAACGAGTGAGGTGACCATCGCCCAGCCAATCAGATCCCGCGACAGGAGGAAAGGGCTCCGCGTGATGTCACCGCGCCCCCGGGCCAATCAAGGAGCGAGCTTGCCGCCCGTTTTGGCCAGTGGGAGAGACGAAGAGCGATTTGCGCACCAAAACCAGCCAGTGAGAGAGGGAGGGTCGCAAGGAGGCGCCCTCCCCCTCCTCTGAAGAGGGGCTTTAATTATAGGCGCGTTCGAGGGTTCTGAGTTCTGGCAAGGAAGTGAGCATCTGCAAGGGGGTGGAGTGAAAAAGCATCTGTGCACGGAGTGGCCGGGGCAACGGAGGGTCTTCTCCTGCCAGCTTTCGCCCTGCCAATTTAGTTTGCCTGGAGCCCGGTTGTGAGGGTGGCTGGATCGTGCTGGGGGTCCAGTTCTGCCCCGAGGACCTGGTCCTTGAAGACCGCACGAGGGACAGTTCCGAGACAGGCCTCAATAAAGACCATTTTGGTCAAATTCTTTGGGTGTGTGCATATGTGTGTTTGTGGCGCCAGACAGTTAAGTAGGAAATTGTATAAGTGCCGTGCTGTACATACGTGCATTTCTTTTAATCGGTTTAACTCTGCCCTTATGTGCTCCCCTCATTCCCCCATTGTGAATAAATACCCCGATTGTTAAATGTTTCAGCTCATTCGTGTCCTTTCCTTCATTGGCTTAGTGTGCTGCGTGTTGGGAAATTAGCCAGGATGTTGCCGATGTAACGGGATATTTGGGACCGATGGACCTCGGCGATAAACCGGTTCGAGTACGCTAAGCGGCTCGTTCCGTACGGGTGCGTCGAGGGTGTGGAGACTCGGTAAATCGCCACGTGGAAATCTAGGTATTTTGAAAATTGGTGAATAACCCTGTACCACGTGGCAGAAATATTGACACTTCACGGTCCGATAAGGGACCCGTACTTTTCCGGAGTTTTCTGAAAAGGTACGATCTAAATTCCGGGCGATCGGTCGAGCCGACCCGACTGCTCCATCTAGCAGTCGTGCTCACAGCCGACGCCTGGCCCCACAACAATAGTTCCAGCAGATAAGGCTGCGAATAATTCTGTTGTGGTTTATAAAAAGTTTTATGTTGAGGTTTTATCGAGAGAGTTAGGCATTGATATGGTGAGTATCACCAGTATAGGAAATAGCACATATATTCCTTGTCATAAGTCGCTCCAAGATATTATCTCTGATCATCAGGAGGTTTCGATTAATAATTTCGGTATTAAATGTAAAGAGGTAAATCTTTGTATTCCTCGACTTTTCTGGATCCATCAGCTTCATAAGAACCCGCACAAGTATAGGTTTATAGCAGGTGCCAGGCAGTGTTCCACCAAACAGTTATCGGTTGAAGTTAACTCAGGCTTACAAATTGTTTGGGAACAGTTCAGGAAATATCGTTTAGCAATTGAGAATAATTCTGCTATTAACACTTTCTGGAGCATTAATTCTTCCTTAGAGTTCTTAGATGTAATTAGATGCCTGAATGTTAAGTCAGTTGAAGTTTTTGATTTTTCAACTTTATACACAAATTTGGATTGAGTACAAGTTAGGGATTCACACTTCAAAGTGATTGACAAGCTTTTTAACTCTTTTAATAAGTTCTTGTGTCAGGTTTGATAGAGCATTTTTCTAAAATAAAAAAAATCATAATAATTGTGATGTTCTAACATCTGTGGGCTCCATTCTAACCTAACAGATATCTCACTCTCTCAATCAGTACACTCATAAACCACAAACATGGTCCTTCCTTCCTCTCAGTACACCTCATCTCATTCCAACTAGACATAATCTGTTTAACAGAAACTTTCTTCCTTCAAGGTGTCTCTGACTCCCAAGTATCTCTCCCTGGTTACTCCCTCCTCCGGTATGGCAGACCTGAGCCTGTCCTGATGGAGGAGTTGCTCTTGTCGTCAAAGACTCTTCCTCACTCTCCATGCACTGCCCTCACTCCCCCACACCCCCAGAAATACCTCTGCCATTAGCTTCCCCTCCACTTCCACCTCATGTTCATATGTGTGTTGTACCATCCATCAAACAGTGATGACTCCATTTACATCTCGCTCTCCAAAAACATGGACCAACTTCTATCCTCTCATCCCAACTCTCTCTTCCTCATATGCCAGTTGGCTGGGTGTGGGTACCTCTCTTACCTGCCATGGCACTTCAGCAAAAGACTTCTGTGACTCATCGACACTAACACCTGTTAACTTCCCGACCCGGATCTCAACCAACGGTACTCCATCTCTTCTGGATCTGATTTTGAACAATTTCCATGAAAACATCTGCTCTTCTTCCTCCATTCCAATCGGTTCTTCTGACCACGTGCTTGTCAAAGTAGACATCTCTCTGGCTATTATCAGACAACCACCTCAGCAGTGTCGAGTCTGGCATTTCACTCAGGCCAACTAGCAAGCTCAACTTCAAGACTCCTTGTTGTTATCAACCTATTGGGTGCTGGGAGTGGAGTGGGGTTGGTTTGCCCTTTACATGGTGTCAGGAGTGGGATGTGTGGAGTACTTCCCGCATTGGCAGGACAGTCTCAAACTGTCTGTCATCCTTGGTTGCCATCTTCCAAGTGATTGTGCAAGGATGACAAGATTCTATGTTGTGCGGATGACAAGGACATTGTGTTGGACTGTGAAAGGCAAGACTAAGTGGAACTGATTCTGCCGATTATGATAAAGTGAACAAAAATGGGGATTGAAGTATTTGTAGAGTACTTTTGATTTTTTTTTGTCATCATGTTGATTTTGTTGTTGTTGTACTGTATTGATGCTAAATTGTTGACACTCACCAATAGTTACTATGGCAACTGAGGATGACAATAGCTGGACTTGTTGCTTGCCGAGTTACACCAATTCAGGAATCAGGTGAAAGAGCAGGATGAGGTCATTGGGGCTAAATAATCTGCACTGATGCCCAAGCTGCCTCTGAGTATAATCCTGGTTGTTGTATTGCCCAATAGGAAATACAGTTTAGAGAAAAGCCTCAAAAAGTTGGAGACCCTCCCATTAGAGAGTGGGAGGCTGATAAAAGTGGCGTGGCTACACATAAACTCAAGCAGTGGATGTAGCAGCTTTTATTCTTGACCACCTCGGAGGTAAAGCTTGGCAAGAGATAACAAGAAGAGGAAATGATGTAAAAGAGAAGCCAGATGAAATTTTCAAGATTCTTTGATGTGTTTTTGGTGATGGCGATGACCTTCCAAGCCCACAGCAAAAATGTTATTCTTGTGTATAGGAAGGAGAGTACTTTGTAACTTATTCTTTGAAAGTTGTTGATCTGTATAAAAATGAATCTTTCAAACTTTCCAGAGAGGGAGCGCTGAAGGGCAGATTTGCTGCAGCAGTTGCTGAGGATGGTCTATGGTGTGAGGTAAGGAGACCGAACGTGGAATACCGAAGCCTAAAATTATTTCAGCTACGAGACCGTGTTATTAGGGGGAGTGAATCCTCAGCTTCTAAACCAGCAAAAGTCAAAGGCTCTAACAAAACACCAGCTGAATACCAGTCCCTAGGTTCATTCATTAGACGTTAAGAAGATATCATCACTTGGCAACAGAAGCAGCAGTCAAGTGTTATGGTGAATAAAACTTGGATCAATTTGTCGAGGGTAAGAATGAGGACGGACGACGATGCGGGACATGTGGAGCTCCCGATCACATGAGGAGAAATTGTCAAAAGAAGAAGAAGAAAAAAAAAAAGGATCTGGGCAAGCTTCATGATGATTTAAAGTAGGAAAGCCCACAATCAAAAGCAACACTGTGGATTCACAGCTCAACACAGGCTCATTCTTCTCTTGAGTGCCAGGAACATAAGACCACTATTGAGGTGCAAGGTGTTGGAATGAAATGTTTGATGGACGCAGGAGCCTAAGTGTCCACCATAACGGAGTCATTTTACGAGGGTAACCTTGAGAATAAATGCGAATTGGTTGAGGACAGAGTGAGGTGGAGGAGTATCGTAGTCAAGGCAGGGCAGAAGCTTTGTGCCATCGGCCCTCACCCCTTATAAAGGGAAGAGGAGGAGAAATTGATGTTGAGACAACGATCCACATATCTGCTGCAAATGGTAGAGATATACCTTTCGTTGGCTACGTCGAGCTGGACCTATTTGCTTGTGGCTTACAATTTGAAAGGATGGGATTTTTCATGGTAAAAGACCAAGAGGACAGTTCTATGAGGGTCAGAGAGGCTGCAGTACTTGGAATATTGGGATCAAACATATTTAGAGTTATGAGACAGAATCCTTGTCGAAATGGAATTCCTGACAACAGATGGAAAACTGTTCTGGCCTTGTGTGAAGAAACTCGTGAGTGAAGCGTCAGAGAAGATCTGTAGGGTTGGAGTGGAAAGTAAAAAGCCCGTTTTGGTACGTGTGGTCGACGCAGGTAACAGAAAGATCTGTGAGACCATCTGATGGAAACAGGTTCACGGCACTTGAGGAGGAACTTGGTGTTGCTGTACCCAAGTTGCAAACTGGACTTTGATTAGGACCTTAAAGAGTAACCGTGAATTGATGTGGCCGAGTTCTTGAGACAGTCACTAATCCTTGAGACAGGGATGGTTACATAAAGCCAAGAATGCCGTTAGGAATTCTTCGACTTGAAACGGTGGAGCCAGATGTTGATATTGTGTTACTTTGATAAAATGAGGCAATCATTGTAAACAGTTATGACGTAGATATTCTGTCAATCAAAAGTGGTCAGCAGCTGCTCCAAATGGATGCTGATCAGCAGACAATTTTTTTTCTATATGATCCAAGGTGGTAGTGGAGCTACCACACACAAACATGGACATACAGATGAACATACTGTTGCAGGGATGGGACATGGGTTAAAGGAGGAAACGTATAGTTATTTCTTTCTTAAATGTTCAGCACAGTGTTTGTGTACAAAGATCACATGTCAAAGTATGTAGAGACAGATACCATCAAACATCGATTTTTGTGATACTGTCAAACACAGAATCATAATGGAAGATGACATTCCTGTGAGGATACCGCACAGATGCATGTCACGACACCAATGGCAAGAGGTACACTGCGCACGGTTATTTGAGATCATCGCTGTATCTGAGTCTCCTAGCCCATATGCATCACCAGTGGTACTAATATGCAAGAAGAATGGGAATCTCAGATTATGTTGCGACTGTAGAGCTTCAAATGTGAAAGCTCGAAAAGATAGATGCCTGTCCTTTTTTTGTGGACACCGCTAAGGCTCAAGGAAGAGCAAGTACGAGTACACTGAACGGATAAAGAAGCAATCGGACATAAAGACCATAAACAGGCACAATGAACTTACTATTTCACATGCAGCTTGCATCATTGCTGAGAAGCACAGCTGTGCCACTGATGCAATGCCCTGTTTCCAGCAAGCTGGTACTCATTTTACCGACCTCGGAAGGATGAGAGGCTGAATCAATCCATTTGGTGTTATTTACCAGCACAATGGTGGCTCAAACTCAACACCCTAAGATCTTAAGCCAGCCACCTTAACCGTTAAGTCAACACCAAGCTCATGAAGAACATATAACGTGTTAAAGAAGGTGGTGCAAAAGACATTGCAACAATTGCGGTAAACTTTCGAAAAAAAAATTTTTTTTTTCTTAAACCTTTTAAACCTTTATTTTATTTCAATTTAATTTTACATTTGAACACTGTAGAACACAAATCACCTTCTTGCCACTTCCAAAAAAAAAACTGCTTTTACAGTAGTACTTGGACAAACTATTATGCCATCTTGACCAATCAAATTTTCCGCTCGAGCTCTCAGCGTTGGGGAATATTGAGATTCAGACAAAATGGCAGCTCATAAGAAAAACAGACCATGCTCGGAAATGCAATGCAAGAGTTGTAAAGATACTTCCCATGTCCTTTTTCTCAAGACTCCATCGGGTAAGGGTGGGAAGGTGTTCCATGGACTCTCTGGTATGAAGTTAACGGATTACTTTCATTTTACCGAACCACATTCCTCGACTCCAGTCCGAACTGGCTGTCTCATCTCACTATGCCACGAGGGGATGAGTTTTATATGAAACTAGACGACCCGTGAACAGGAGCGGTTGATGAAAAAAAGAAAAATCATTTCAAGAAAAAAAAGATAGCTCCAGCAAACTATACCGCTGAGGTTGTTTGCATTGATCAAATTCTCCCGAAGAGTACATGACTGAATCGGGAATTGATTTTTTAATAATTTTTTTTCGTTGCCAGATTTGAACACACACACACACACACACACACACACACACACACACACACACACACACACACACACACACACACACACACACACACACACACACACACACACACACACACACACACACACACACACACACACACACACACACACACACACACACACACGCATTTTAAGGCCATTTTCCCTGCTAAAGCAGGGGTTAGCCTTGCGGGCCCCATGACAATCTTCTCCACTTTACTCTATTTTCTGCATCTCCCCTTTTAATCCCCTTGCCCACATTTCCTCTTCCACCACCTTCAGCCAAGTTTTTTTCTCGGTCTTCCCCGTCCTCTACTTCCTACTACACTCATTTCCAACACTCTTCTCACCCAGTCACTTTCATCCTTCCTCAACACATGACCCAACCATCTCAACCTGTTTCTCTTCACAACCTCCATCACAGACTCTATTCCCATCATCTTTCGCAAGTCATCATTTCTCTTCCTCTCTCTCAACGATACTCCGCACATCCACCGAACCATTCGCATTTCCACCCTTTCCAGCCTTTGTTGCTGTTCCATGTTCAGTACCCATGTCTCACTCCCATAAATCATCGTACTCCTCACACATGTAGCATACACCTTTCCCTTCAACTTCAGCGACACTCCCCTCTTTGTCAGCACGCTACTCAGTTCCTGAAACTTCTTCCATGCACATCTCACTCGAGCAACCGTCGAAGAGTCTGATCCACCTTCTCCATTCAGCATGTCTCCGAGATAGCAAAATGTTTTCACACCTTCCAGCTTCACATCATCTCCAAGATCCAACTCAACAATTCCTTCATCTGCAGCTCCCTCTCTGCACACCTTACACTTGAATGTAGCTGCCACACTGGTTAATGACCCTCTCACCCCACTACATTTTCGATGAACCCATTCAGCACACATTGTACACTGAATGGAGTTCACTCCGACACCCTTCCTGCACACAGCACACGGCCACTTCCCAGTCCCTTCCACCTCACCACATGCTTTACCACTTGCCATCACCTTCGTCTTTCCGATATTCACCTTCAAACCTTTTGCCTCCATACATTCCTTCCACTTGTTCATCCTCTCCTTCAGTCCATCCATACTCTCTGCAATCAACACCAAATCATCTGCATCCAGCAGCTCCCACGGTAAACCCTCCTTTATCCTCCGAGCCAGCACCTCCATCACAACTACAAATAGAAGTGGACTTAGTACCGACCTCATTTAATCTACCTCAAAAAATAAATAATAAATAAATAAAATAAACTTTATAGAAGAGCATTTCATTTATCCTCATCGTGGCCATGATCAAAGCTTTTTTTTTTTGAACAATAAAAACTGCTTTTCTTATAGAATGTGGCAGGGGACGCTATATCTCAGATTATGCCATGCGACCGACGGACATGGAAAGCCCCCTGTTCCATCAGCAATTAGGTTGTGGACATTTGAGATCCACCTGCATCTCAAAAAGTAGACCATTGTGTACTGGTACCTTATCCAAATTCCCTGCCTGCAGACATTAAAAAGATGTCTTAAGGGAGATACAATAATAGTTGGGTGAATAGGTGTGAGCTTGGGGTGGAGATATTGGGGAGAGATTGCAACAAGGTGTGCAGACAGTTTTGTTACTTCTGCCAGAGGAGAGAGTATTGCATTTGGGTTGGTTTATTTGTTTGTCCATGCAGCATGTATGTCTTAATTATATATTACTGAAATGATAAATAATGACAATAATGATAACAGAACATAATGATGATAATAACAAATAAAATGGGGCAAAGATAATAGCACATAATGATAATGATAATTGATAGACTATACTAATAAATGTCATGATGTGTGTCATCTGGTGTGTCTCCTTCATATCCCCAAAACCATGAAACTTTGCATACATACATACATACTTTGCATACATACATACATACTTTGCATACATACATACATACATGCATACTTTGCATCCAAAACCATGAAACAATGAGCAGCCTGAAACTTTGCATACATCTTCTTGCATACGGCAGCTTGGCTGCCGAATCGCTATCATTTTGTTGGGGTGTGTCGATGCCACTGATGCTGTGTCCCAATACCAGCACACTGGTAATCACTTCACCAACCTCAGAAGGATGACAGGCTTCGTCAACCCCACCTGGTATCAATTCAACAGTCAAGCATGATTTGAACTCAGAGCAAGGGAAGGGAAGGGAAGGCGGCGTGAGGACAAGGGAAGGGAAGGCGGCCTGAAGGCAAGGGAAGGGAAAGCAGTATGAGGGGAAGGGAAGGCAGTGTGAGGGGAAGGGAAGGCAGCTTGAGAGGAAGGGAAGGGTGATAAGAACACACCAAACAGCATGGGTTTTAAATGCTCCCACCCGGTTTTATGTCGTACCCGGTGGTTAAAAAGAAATGATGCTGTCTAATTGGAAAATTCAAAACTAAACAGTCAGTCCTCAACAGTCCACTTCAGAGAGAGGGAGGGGTGGGGGTTCAGGGGGTGAAAGGGATAGGGGTGGGAAAGAGAGGGATGGCAGAGTGCGGAGAGGAGAGGAGATTCCGGCAGATGAGAAGTCCAGTTTTACGTCCATCTCGGAGACGGTACACACACTTATGAATCACCCTGCCTGTGAAACACCTGGATGACAGTTTATATGTGTCGGGATTTAAACCCAGGCTGGACAGTTTATTCAAGTTTGAGCGAGCATGCGTATCAATTGTCTGTCCTGCTGTGATGTGGCGATTAATTGCTTTGTGACAACTGAAAACATTTTTTACTCATTGTAATCATCCAATTTATTTTGCCTTTCTGACTCTGGAGATGCAAGAAGCACTCCGCTCAAGCAAACACTCCAACTAAACTGTTGAATAAACTTTGAAAAACAAAACATTAAATTTTTTATATGCATCTATCGATGCTGACGTGATGGGTCGTAAAATGAAAGATCGTACAAAAAAGGGGAAATGTGGTGCAAAATAAAATTGCACATTTTCAGCAAGTAAACTACCGACTGACACCGCACGGCCAGAAGCAGGCGGGTGGGTCCTGAAATTTGTTCAACTTGATCGATATTATGCCTGGTGTTGGCTTAATGGTTAGGGTGGTGGGCTTAGGAACCGAGTATCCTGAGTTCAAATCCCACTCGGCTGTTGAATTAATACCAGGTGGGGTTGACTCTGCCTGTCATCCTTCCGAGGTCGGCAAAATGAGTGCCAGCATGCTGGTATCCTGTGTCGGAGTGGCGACCCGTCCAGGATTGTGCCCAATAGCCAAGGAGACTGCTTCGGCAGCACCAACGCTCTGCACAGAGTATGGTCCCAGTGGATGGATCGATATTGTTACAGTTGTGGGGGTAGATGGAGGAATTTCATAGCAAAGTTAGGATTGTATGGAGTTGCTTTGTCCGAGGCCGTGTCGGATACATCTCGATGTAAATAAAGTTGGGAAACTGTGAGCTTAAGTGTTACATGTCGCCACACAGGTGTAGTGCTGTGTTAATTCGAAAGGGATCAAGGCCAATTTCCCCCAGTATGTAATTGCCCCCTGTGACCTTTTCCTACCTTCTTGCATTTACAAGCCAGCAATGAAAGAATTATGTTCTTGTAACAACAGCAACAACAATAATAACAGGGCCGCACATCCAAGCAGGCAAGAAGCCCCACCTTCCTGGCTTCACACCAGCAAGTCTTGCCCCCAAGGCTTATGATTGGTGTGTGACATGAAAGGTCAAAAATGACCTTTCATGTCATGATTGGGCATGGTCAAAAATCGGATAGTTTGTGGAGGACACCATCGAGTAAGGTGTCTCGCTACGTCTGGACACGACGAAATACAGCAACACAACTCTTGTGTGGTGCTGTAAATTTGCCCACGTGACGGAGAAAGACACAAGTCATTGACTGTTCGGCTGAGCCGCGAAGTGTGTACGTTTCTGAGGAGGGAAGAAAAGCATGCCTCGTGGCCTTATCACAGGGCCTCAGAGACCGTCTCGTCGTGTGGTTGAAAAGGAAGGTGGGTGATCGTTGTGAGCAGACCTCATGTAAGAGAGGAATATTTAGCATATTCGTTCATGAGAAGCCGCCGCACGGCAGTTGGTGAGCCCTGGCGTTGAATACCACCTCACAAATTACTTCACATACGTTTTCCCACCCAGAGAGTGGCTCGGCGTCATTTTGGGTGCATCTTCCCACGCAGGATGCCACGGTTCGATCGCCAAGTTCAAAAAAGACCATCTCTGGACAAAGCAAAGAGCCCGAATAAAGAGAGCATTTTCTTTTCTTTAATTTAATTTTCCCCTTGTCTCTATTAAAGTCCGTGTGTAGAGGTGCCTCGACTTTAGGCTTTAATTTACGTCACATTTTATTAGTACACTTTGAACTGTTACCATTGTAAAGATTTGATCTATTTTCATTCAATCCCAGTGTTTATTTTAAGTTGCTTGCGTTTTCTCTTTGTCGTGGGTTTGAGTGGAACCCCTTGTGCTGTGCTTCCGTCTGCTCCGTCCATGCCGCGCATTCCCCTCCGTACGTGCCATAATCTCCGAGGATTACGTGCTCGCCTCTAAGGAAAACTGCTCGGCAATCCGACCTGGTCGGTGTTAACCGCCCGTCCATGACAATATATTCAGTGACTGTGCGAATATTGGAGAGCGCTCACCAAATGGCTTAAGCACTCAAGCAAGCACTCCAATGAAATGGTCGATAAGGAACGGCTGGCTTGGCAAGTGATTAGTGATTGCTGATCGGTTATATAAACACGATGCACCTGTTTCGGCCCGGAATGTGAAGCGACATCAGAATTGGACATGTGAACACTTTTTTTTTTAGCAGTCAGAGCTGCTGCTGAAGTCAATAAAGAAGTTTAAATTTTGAAATTCTGCTGAGATTAAGAGTCGAGAGATTGTGGAAGGTGTGGAAATTAAATAAAGCCATGAACATTGGCGTCTCTGGGTGTTTATAAGCATTGCAATGTATCCAGCGATTCGGAGGTATGATGATCAGGCAATCGATGATATGAGGAAAGTGGAAAAAAAACACAAAAAAAATTACTATCATTAAGAAACCATTGCGGCCTGTTCTGTTGCACCCGACATCTTGGTAAGTTTTATTTTGATTTTTTGTGAGGAGCACCGCCTAAATTATCTTCCAAAGGGATGTTTAAATTAACACAAACATTGGCTAAAGGTCAACCCATCACCTATCAAATTTCTAAAATCATCAATTTTCATCTGATTGATAAAATTTAAACAGAATTTGCATATCAGGTCACTGAATTCAACCGGCAATTATTAGATCCTTGTGGAGGATCTCGAAGTCTTACTCACGTAGATGTTCTTGTGGACTTTTTTGTTTCACAGCCTACAGTTTTCATTGAAACTTCCTGAAACTTGGCGTATATATGTAAAATTTCTCTCTGAAACTAGGCATGCTTTTTGAATTCTGTTTGCGGGAATCGAACAGGGCATTAGCTGAGATGAATTACCGCACATATGATACATCACTATGACGTCATATCAATTTTTATGACGTCATTCCTATTTTTGACATTTTTTGTTTTTTGTTTCATTTGTTTCACAGCCTACAATTTTCATCGAAACTTCCTGAAACTTGGCATATATTTGTAAAAATACCCTGCGCAGACAGTAACCATCTCCGATTTTGAAAATTCCTCCGAGAAAAAAAAGGTAAGACGTCAAAATATCTCCGCTAATGGAAATTGCCTAAAACATTATCTCAAACTAGGCAAGCTTTTTGAATTCTGTTTGCGGGAACCGAACAGGGCTTTAGCAGAGATTAATTACCGCACATATGATGCATCACTATGACGTCATAAATTTTTATGACATCATTCCTATTTTTTGTTTCACAACCCAGAGTTTTCATCGGATCTTCGTGAAACTTGCCATGTATATGCAGAAAACCCACGCACAGGCAGTAACCATCTCAGATTTTGGAAATTCTTCCTAGAAAAAAAAAGTTGACCTGCCACCACAGCTTTATCTCTTCAATTTATCATGATCGGTTTCTTGGGATGTGCAGGGGTGGGGTGGTTTGCCTTCTTCTGGGCAGTGTCTATATTGGATGGTTTACCCCATAATGACAAAGTGAAAACATGTTTTTCAAAATTTTTATAAATCAATTAAAAATGAAAAGCTGAAATGTCTTGCGTCAATAAGTATTCAACCCCTTTTCTATGACACTTCAAATTGAGCTCAGGTGCATTCAATTTCCTTTGATCATCTTCAAGATGTCTCCAACTTGATTGAAATCCACCTGATGCCGATTCAATTAATTGGACATGATTTGGAAAGAAACACACCTTTCCATATTAGGTACCACAGTTGACAGTGCATGTCAGAGCAGAAACTCTTCCATAAAATCCAAATAACTGTCTGTGGAATACCAGACTTGAATAGCATTGAGAATCTGTGGAAAGACTTGAAGATTGCTGGTTAGCGATGCTCCCCATCCAAATTGACAGAGCTTGAGCAAATCTGCAAGGAAGAGTGGGAGAAAATCCCCAAATCCAGATGTGCAAAGCTGATAGACATACCCAAGAAGACTGGAAGTTGTCATCACTGCCAAATGTGCTTCTTCAAAGTTTCGACTCGGGCGGGTTGAATACTTATTGACGCGACATTTTTAGTTTTTCATTTTTAATTAACTTGTAAATGTTTTGAAAAATCATGTTTTCACTTTGTCATTATGGGGTATTTTGTGTAGATTGGTGACAAAAATAATTAAGTTTAATCCATTTTAAATTCAGGCTGCAAAACAAAATGTGACAAAAGTCAAGGGGTGTGAATATTTTCTAACCAAAGAAGAGGGGTGTAAAATTTATATATCTATATCAAAAAACACACACACACACACACACACACACACACACACACTGTTGAAATTAAAAAATATATTTTGATATCCACATGTGTATTTTGTGGGTTTGCAGTGATACGAAACAAAAAAAGCTGAAAAAATTACTAAATCTTAGCTTATTCCACATCTGAATCCTAAAATGGCCCAGAAAACATAGCAGGCTCCTTTTAGAAGTTGTTCGAGAAAAGATCGAAAGCAGATGGTTCTCCTTTACTTTGGAATTGAACTCAACTGTGGTGAGTTGCAAGTACCTGCAATATATATATATATATATATATATATATATATATATATATATATATATATATATATATATATATATATATATATATATATATATATCACTCATTCATCCAGTTTGAATAGAGAAAATAAGTCATTCTGCTGTTTTCTGTCACTGTATGTACCACAATGAGCATGGAGAAAAGAAAGAAAATGAGAGGATTGTCTGACGTCAGACACAACATTGTAGCCAAGCATGGACAATCTCAAGGCTACAAGTCCATCTCCAGATCTTGATGTTCCTGTGTCCACCAGACACAATGTTTTCAGGAAGGTTAAGGCCCATGGCACTGTAACCAGCCTCCCTGGACCTGGCTGCAAGAGAAAACTTGATCAAAGCTTGCAGTGAAGGATTGTTCAAATGGTGGAGAAAGCACCTCAAATCAACTGCCAAACAGTGAGTTTTTCCCACCTTTGGAATAAACTCGCTCACTCTATTCATTCCCATTCTTCCCTCCAGGCCTTCAAAACAGCTGCTCACCACCACCTATCATCCCCCATCCAAATCATCGATCTTTTTGACCCCCGATAATCCACCCAAGCCCACCTCTTCAAATTCCCTGCTTTCCTTCCTGAAAGTCCCTGTAATGTCCATCTTGTATTCCCCATGTTCCCTGTCCCAACCCTCTCCCACAGATCTCCTAATGTCTCTGTTCCCCACTGTTTTTTCCTTCCCACTCCCTCACATCTTGTCTCATGCCCCCTTGCTGTGCGTTGTGTGTTAGCTCTCACACGAGCCTTGACAAGGTATACAAAAAAAACTAAAAAAAAAACTGATTAAAGCTGACCTTCAGACACAAGGTACGACCATTTCAACTCACATCTGTCACCAACTCGATGAAAGGGGGTTCTATGGTAGGAGACCCAGGAGGATTCCACTGGAGAGAGAGAGAGAGAGAGAGAGAGAGAGAGAGAGAGAGAGAGAGAGAGAGAGAGAGAGAGAGAGAGAGAAAGAGAGAAAGAGAGAAAGAGAGAAAGAGAAAGAGAGAAAGAGAGAAAGAGAGAAAGAGAGAAAGAGAGAAAGAGAGAAAGAGAGAAAGAGAGAAAGAGAGAGAAAGAGAGAAAGAGAGAAAGAGAGAAAGAGAGAAAGAGAGGCATAAAGCCTGACTGGAGTTTGCTAAAACATACCTGAACAAGCCAAAATCCTTCTGGGAGAACGTCCTGTGGACAGATGAGACCAAATTAGAGCCTTTTGGTAATGCACACCATCTTTATGTTTCCAGAAAACAAAATGAAGCTTTCAAAGAAAAGAACACCTTCCCGACAGTCAAACATGGGGGTGGTTCAGTGATGTTTTGGGGTTGTTGTGCTGCCTCTGGCACTAGGTGCCTTGAATGTGTGCATGGCATCACAAAATCAGGAGATTACCAAGGTATTTTCGAGTGCAATGTTCAACCCAGTGTCAAAGCTGGGTCTCCATCGAAGGTCATGGGTCTTGCAGCAGGACAATGACCCCAAACACATTTCAAAAAGCACCCAGGAATTGTTCAAGACAATGCTGGACTGTTCTGAAGTAGCTAGCAATGAGTCCAGATCTAAATCCCATTGAACACCTGTGGGGAGATCTGAAAACAGCAGTTGGGAGAAGGCACCCTTCAAATATGGGAGAACTGGAGCAGTTTGCATAAGAAGAGTGGGTCAGACTGCCAGTGGAGAGGTATGGGAAGCTCATTCATGACTACCGTAAGCACTTGACTGCAGTTATTTTATCCAAAGGCTGTGCTACCAAATATTAAGTCTCGGGTGTCAATAATTTTGTCAATGCCATTTCTTTAAATTTTCTGATTTAAAAGGATATATTAAGTTCTGAATCAAAAACAAACGTTCTGTAATATTAACAATGAAATAAAGAATTGTGGAGACCAAATACTTTCATCAATTTCAACTTATTTTGAAAGAAAATTGTGAGTTATTTGAAAAAGTGCAAGGGTGCCAATATTTTTGGCCACGACTATATCATGGTGTGTGTGTGTGTGTGTGTGTGTGTGTGTGTGTGTGTGTGTGTGTGTGTGTGTGTGTGTGTGTGTGTGTGTGTGTGTGTGTGTGTGTTTTACTATTGTTGACTGCCATCTTCACACATAGGTGGGTTTTAGGAGATGGAAGGGAGACCGATCCGGTGTCAAAGTATCTGCCTTCATTTGCATGTGTGTGTGGTGCGTGCACTTCGATGCTGATATTATCCCTTCCTTTTAATGCTAATTATTGCTACCCTCTCCCCTTCCAAGGCCAGAGTCCAGATGTGGTGATTGTACCGGTGCAATTAGACAGTGGGCCAAGCATCCAAAATATGTCTAGTTTTTGACTTTTGTGACCCACCTCTAGTATCCACCTAAAATTTTGCATATATTTAGATTTTAAAAAAAATCACTGAGAAAGAATTCACAACTCGTCAGTGCAAAAAGTTGCACATTAATGAGTTATGCTGATGAGCAAAACCTATAGCACCATCTTGTGTCGATTCTGAGATAGTTGTATATTACTCTGGGAATTCTGATGTCTCTGTATTCATAGGGAGACGACATGAATGTGGGAGATGTGGGTTCCTCTCTCACACACACACACACACACACACACACACACACACACACACACACACACACACACACACACACACACACACACACACACACACACACACACACACACACACACACACACACACACACACACACACACACACACACACACACACACACACACACACACCACTAATTGTTGATCGACAGACCTCATTCATCAGCACAAAAGCTGAACATACAAGTCAGGAAGACATGCACTGGACTGGCATACTGAAATCAAAGACAGTGTGTCATATTATTGTTATGGATCCAGGGTGGCGGGATTCTCACCCGCTCCTTGGTGCCACCCTCACCACCACAGTCTCCAGGGTTTATAACGCCGGCCGGCTCAGCACAGGCCTCGGGTCATGCACCTTCAATCGCGATACAAACGTAATCCTTGTACCCTGCCATTTGGGGAAATAGAACCCCTGGTTGCAGACTGGTTTTGTCAGAGACCGAGCGGAGTCTACCAGTCTGTAACCACTTTGGTTTTCTGCCAATCGAACGGATCGTTCCTCGACGCGACACAAATTAATCCACAGCGGCAAATTCATACGAATTAACCTGATTTATTGGGGAACATCAGGGATCACAACACAATCAATAAACACAACAATGGTTTTATTAACAATCCTCAACCCGTTCTTAGGCCTTTGCTTTAGGTGTGAAATTCGATTCATATGCAGATTCAAGAGGATGAGATAGAAATGTGATTGGTATTTGTCACGTGATCACACGCGAGTCTATGAGATGCAATGCTGTTTAGTATGTGTGTTGAAGCCATGACAGAGTAATGCAAACTGTGGGTTTTGCCTGTCAGAGTTTTTTCCTTTTTCTTCCCACCGGATGTGGAGAGAACTTCCTGTTCCTTGTTCCTTGGTGTTTGTGGCGCACCCTCTCGACTGAATCTGTTTAAAGTGAAGTTCATTGAGGAAAAAGTGTTGAAGTTTTATTTTACAACCATCGGGCTTTTGAATAAATTGTGAATGTGGATATACTGTATGTGATTTAAATGTAGAAACGTGATTTGGAATGATTTTAATGATTTGATGATGTTTAGCACGTGGGGCAATTCACAGATAATTGATGATTCCCTCGGATGGACATTGAAATATTGTTTTATTCGTCTGCGAATGTTGAGGTTACCTGAACTTGTGCTGGGAAGGCAATGGCAAACAACCCAGTGTAACCCTTTGATCGATTCAGTCAAGGTAAATTCATGATTTAATTGGATAGATGCTGAGGATTTAATTTTTCATTTATGGATTTTAAAAGGAAATATTTTATTATTTTGACCAAAAGTTGTTTAAGAGAGTTTGGATGTTTATTAGTCTGAAGTTTAAGATGCTTTTCCAAGACTGGGATAAAATTAGGGAAGGGTGTAGCTACATGTGTAGACAGAGTGTTTGAGCTGCAATTTAAATGATATTTGCGTGATAACAGATTTGACAAGTGATTTGACAATTTTTGTACAACTGTTTAAAATGATTTATTTGTTTTGATAAAGGAAAATGGATTCGTAATTGAGAAGGTCGGAGGAAGTGATAGATGGTTTGTGTATGTGAATTGGAAAAATGGCAGCATGTTTGCTGTTTTGGTGAGAGAGAAGTGGACAGATGGAGAAATGTCAGAGATTTAAAATGTCGATGGAAATAGCAAATGAGATGGATGTTTTGAGTATACGTACAACTGGGATTTCTGTATATTTTAGCATGTTGTTTTGGGAAATAACAAGGAAAGGGATTAAATATTGATATGACATATAATGCAAGTTAAATGCTTCTATAAGAACCTTTGTTAGTCTTATTGAAATACATGTGCCGATGACGTTTATTGATTGGTGTTTCATTGATGCTTTGTTTGTTTCGGAGTGTTGAAAGCAGTCTTTCAAGCAATGTACGATTTCATCTAAATGAAGTTTGGAAAGAAGTTCCACACAAAGATTGGACGATGGGAGAACCCAGATTTGGGTGATTGAGCATTCAACACATGATTATGTCCCTTCCTGAGGAGATAAGATTGGAGCAATGTGGGAAAAGAAAGAAAAAACCCACTGAGGAGAAGGTTGAGCTAAGTCTTCACGTCGGCGTTGTGTGGTGCCTGCGTGGAGGAATGTTCTCAGCCACACTCTCGATTGCCGCTCTGCAAATACATCGTGAACTTGCTGTGGTCACTTCAATGTACGACAGGCCTGGAGTTCCACACTGCGCTCCTTCAACCCAGTGTCTGGCCCAAGCTTGTACTTGCCCACATCTACCTTCTCCTCAGCTCAAGGAGTGCTTCGATTGTGTTTCCCGTTGGGTGCTGCTCTGTCCACACCCTGACCTCGGGTAGCATATTTTCAATGTGTGACACATGCTGATGAACAGGCCATAAATTAAATGGAAACTCACTCATTTTCTGATATGAGCACTCGCTGCCATTGTTGATTGAACTTGAATAATGGAAATCTTTTCTCCTTCAGGAATGGGACATGGTAATCATGTGTAAGAAAAATTATTCAAATTTCCTTTAAAAAAAAACGGGGGAGTGTGGGGGAAAAATTTACATTAATGTATTTTAAATTGTAACAAGACAATTTTTTGTGCATGAGCAAGAGAATGGATGAGATGAGAGAGGAATTAAAAAAAAAAGCTTCTGAGTTAGAATGAAAAGAGAACAGTTTCAGAAATGTAACTTTTATGCTGCAAGTTAAATTGGCTGTCATTTCTGGCCAAAAGACTTTTGCCCTAAATGATAAGAAATGTGTTGTTCTGGAGCAGAGTGACCGAGCTGATAAATGAACCTTTGCTTGGAAATGTACGAAGTGGCTTTTTGTCTAAAGGACACGTCTACAGTCTGGGTCAGGTCAGGTCAGGTATGGGAGCATGTGCCAGAACAGCGCGTCGCTGCGTCCACTTTCCGCCGGTACTCCAGGGGCCTCCGTCTGGCCATCCCCCAGGCAGATGCCAGGCCCATCCCCATCTCCTTGAGATGATGGTCAACCTGCTGCAACCATGAGGAACGTGGTCGGCCCACTGGCCTCCTCCACACATGAGACTCCCCCGCTGAGAGAATCTGGCGAGCAGGATCAGCGTCAGGAAAACGAGCCACATGTCTATACAGCCGCAGCTGACGCTCACGGACTATGCAGGTAACAAATCTCATCCGAGTCTCTCTCAGCAACCGCTCGTTGGACACAAAATTCGACCAGCGATAGCCAAGGATTCTCCGAAGAGACCTGGTACCAAAGGAATTAAGTCTCTGTCTCAGATCCTTGGTCAAAGTCCAAGTCTCGCACCCATAGAGCAAGACTGGAAGTAACAAGGACCTGAAGATTCGGACTTTCGTCCTCCCGCACAGGTACCGGCAGCGCCACACCCCATGATCCAGTGAATCCATGACTCCCCAGGCCCGACCCAGACGTCTATTGACCTCCGGCTCACAACCTGCGGAGACATGAATATCACTGCCAAGGTAAGTGAATCTCTCCACGACCTCAACATCCTCACCACAAACAGACACAGACAGGACAGCAGCATCCAAGATGTCACCGAAAGCCTGGATCTTAGTTTTGACCCAAGAAACCCGTAATCCCAGCGGCTCCGACTCCTCATTCAGCACCTCGAGGGCCCCCAAGAGGATGTCTAAAGTCTCCGCAAAGATGACTGCATCATCTGCAAAATCAAGGTCTGAGATCTTGACATTCCCAAACGATGCACCGCAACTTGATCTCTCCGACATCCTCCCAAAAATTCAGTCCATACAAGTGCTGAAAAGTGTGGGGGCAAGTACACATCCCTGACGAACTCCAGTAACAACTGGAAATAAGTCAGAGATGGTACCACCACACTTCACAGCACTCTCAGTACCAGAGTAGAGTTCAGACATCAGATCGATCAGTTTCGGTGGCACCCCACGAAGACCAAGAATCCTCCAGAGGACATCCCGATTCACTGAATCGAACGCTTTACAGAGATCAACATAGGCTGCAAGCAGCCCCTGCCGAAACTCTCGTCTGCGTTCGGTGAGGACACGAAGTGCAAGGATACGGTCAATCGTTGACCTCTTTGGTGTAAAGCCTGACTGCTCTGGACGCTGGTGCTCAAGCAGATGGTGGCGAACCCTATCAATAATTATCCGAGCAAAGACCTTGCCCGGCACTGAGAGCAGCGTCACCCCTCGGTAGTTGTTGCAGTCTTGGCGATCACCCTTCCCTTTCCAGAGAGGGACAACAAGGCCCCTCTTCCAGTCAGTTGGGATGATGCCTGTGTTCCAGGCAGAGCACAAAACTGCATGCAACGACACGAGTGCAGCATTTCCACCAGCCTTGAGAAGTTCAGCATGGATGCCACAGATCCCTGGAGCTTTGCCCCGTTTCAACTGGTTCACTGCAGCCCGTGTTTCCACAAGCGATGGTGGACCACAGTTGATTCGAGGGACGTCAAGGGTGTTGCAATCCCTGTTGCTGACCAACTCGACAGCTGGGGGATCAGCCTGGTACAACCGCTCAAAGTAACCGGCCCAGCGGGCCTTCACTTCAGACTCCTCTGTCAAGAGCCTACCACTCTCTGCTCGAACTGCAGTGCTCCGAGGGATGGGCTTGGATGAACGTAATGCGCGAATTCCCCTGTAAGCGGGACGAGAATCACCTGTCCACAGGTGATGCTCCACCCCCTCACAGATTCCTCGCACATAGGCCTCCTTGTCCACCCTCAGTGCACGGACAGTTTTACACCTCAGCTCCCTGAACAGCTCAGCTCTGCCATTCAGCCTGGCCCTGCGACTCTGGTCAATGGTATCCAGTGTCCCTCGAGAGACAAAATTCTTCTTTGCCCTGCGGTGAACTCCAAGGCATCCACCGACAACATCAAGGACGGTGGTCTTGAAGGTGCTCCACAACTCTTCAGGACCCCCCAAAGCACCCAGACCCTCCAAGTGTCCACTCAGCCTGTTCGCAAACTCCTCAGCTACTCTCTCATCCCTGAGCTTGGCAACATCCAGCCTAGGCTGGGATGGTACCATTCTCCAGGATTTAAGGTGCAGCTTTAGAGTTGCTACAACAAGCCTGTGGTCAGTATTGAGGAACTAAGCACTCCGGTCGACCCTGCAGTTCTGGATCATCCTCCAACGACCGTCAATGAGGACATGGTCAATCTCCTTTGCCACACCGCCAGCGTTGGAATACCAAGTCCAGCGATGAGCTTGCGGGCGCTGAAACCATGAACCAGCCACCCTAAGTCCATGACTTCTTGCAAAGTCAAGGAACTTAGTGCTATTCTGGTTCATAGTTCCTGACCCATGGGGACCAACACACACCTCATAACCATCCCTATCAGTTCCAGTCGATGCATTGAAATCCCCCAAGACAAGAAGTGTATCTCGTCTGGGGCACTGATCAACCACAGACTCGAGTGTGGCGTAGAATGCATCCTTCACGGTGAGATCACTCGCCTCAGTCGGAGCATAAACAGAGACCAGGGAAATGACACCTAAGGAGTGACGAATCCTTAATCTCATAATACGCTCGTTGACCGGTGTTACCTCAATTATCATTGGGGTCAGCTTATTGGACACAGCTACAGCAACTCCTTGGGTATGGTAACCATCAGAGCGACCAGACCAATAGTAGGTGTAACCACCCACCATTATCTCGCCGCAATCCGGTCTCCGAACCTCAGAGAGAGCTGCAATCCCGATGTCCAAACGCTTGAGCTCAGATGATAACAGAGACAGGTGATCATCCTCTCTTAGGGATAGGACATTCCAGGCACCCACCCGAAGGGACCGCCTCAGGTTAACCCAAGGAGACCGGCGTCTGGTGGACGACACCTCAGCACCACTCCGACACACTCTCCCGCAATCTGACCCAGGGATGTTACCCCGTGGTTTCCCTCCTCTCAAAGATTGGGGGTCCCGAAGGCTTTGCCCCAATCCCGTCATCCGGTGAGCTGCCCTGCGAAGGGAAGCTGCACAGGAGGTACTCCCACGGAGTGGGTTTTCAGATTTTTTTGCGTTTTTGCGTTTTGCGGAATGAAGGGTTTTACGGTGGCCGGAGTGCAAATCCTGCCACCAACCTCCTAATAAGAAGTAACCCAACTGCAGGAGGACGTCCGCAGACACAGTTGGGCACTGGATATGGATGGCCGTTGGCTCACAAGGAGCTCCTCCGCCCTTTGACAGGTTTTGTTTTTAATCCTGCTGGGTGTCCATATCCAAACACCCCCTCACCAGAAAACCTGGTGGGGGAGACGGTTTAGTCGCCGACAACCCGACCATGGAACAGGTTAGTACAGGTTTACATGGTACCTGTAGCAGGTCACAGATCGAACCTGACCTGACTTTAAATACGTCTGGGTGAATATCCCCCAACCTCTCTCTCACGAAAGTATAAAATGCTTTGAAATCTAAAAGTTTGGAGTGCAAGCACGTGAGGAAGTATAGTTTCTCAGTGGCTTGTACTCCTTGGAACTGACCAAGTACCAAGTTAGAATAAAACTCTCTGATGTAATGTAGAAGTGAATTGAATCGGGTTGGTCTAACTGTTAACTAAAGTAAGAATAAATGAAATAGAACCAAATGATATTGCAATCAAATGGGGATTCTTAAGTTCATTGTACGAGGGTGAGAAGTGTATGGTGTATAATTCGGAAATAAATTGTTTCACAAGGAAGGACTTGTGTGGACATCAGTTTTATCAGTGTCGATAGGGTTTTTGTAGGATTTTATAATCAAATCGGACAAACGTTAAACTCTGTCTGAAGTCAAATAGGATTCCACAATCGGCCAGTTAGAATCCTTCAGGAGGACAACGATCACAACAAGGTGGGTTTAAAAAATCCACATCAAATGCAATTCCTCTACATAGTTATCACCACACTTCCAGTGCCCCAAGGCATCCGACACTCGTTCATGAAGCTCATGAATATATGCGTTGGCGTCCTCATTCGTCCGCCCAGGCGTATACCATTTCCACGTGGCCTGAACCGGTGGGCGGGAGAGTTTCCTTCGCGCCTTGCGGCTCGGTGCACTATAATTAGCCCTCTCGCTTCGTGTCGCGCTGAGATGGAGCCGCACCGCCATTTTGCGACTATTTTCTTTATAATTTGCAAGTTTTTTTCTCCGATCCGCTCAAGCATAAAATCAAATCAAATTTGGACCGTTTTTTTTTTTTAACCAATGTCCGAGGTGCGAAATGCACCACTGGTCCAAATATTCATACGAATTCATACAACTTCATACGAATTAACGAAATTTATTGGGGAACATCAGGGATCACAACACAAGCAATAAACACGACAATGGATTTATTAACAATCCTCAACGCGTTCTTAACTGGGGAACCACCGTCTACAGATTTCGAGGGGATCGCGACCGAAATATGCCTAAGACAACGTGCAGACAAAGACAGACAGACAAACAGCATGCAAGACAAGACAGAGTACTTGGTGATGTCTCATGGACGAGAGGACAGTGTCAAAAGCACGAATGTCGCTCGCAACAGGCGAAAGTCCACGGATTCGAACTCCCGCTCGAACCACGCCGCGTGGCGAAATGGAGGCGTCGCACTCTTGCTCCCTCAAGGCACCACGTGCACACGCTCTCCTCAGCGCGTTCCGGCCCCGCGCAATGTCGACGGCACAAGTCCGCCAGATCAACGATGGGCCTCAGCCGATCTCGCTCCAGGGTTCAGCATACAAATCCAGGCCTGGCCCGTTCACAAGACAAGGCCCACATCGAGGTCCGAGCTCCACAGGCGCATCGACAACGTGTCGAGCCGTGGGTGTGAGCAGGGGACGTCAGAGACTCCGGCGTGTCCTCTCCTGCCTTCCCGCCTCGAAGCCCGACTTCCCAACTCCGTGTCTCGCTTCGAAGCGACTCCGAGCACGCCTCGAGAATCCGACTGTTCTTCACACACAGTACTCTTTCTCACGAAGCCTTCGTTCGCTCCTTCGACACACGAGGATGCCTTCTCTCAGCGACTGCCGTCTTCCAAACTGAGAACTCCTTTTCGGCGCTCGTGGCCTCCGAAACCCGAGCACCCTCGAGACCGACGCTCGTCCAAACTCAAATCCTTTTCTCCGACAGTTTCCCCTTTTTCTGCTCGCTTAGAAACACGAGCACACCTCGCTCCCCGAATCCGACAAGACTCCTCCCCTTGGCCACACGCTCCCAGCCGACTGGGCGGGGCCTATCGTCCGTCGAGGGGAGGAAGAACAAGGGGCCTTTGTTCCACCACCACCGCTCAGACAACAAAAACCGCCTTTTACAGCTCCCGACACACGTTACGTCCATTTTACCACACAACCTAGCTGTACATCCATCTATAATTCCAGCAATCTTTGCGCCACAATGGTTACAGGGAATCCCCAACGGAGCACCGAGGCCAAACACCAGTGTTGGTGAGGTTGAAATCAACTTTAATAACACACACGATACAACGTGTCCGGCTAGGCTAAACCTTCCATGATACAGCACCCCTGCTCGGTAACCCCGTACACCACGCTCGCACGACGGATTAAACCACATACTCTACTGGCGTAACCACTTATTTTTTTTTACGAGGTCATTTATCTACTATCATGCTTGGTGTTATAAATGAAGAAAGTAGGTGATAGTACATGGCTTCAAATACTGAGGCAGAGTATACAACGTTAAACAAGGATAACGGTCACTTAACCTGGAGGAGGTCACATAAATCATGTTCCAGTCAGTCAGATATACTGAGACCATCACCGGGTAGACTGCCCTCCGGTCTCGGGGATTATTCTGCCCCATTAAAGTGTCTGCAAGCATTGTGACCACAATTTGACTCTAAGCATCCAAAATAAAATCCTTGAAGTGTTTGGGCTGGTAACGTACACGGTTGGAGCGTCTTGGTGTCCAGACGGTTGGGCGTTGGGGACACCGTTCGATGTTCCTCACAGGTGTCGCCGATGGCTTTGGAGTAACCAGGTCTACAGGTGTCAAGCCTCGGGGATGCATCATGGATCTGGTACCTAGATCTGGTACCTGGCTACTAGGGATTGGGAAGGATTCAGCACTGTCGGCAGGTGAAGACAGCTCATAGGGGAGGAATGGGGGGTCTGGTGGTTTTGTTGCTGGTTGGAGGCAAACGTCCTTGGTTTGTTGTGCAACACCATATCCTCGATTGTGAGGGAGTGGGAGCATATCCTTCCAGTAATCTGGGACTTTGTAGCATTCAGACTTTTTCACCCGATAAGCTGCACTCCTCAATTGGGACCCCACAAATTTACGTATGTTGCACCAGGGTCCATCGGTGGCAGAGACGAGGTAGCGGTTTCTTGTGCATGACTTGTTACGATCAGAGTACAAATAGATCAAATCACCGACTTCCACTGACACATTGGGCTTGACGGACCCCATGGGTGCCTTCGACTTCTCACTATGGGGGTGGTTAATGGAACCAAGATGGTGTTGGGCTTGTATCATTTGTAAGTCTGAGAAAGGGATTTGTTGATTGGTGAACTGATCCCGCTGGCACCACATCTCTCGGGCTGAGAGTCCCCGTGCACGAACTCGTGAGTTCATACTGGCGGTGGCCAGTGCGAGGGTTAGTGGAGTTACTGGTCCTCCCATCGGCTCCTGTCATAGAAGTTAGTCTTCACTTTCACGAACTGCCTTCTCGGCGATGGGATTCTTGTTGGGATTTTTAATGCGACCAATCTCGATACACATCCGGTGATGTTTAAGAAGCTCATCGTGGATCAGACGTGTGAAGCCGGGAGCCGGATCGGTGCGGATGACAGCAAGTGGTCCATCCAATGGCCTGAGCTCTATTCATAAGCGGATCAAGTTGTCGCGGAGAGTGATGTGTTGTTCATTCTCCACAATGCACGATGTAGTGTAGGAAGTGGAACATTCTCGCAAGATGAGAACTTGCTGGTGATTGCGTTTGATATCCACTGCGAAGGATACCCCAACAGCACCAGGGGGTTCTCCAATGGACTGCTTGGTAATGGTATGAGGAATGTTGCGCAATGCAGCACACTGGTGACACCTCGAGGTTACCTGATCGATTGCTCTGTCCAAGTCAAGAGCATAAAAATATCGGTGAATCACAGAACTGAGTTGATGACGACTCGGGTGATCCAGTTGAATGTGTACTGCTGTTAGTAAGCCATTGACTACCTGACGTGGGACAATAATGCACTCACATGCCGAGGACAAGGGCTTGTCCCGACGGACTACAACTAGGCCGTCTTTGGAAAGTGACGCAACCTGGAGGTAATGTTTGACATCCTTGATGTTCGTTGTTTTCTTCGATGGGCGGGTGCCCTGAATCAGGGGGTATGAGTCCGCTTTAAGTCTGCACACTCTGCTTGAACTGCTATCCAGGCAGTTCTGTTGGTGAAGGGCAGTTTGGTTCGGCCGGAAATAATGTCTTGGGCTGACACCTGCAGGACTACGGCCTCCTCCTCGCGTCTTATGAATGTACAAATTTGACAGGAGGTGTCGGTACAGTCTGGTGCATTGTGGCTCGCAAAATCAGATGGGGGCATTGGCGGATCCTGCGAGGTGTCGTACGGTCGCTTGATAACGGCTGACGGTGGACAGGAATGTGGATAGACGAGGGCTCGCTGAAAACTCGCCATGACAGAGCTTCTCATATGCTTGTACGCACGACTTGCTATCAGTGAGGATGGTTGCATGATGTTTAGATAGGATAATGAAGGGACTGAAGTGTTTTACTGATACAGCAATGGAAAGGGCCTCCACTTCACATGGCAACCAGGTAGGTTGGCATCCATTTAACTTTGCGCTAAAAAAAACCCGCAAGGTGAGGTCTTCCATTGTGCGTGATGTACAGAGTTGATCCAATGCTGTGTTTTTTGACAGAACCATCCGTCACGATCCATAGCTGATCACTTGGACGAGGAAGAGTAATTGTACGAGCTGACGAAAGAGCGGCTTGGACTCTGTGGAAGGCAGAATGTAACTCATCAGTCCACACAACTCTGTCCAGTGATTGGCGTCTCGCCACAACATCATCCAAGGGGGATAAGAGAGGGGAGCAGTTGGAGATAACACGAGCAAGAACTTTATATGCCCCGATAAAGGATCTCATTCCCCTGACCTTCTCAGGAGCTCAACAAGTAGAGAGTGTAGCCACATGGTGTGGGCTGGCCTGGATAGTACCATTAGACCAGATCCATCCTAAGATGGTGGTGCTCTTTGGACATACAACTGTCTTCATAGCAGAGAGGTGAAGTCGACATTTACGCAGAGCCTGCAACACCATTCTCCAGTTCTGGAGAAGTTCGTCCAATGTGTCACCACCGCAATAGAGGTCGTCAGCGAGTTTGGCGATGGTCCCCTTCTCTAAGAGATCACCAAGGACGCGACACATGAGTTCTTCGAGTGCCGTCTCCGATCCAGGCATACCCATAGCGGATCTGGTATACACACGTATTCCCCGGAAGAGTGTGGCTACACTGCAGTACTTCATGGACTGGCGAGATAATGGGATTTGGTAGAAGGCACTTGCAAGGTCGGTAGCAATTAGATACTTCCACTCAGCAATTTTGCAGAGGATGGAATCTACGTTTGGCATGAGAGAGGGTTGGGGCTTGCTGTATCGGCCCACATCAGCAAAGGCTGTGACTAAGCGGAACCCGCCACTGGGCTTCTTGATCAAGAATGAAAGACTCAGGTATTCTACAGTAATCTCCATGTCCTCAGAGCGAGCAAAGA
Source organism: Eptatretus burgeri (assembly GCF_056783735.1). NCBI lineage: Eukaryota > Metazoa > Chordata > Myxini > Myxiniformes > Myxinidae > Eptatretus > Eptatretus burgeri. Next base: position 66,272,340 of record NC_140970.1, on the reverse strand, counting down.
CTCCAAGTTTTTCTTGTTCATCAAATTTCTGTTGTAGTTCACACAGTTTATCTTGTGCATACTGTGGTAGACGGCCTTTGCGTTGTGGAGGCTGAACGGGGTCCATGTTAACAACAGCCTCAAAGGGGCCTGCAGCACCATTGTAGCCTTGGAACACTGGGTCAAACACTTCATCATACTCTTCAAGAAGGGCAAAAAAAAACTTTGATCGTGTGTCAGGAGCGAACATGTTGTCAGGGTCGAGGGTGACAGTCGAAGAGTGTCCTGAGAGTGAAGTGAGTGTGCGTTTTAATTTGGGGGGGGGGGCTGGTCTCGGTATAGTCATCTGGGTGTTCTTCGGGTATGTACACAGGGCGGATTTGGCAAAATTGCTCATGTCGTTTGAGAACTCGTCGTTCGTTAGTTAAATTGGAGATCCGAAACCTTCCCGCTGATGCTATGGATGACACTCTGTGGGGGCCAGTACTCAATGGGTCGCAGCGACCTCGCACTGGGGGCATCCGTGCGAGGTTCGAGTGCAAACGCTGAGTCGATACTCGACATGTCACATGGAAGGACCATTTCGATGAACTCACCGGGCCACAAAGTAGTTGTGTGGGGAGGGGCACGTACGACGTGAGCTCGGCGTACTGCATGGCGATTAAGGCTCCCTTCCTGAGAACCAAAAACGTATGTGGTGCTGTCACCCAGGATAACTTGATGCTTCGCAGGGCATATTGAGATGTCATTAGACTCCATGAAAGGTGTTCCTGCTAGTACATCTACGTCAAGATTTTCGACAACCAGGCCCTCAAACTGAAATTCCCTTCTGTCACGAGTCAGTGTCATTCTGGTCTCACCAACCACTTGAAGAGGGGAAGACCCATCAGCCTGACGAGCGGACTGTGCACTCTTCTGAATCTTGACTCCAAACCTCCTTACAGTTGTCTCACGAATCAGGTTACCCGTAGCCCCACTGTCGATGGTAACTCGGGTTGTGTGGTGGCCGTGGAAGGTGTCTAGATATGGAGACTGGCGAGTCTGGACATGCGAGAGAGTGGACGGTTCTGTATAGTCTATGTTATTAACTACCTTGTCCATATGGGCATATGTTATGTCTCCAGACTCGTCGTCTGACTCTTCAGTTATGTCAGCCACATGGCGTGCTCTGGCGATGTACCGACAATCTCGTTCGGGGAGGAAAGGACACTCACTGAGGAAATGACTGTAATCAGTGCGGCATACTTGTTTGCAGAGGGGACAGGACTTCGTAAGGTTGTTGGAACGAGTCCCCGAAAAGACTTGACGATGATGGGAACGATACCGGGCGGGGACCTATGGTCGAGACGTTGAAGTGCGCAAGAACGTTGTATCTTCAGCAGCATGGAGCTCATCTAATAGTGAGTCAAGCGCCTGGGATATCTCCGGTTTGATGGAGGCTAAAGTGCGGGACCTAAGTTCAGTTCCATAGCGTTGTTTGACGAGTCCGGGGAGTCCACTGTGGACAAGGCGAAGCCATGTGAGCACAATAAAGTTCTCCAACGAGGGAGATAATTCCTAATCTTCCGTGATCGCCTGGTTATGGTGGAAGATGCCGCCATCTTGTCGAAGCAAGATATCCTCCACAAACGCGATCAGGCGTTGGTACAAGTCTTCATGGCGCTATTCGGGGTTATGGCATATCGCTGCAAAGTCAATGAAGTGTGCGCCTGTCGACTGGAATCCAAAATGTTGTCGAATCGATCGCCATATGTTGACTACAGAGGTGGAGTTTCGGACTATGGTGTTGTGTGATATCACAGGGCAGTAGTTTGCAATCTGACCCAGTATAAGTTCCAGTACGGTGACTTTCTGTTGGGCAGTGTGACGCTGCACAACGGGGACATCCTCACCATCATCCACAAGTCCACGAAGAGGGAACGCTCTGCTCTTCTTCTCCCAGGTGACGCCCTCAGTGAGGAAGGGCGCAATGTTGGGATCGAGTGATAAAATATAAAGAAAATTGTGTCTCCAATTTTCAAACGAGTTCACTGTTTCACTCTTGCTAAGTGACCACTGCTTTGGTGCACGGTGTGTGGTGGCCATTTTGACGACGGGCACGTTGTAGAGATGATGTTTATGACACAGCTACAGAGTGAGCTGGTTGGCCGCTCACCTTCTTCTGAGGTGCGATTGGGGTTAGAAGATGGCTCTCGTAGCAGTGATGTTCTGCCGATCGCTGTCTCCGGGGTGAAGAGTGCGTGGAATCGTATCCCGACGCTGCCACCACGCCACAATGGTTACAGGAAATTCCCAACGGAGCACTGAGGCCAAACACCAGTCTTGGTGAAGTGAAATCAACTTTAATAACACACACGATACAACGTGCTCGGCTAGGCCAAACCTTCTACGATACAGCACCCCTGCACGGTAACCCCGTGCACCATGCTCGCACGACGGATTAAACCACGTAGTCTACTGGCGGTGTGTGTGTGTGTGTCTGTGTGTGTGTGTGTGTGTGTGTGTGTGTGTGTGTGTGTGTGTGTGTGTGTGTGTGTGTGTGTGTGTGTGTGTGTGTGTGTGTGTGTGTGTGTGTGTCTGTGTGTGTCTGTGACCGCTGTTTCTCGACAACCACTGGTCCGATCTCATTGAAACTTGCCAGGTATATTGCTGGGGGCCTGAGTAGGTGCCTTTTCAAGGCTTGATATTAATTGGACAAGTGCCTCCCAAGTTATGGCCATTTATTTACCAACCAATGACAAGACACGTTGTTGCGTGGGCGTGGCCAATGGGGGAAGGGAAGCTCAGCTGCGTTTCCCATTATGGGTTACAATGTACGGGCTTCCGGAGAGTGATGACCGTGTATTCTAATAATTTCTCGATTTCTTATGCGCATTTATAAATTAACACAATGCCCCAAGTTATGATCATTTTTATATTAGACGGTGCATACATTTCGGTAATATCAGAGTGAACTGGTATGCTCCGAACCAGGAAGTAAATTTTTTTTCTCTCTCTTCTCTTCTCTTTTTCTTTTTCCTTGCGACGACATTGCGAAAAGGCAAAATACATTGGCGCTAATTGAATAATTAGCCATTAAAACTAAATTGCGAATAATCGTAACTGCGATATGCGAACTTCCGGGCCACGCACGTACGGGCAAGCGAGAGTGAAGAAACAGCATGTGTGGTTGTTGTTTCTTGCTTGCGGTTTTTTTTTGTTTTTGTTTTTTACGGGCACGTACGAGTGCATTTAATGGGGGATCTGAGTAATCCTATATTTGGTAGTCCCATAAGGGCCATTTCCGTAACAATATCATCCATCAGCAAACTAATCATCAGTCATTCTTTGTTCAATCATTGGTACATAAATCTATCACACACCAAAGCTGAAATTATTTACAAAACACTTTTTTTTCATTAATATGTATATAATATCTCCATTTTATATTTTAAGCAGTGGCAAGATCAATTCAATTTAAGTTTCCACAGGTGAGTGTATTGTGTGGCGATTGCTTACAATTGGAGAGTTGGAATTCTTCATATTATTTCTTCAGCACCAAGGTGGGTAACATGAAATGTTTAGATTTACTTAATATATGCACATGTACTGATGATCAAAGTTTCTTGAAAACTAACCTTTTTGCCATCAATAAAAAAATATATGTATTCTACAAACATGTCTCAAAGTGTTTTGCATCGTTTTATCTGTTGCTTGCACCTATAAATGTTCCTTTTTATAGATACACATTTTCTTCTGTTTTGTCATCATTATGCAATGTTTTCCAATCATATATAAAATCTCAAAAACTGGAGGAACATTCACTTAATCATCAAAACATTGTAATGTGTATTATGACTTCTGATGATGATGAGCATGAGCAATCCAATTATAGTCCTTGCATATAGATTATGGAAACATGTACTTAATACACTTCATAAAATTGCAAACTCACATCTGAGCTTCAGTGCATGCATATTTTTTTATCTTGTTTAAATATTCTTCAACATTAAAATAGCATGTTAATGTATAGGAAAACTGGAAACTTTACCATTGTTATTCTCAAGTAATATGTGTCCACTCGCATTGCGTTTTAAACATTTTAAAAGTATCCAATCCAGGTATGCATATGTTAATTCATGATCCCCAGCAAGAGCAACTGTTCCAAGAAATTCACGTGGAGGGGCCATACTCGGTCACAAAGACAAAGGAAAATGAGAGAGAGGGAGAGGGAGGAGGGGGAGAAACCCCAGGTTAATACATTAAAGGTAGCCACTATTCTTGGTTCACGAAGGCAGAACAGGTCACAAACATTTCTGGAAAGTCCAATTTAGTAAACATTTTTCTTTGCAATGTGCATGTAATTTGCATATGCCATGCTCATCTATGTTTGTTTGTGAAATGAAAATCTCGAGGGACATGCATGAATCTTCACATAAATTAATGACAATGATTGATGGTATGAATCATATCAAATTATTCATTCCAGACAGACTGCAATGGCAAGGTGATTAATACTGAGATTAGTTTTTCCCTTAAATTTACAACAATAGAAAAATATTCCAAAGGACTCCTAAAAATGTCATTAAAAAATTACCCCCGCATGGAGGTAACGGTCATCTCTGAAGCTCTGTAGATGTGGATCTCTGATCAGCTTAGAATGGCTTCGATGCCGTCTTGTCTTTTGGTTCAACGTACAGACGAAAGCCCGGGAGTAAAAAGGATAGAAAACCTCAGAAATCAAACTACATTTCTGAGTTATCCGGAGATAGATTTTGAAAATGGTTGAATTGGAACATTTATGATCAATGTGTCTTCAAAAGGATAGAAACCGGACCTCAGAAATCAAACCGCATTTCTGAGTCATAAATGGTGGATGATATTTTGACAATGGATGATTTCACAAGTTTACAGCATCGGTGACCTTGACATTGACCTTCAATCAGGTCTAAAGTCATACCGTCGTGCATCACTCATCGACCCCTACTGACAAACCAAGTTTCATCAAGATCGGGCGAAATTTTTTTGACCGTATCACATCGGCGATTTTTCCAACTTTGAAGACACGTGACTCGATAACCAGGACGAATTTCCTAAAACCGGCCGGACCAAATTTAGAAATTGTTCCATATTATCAGAATCCGAAGAAATTTCGAAGCTCGGATCACAAACGGCAGAGGAGATAGATTTTGAAAATGGACAATTTCACAACTTTGGAGTGGCCTTGACCTTCAATCGTGTCAAAAGTCGTACTGTCGTGCATCACTCATCGACCCCTACCTACATACCAAGTTTCATCAAGATCGGAAGAATTTTTTTTGACCGTATCATATCGATGATTTATCCAACTTTGAAGACACATGACTCAATAACCAGGACGAATTTCAAAAAACCGGCCTGACCAAATTTAGATATTGCTCCATATTATCAGAATCCGAAGATCGGATCATAAATGGCGGAGGAGATAGATTTTGAAAATGGACGATTTCGCAACTTTGGAGTGACCTCGACGTTGACCTTCAATCGGGTCAAAGGTCATACCGTCATGCATCTCTCATCTACATCCACCCACATACCAAATATCAAGAAAATCAGAAGAAAAAAATGGGGACGTACGGACATCGAGACTGGTTTTATTAGGTCATCTCGTTAGAGAAAACTGGAGACCCTAAAAACTGTTGACTATCTTGGTGGAGCCATGGACGACCATGCCACTGGCATACAAGTCTAACTTTGCTTGTGTTTGTTGGGGGCAGCAGAAGTTCATGACAAAATTATTCCAGCGGCATGGTGTACTTTACATTGAAGTTCAACAATAATTATCGGTGTATAGCCACTGTGCATTAACATTTTTAGGTTGGCATTCCACTGCGACCGCAAACAAACCCAGTGTAGCCGCACTACTATAGCAGGTTTGCCACCACATCGTTGATTTAATAGAATACATAGCAACTGCAGATAGAAACAATGGTAGTGTTGTGATTCATGTTTGTAATTTCAAGTTAGTCCACACTCCATACTAGTCTAGATTTCAGTTAGAATCATTGACACGTCATGCCCAGTTTATGATTGAACATCGAGAGATGATACTGATACTAAGTGAGAGCAGAATTTAGAGCACAACATCCAGTTGGAGTCATGATAGTTAGATTCTATAGTATTGTTGTGGGAATGGCCCTTAGTGCGTTATTAAATATAGGATTAGCCCAGATCCCCCCTGAAATGCATGTTTAGCCAGGTTGTTCGGTAATTGGACGTTACATGTGTGTCGGGAGGTGTAGCAGGCTGTCCAGTGTTCGTACAGTGGTGGTGGACCGGGAGGCACCTTGCTTATTTTTCCTTCCCCTCTCCGAACTAGCCCCACGCAGCGCTCTCAGAGTGTCGGTCGGCGAGACGTGTCGGCAGCCGATTGGTGGAGGGCAGCTGCAATCTCGAGCGATGGACCAATCACGGGTCCTCGGGGGAGTGTCCAAAGGTGGGCGCCCCAAGAAGGAAAGGGTGGAACTGCCCGAGTGCGGAGTCGCGATCTGCTGTATAAGGGTGAAACTGCCTGAGCGTCGAGTCGGGCCATCGGCATTAAGAGGAACTGCATGAGGGTTTTGCGATCGGCTTTGGTAAGAAAAGCGAGCCCAAAGAAGAAAGGGAGTAACTGCCTGAGTGTTGAGTCGCGATCGGCTGTATAAGGGACGGCTGTGTCAGTCTGCGATCAGCTGGAAAAAGAAACGGCTACTTTGTCGAGTCTGCCTTCTGCTGGATGAGTAACGACTGAGTCTGCCTTCTGCTGGATGAGAGGCTGCTGGTGTCAAGTCTGCTTTCTGCTGGAAGAGAGGCTGCTGGTGTCGAGTCTGCCTTCTGCTGGATGAGAGGCTGCTCGAGTCGAGTCTGGAATCTGCTTTCGTGAGAAGAGCGAGCCCCAGGAAGGCAGGAGGAACTGCATGAGGGGAGTCAGCGATTGACTTTTATGAGGAGGTCATTGCCAGGTTCATCCGGAGTCCAGTGACGGAGCCTCTGACTATCCCTACTCATTGCACAGCTCGACACGTCTCGTAATCCCATAGATCCGCCTGCGGAGCCCAACACCCCGATTTGACCTAGTCTGGTGAACAGGCCAGGTCTGGATTTGTATGCTGGACCTTGTGAAAAGCCAGCTGGAGCACACCGTGGATCTTCCGCTCTTGTGCCGTCGACCTTACGGGGGCTGAACGCGCTGAGGCTGGTGCCTGAGCGGTGTGACAAAAGGACGACGCCGCCATCTCTCCACGCGGCGTGTTCGAGCTCGGGTGCTCAAATCCGTTGACATCGGCTTCTCACGAGCCGCATTCGTGCCTTTGACACTTTTCCTCTCGTCCATGAGGCATCAACAAGTACTCTGTGTCTTGTCTGCATGTTGTCTAAGGTTTATCTCGTTAGGATTCCCTTCAAAACCCGTAATCCGTAGCTTCCTAGTTAAGAGTGGGTTATAGATTAATTACAACATTGTCGTGAATGCTTTGCTTGTGTTGTGTTCCTCGATGTGTCCCCAATAAATCTGGCTGATTCGTATGAAAGTTGCTGCTTTGAGTCTATCCATGCCATGCTGAGGAACAATTCGCTCGATTTGTATTTAAAACCAAACGGGCTACGGACTGGCAGACTTTGCTCGGTCTAAGACAAACCCAGTCTGTAGCCAGGGTCTATTTCCCCAACTGGTAAGGTCCAGGTGTACCTTGGTATCGCGATCTGAGGCGCGTGACCCGAGACCTGTGCCGAACTGGCCGGCGTTGTAACCCCTGAGATTGCGGTGCTGTTAAGCGATGCTGAATCTTCAACATTTGGCTGTCAAGAGTGGGGTGCAAATCCTGCCACCGCCGAATCCTAAACAGTATAGTAATCACTGGGTATTGATTTTGACCATTCTGTCAAAAATTAGTTCACGGAAGAAAGGAGATCCTACCTGCCAGGTCTGTCACATTCATCATGATCATCATGATCACCGGGTGTGGCATCAGTGGCTACAGCAGCTACAATCCCCACACTGAGCCTGTGATGGCTGTGGTGTATTTGTAGTGCCTTGACAGCGTCCTTACTTTCGGGGCTTCCTTCCACATCAATCCACTTAGTAGCACATTCCTGAAATTTCTTAATGCTTTTCTCACAAAATGGAATTACTTTGCTGTGGGTGTTGATGACATGCATAAAACAGAACCCCGAAGAACTGCCTTCAGAATCTTCGGCAGCACTAGCACCAGATGACATGTACATCGCCATGACAGCTAGTGAGTTTACAGCTTGCCTGAAATGAAGCGCGTGATTGGTTGATGAGCATGGTGCTGCATGTCAAAAGTGCTGTGATTGGACGATGTTTATAAGAAAATTATCACAATTTTGGGTGTCTTTTTCCATATTTTGAAAAAAAATGTACACGTTTTGTGCTTGATAGTGTTTCACATATGATTTCTATGATATTTTCGCACAACATATTATAAATACAGGTAGATGCACGAGGTGGGTCACGAAACTAAACAAAACGGGAGCTCGGCCACGGTCAAAATGTGCATCTGTGTGCATGCACATCTGACAATCAGAAAAAAAACACAAAACAAAACAAAAAAACCACAGCTGGCCCAATCTCCACCAGATTTTGCTCCGCGCTGGGAGTCTCCAGGATCAGGTCATGGACACACTCTCCTCCCTCCCCCATGGGGGTGGGGAGCTGACTTGCGATTTACACCCGTATGGCAGGGCCAATCTCTACCAAATTTCTCATATTTGATAGGTACGACTCGTACATAAAATTAACATGATAAATGGATGTCAATTCTACAACATCCAATGCTGAACATTATTTTATTGCAAACCTCCAAACTGTTTAATGCCTAAAGTAACAGCTTCAGTCATTTGGAAAGGACGTATTGGCAGATTTTCTGATCTGCATCAGAACTGAGCTCGATTCTTCATTGAGGTTTTCATTTCTCTCCCCACATCTCCAACAGTGGGTCTACAACCTCAGCCACACATCAGGAAGTTCACAATCTCAGCTGTAACTAAACATGATGCACCAGACATACAACCCCTAATGTTAACCAAGTCATGTTAATATCATCACAAATGGCTAAAATCCAACATTTGCATATTAATTATAGATCACAAATAAATTAATGTTTCACTTTCCTGAATTATTACTCAGATTTGAAAGAATGAGATACAACACCTCACATTTTGGTTATAAACGGTTATCCTAATTTAGTGCAATAGATCATGACAATTGTCTTCATGTGCATTTATATGCGATTCCAGACTTTGGAAGGTTTTCACGTCACCTGGATTTATTGGGGCAAGGCCCTATTGTGGATTTAAGAAGATGTCCAGATGTTTTTACTTAGCTTTAGTCCTTCAAGATAATATATATCTTCCCAGTTTCGAAGAAGTAGACTGACCTTTTAACCTACATAGGATGGAAACTTGTTTTAATGGCCATTATAGTTGGCGTTTGACGTCATTCTAGCATTCTGTGCGATTAATATGTCCGGATTTGAATATGTGTTCCAACCATTTAAGCAGGAGCTGTCTAAGAAGACTGAAGATAAGTTTCACCTGGAAAATGTCAAGGCCAGACGAACTGGCACCAGTGCCAGAAAATGATAAAAACTGTGTCTTACTGAAAACTATATAAAGACTAAGATCCTCCACTTGTATTTGAGTGATCTGGAGTGAGTTCATTTGTCCAGAACCTCCTGTGCACGCACATTATATCGGTTTGTTCAATAAATGTTCTGAATTGTACTGAAGTTGTGTAATTGTATCTACACAACCAAGTGCCACTCTGGCATTCTGCTCAAGATTGGTCCTGAGAGATATGTCATCGATGTGATGTGTCTGACCAGGTGGTTTGACCCTTGGGGCCACTTCGATTTCATGACTGATGAATGTTAGATGCAAAATTAGTACAGAAAAAGAGAGAGAGAGAAAAAAAATAGTACTGCACTTGAATATTTATTCGAGAAACATGTCCATATGTCCAGATTTTATCATGTGCCTTTTGCATTATAATAGCAAATTAAAAGGTTACAAATATATTTTAAAATTTGTTATTGATGCACTGCAGAATCGAATTCGCTTCCTGGAAAAATTCCAACGAATAAAAAAAAAAACGTTTCCATTTTCATTTTTCCACTTTTTTGAAGACTTGCCTGCAAGTGACGTCTTCCACGTGCATCTCCTGAAAAGGAAAATAGACATTGAATCCTTTATACTTGATGCAACTACTGCAACAAATACTACCTTCTGCAACAGCTTCAGTTATCCCCACCTTTTGTGGAGATGGACAGGGAAGGGTTTTGGCTCAAGTCTTTCAAGAACAGGCTGGCCAAGTCAAACGTTCGAATGAAGGTGATTTGGACTGGAATTTGGAATTTGTTCAGAGTACCAGCAATAGCTCGCATACTCTTCATGAAAGACACCATGTGATGTTTAATATCCAACTAATCCTAAAAGATGGGACCTGCAGCTTGACGTCCATCTGAGCAATGGCACACTATGATGAAAACTGTCAGGTTGGTTCTTACAGGCTTGGTTTTGCTAGTCAGGTAGGGACACAGTTATGGTGTTAATCATTTGGAGGCCCCATGAAAAATGCAATAGTGGCTCAGTGGGGGCCCTGTCATAGGAAGAATTTCAAATTATTTTGTTATTATAACGGTAACAAAATAATATCTGAAATCATTTTTCTACCTGTCACATAATAAACACGGACGAGAGACAAACTCCCGTCCAGACATAAATACCGTCCGGATATGTACGCACGCGCACACGCGCACACACGCACACACCTGATATCGGCAACAACCCAAAAACAATGAGTAGCTTTCACCGAAAAACGACATTGCGTTTATGTAGATGTTTCAGGGATATGTTCAAACAATCATTATAAACAGCTGCGTGCGACGGGTGGAAAAAAAATGGGCTTGGTAATTTAGAAAACACGTTATTTCACAACTACTTGCTCAGGGCGATGGAGCACGAACCACTCGCTCTGAATTACATGACCGGAAAAGCGTCTGCAAGTGAGTGAATGATTTGCTCGAGGACATAGTGCAGTACCACGATCAACTCAAAGGCGTTTAGCAAGTGGCTTAAGCACTCATGCAAGTTAAAATAATGACTTTATCCACAAAAGAGTTGCAGCTTAATGCAGAAAAACCCTGGAGTCATCGCAAAGTTCAATCGCCCATGAAATAAACATTGCAGATAATCCGCCATCTTGCCTGCTTGTCGATGCACGTGTTACATCGGTTCGGGGTCCGTGCAAACGTTATAACTTTTTTTTTTCAACGTCTGTTTACCAGATTTGCCTTTATTCTCTGTAGAGCACATCACAAAACCTCGGAAAATATACACAGATCTGGCAGACGCTATGGATAGGCAGTCCCTCTGGGGGACAGGGTACGAGGTCTAGAAGTGAATGCATTGAATCATATAGCTCAATGAAGCTGGTTAATTTTGGCACGTTCATAAATTTTTTTCTTCACTCAATATAATTCTCCAAACAGTAGAAAAAGGTAAGTTAAATGGTTTTGAAATTTTACATTTTGTGTCTGGATGGAGGAGGGAACATAGCCTTGCTTGCTCAAAGTAAATAGGTATATCGGCTTGGTTATAAGACTCATCATTTCTTTAAATTATCAGATTTCACAACAGATTTTGACATCTATTGATTGTCCGTGAGATTAGATCGTGGAAAATTGCATCATACAATGCATGAAATCGCTCTGAGCTCCTAATTTGAAAACTATATTACTTACAAAAGCAATGTACACAATGATTTGTAGCTATGATGAAGGGGCATTCGATAATATGAGTGATGAAAGTGGGAAAACAAAAACGACTATCATTAAGAAATCGTTGCGGCCTGTTCCAAGCCAAGGCAAGGTTGAACAGGCCAAAAAAAAAAAAACATGGCGGCTTCATTAATCGTTTTATTATGAAAAGAAATCTAACGTAAATGTGGACTCAACCAAACCAGATGAGGATTGTGGGAAGGAAGTGAGGGGGGGGGACTGGACACTGGACTGAACCATTCCAAAAGCAATACATATCCAAACCATCACCCAAATCAACTGAAACAGGAATTAAAACAATTTAATAACATATATCGATTTAATCCATCCCAAAATATATAAAACATGAAGCATTTTATTATTTGTAAAACGATAATCACATCGACATTTCTGTACATATGTGGTAATCCACATAGTGGTCTGAGACAAAAAGCCAGGATTGAGGGGAAGGTAGAATGTCCCACAAGCCAAAATTAACATAGATCGATTTAATTCATATCAAAATAACAAAATATATAAAACATTAAGCATTTTATTACTTTAAAAAAAAACATTGCACGTGAAAAACAAAAAAAAAACAAAAAAAAAAAAAAAACACGAGAAAGCAAAGGCTGTCCGCATCCACTTTAGTGACGTATAAACTTTGGCAGTGTGAGGAGTGAAGGGGAGATTTTAATGTGATATTCATTAATGCCTTTTTAGATGCTGAATGAATACTGAATAATATACAACACACGAAGAGGAAGATGGAATACGGTAGTATCACAGAATCCTGTAATATCACAGAGTAGGGTAGCGTCATGGAGTATTACGATACTCCATATTATCCACAACAAAATACACCTGGACCCCGGCATTTGCGGTTCCAACATTCGTGGGTTCCGTGTTTTCGCGGTTGATAATTTGCAACATGCTCCAACATTTGCGGGAAATTTCCCCACGTATTCGCGGTGATTTTTTCCCCCATGAGCCGTGAGCATAACAGTTCTAAAACATATCTTCCACGAGCCAAGCACAAAGCAACCAGATGTATGTACAGTACAATACTGTACTTAAGCAAAAAACCTATATTCTACAAGCCACAAACATGACCTGTATCCTATACGTGTATTGTAGCTTCGCAGGATAAACAGTTTCGTGGGATGTCTCACCTGTGTAACATGTCATTCCCCACAAGCCATCCCCCATGAGTTACTTACAGAATGAAAACACTAACAGCATCTATTGATGCATCCAGTAATTACCAGGTTGCCACATAGACATTACACAATGGAAACATTCAGCACATCTCAGTGTAAATCACCATCTTGCTACAAGCAGCACCATCTGAGCGGCGACATTTTTAAAACACTCAGCATAATCTGTCTGCAGATAGGAAAGACGTCATGTCCTGAGAGTTAGAATGAAAACATTCATCATATCTATAAATGTAATTAGAAGCTAGCTGCATACGGACCAATTGCACAATGACACTCACCGCATCTATTATCAGCTGCCGCATACAGCATCACCCGTAAAAATCCCCCACAAAGAATGTGCAGACTACTCACCGCGTCCTGAATCGCCATCATTCTCGTCCGGTTGCTCTGAACTGTGTATTGAATCTCACTCCGTTGATTCTTCGAAAATGGCTCCCAAGCATCGAAGATAACACTCAGAAGGGTATGGATCACTGATACAGGAGAATGCGAAGCTCCTACATGACCATCTCTCTGGCGTGGGTGGTCCAAGCATGAGCATGGCAGGTACAAGCGGCACCTCCAACAAGCGCTCCAGGGGAGCGTGCCTCCGCGGCCAAGGCATTCCCTGCAGAACGCGAGCCTCATGGAGGAGAAGGAGTACCTGCCGAAGCAGGTCTTTAAGGCCGAGACCGGCTTGTTTTGGAAAAAAATGCCAACCAGAACGTTCATCTCACAGCGAGAGAGCAAAGCAGCCAGCTTCAAGGCCGCAAAGGACCGGGTATCCCTTCTCCTCTGCACAAACGAATAAGGGGACTTCATGGTAAAGCCCGTGATGTTCTACCATTCCCTGAAAAACAAATAAGCAGGCACTGCCTGTGCACTGGAGGGCAAACAGGAAGGCGTGGGTGACGTCTGAACTTTTTATGGACTGGTTCCATAACTGTTTCGTTCCTCAGGTCAAGAGGTACTTAGCAGGAAAGAACCTTTTGTTCTTTTGTTCTTACTTAGCAGGAAAGTACTCCTGCTGCTTGACAACACTTTTGGCCACCCCACGGACCTGAAACGGCGCTCACCCGAACGTCGAGGTCATGTTCCTGCCACCGAACATCACCTCCCTCATCCAGCCGCTCAACCAGGGGGGGGTGATATAAACTTTCAAGACTTATTGCACCTCATCTTCATCAATTTGCAAAGTTACGTGTGCTGTTTGCTGAATTAAAAATTGAAATGGTACATGATGTTGTTTTTCTTTTTCTTTTTGTGGTATTGTGCAGGATGGGTAAGAGACTTTAAAATGCATTCTTCAAAGAATTGGAAACGGTACCTGGTGTTGTCTTTTTATTTGTAAGCATCCTTAATGAAACTGTAGTCCTGCATTCGTGGTCAAAAACATTTTAAACTTAGAAAACTTTCCCCTCTGAACCAGGAACCGCTGCAAACCAATTACGTTATCCCCCTTGTCTCAATTGTCCCCATTGTACCAATTCCTTGACTTTGGCGGTGTCACCATTTGCAGCCATTTTCATGAACCAGGAACTGCCGCAAACCGATAATGTTATCCCCCTCGCCTCCATTGTAACAATGACAAAATACTCGAGGACTTTACCCCGACATTTACAGATTTTTCACAGGTCAGGAAATCCCTGGAACATCTCCCACTCCCCACCCTCCCCAATCACTTCTCATTGAAACAATGCCCTCACATTCACGGTTTCAACATCTGCAGAGTTTTCTTGGAACGTATCCCCCATGAATGTCAGGGGTCCTGGTGTATGTAAAACATTAAGCATTTTATTACTTACAAAAAATTACAGAAACAAGAAAAAAAAAAAAGGATTTTTTTTAAAGCAAAAACAGGATGAAATCTCAAAAAACAACCCAACCAAATAAGGTAGGAATGACACCACAATACTCTTGTGGATTACCATCACAACATCTTTTGACTTTTTTTTTTGGTATACACTGTCGAGGCTCGTAGGAGAGCTAACATACAGAACATACAACAAGGGAAGCAGGAGACAAGAGGGTTGGGAGGGAAAAGAGACATGAGGAGATCTTTGGAAGGGAGAGGGATGGGACGGCGTACAAAGGGTAAACAAGATGGACATGACAGGGACTTTCAGGAAGGAAAGCAGGGAATTTGAAGGAGATGGGTTTGCGGTGGATTGACGGGGGTAGAAAAGATCGTGGTTTTGGATGGGGGATGATAAGAGATGGGGATGAACAGCTGTTTTGAAGACCTGGAGGGGAAGAATGGGATTGAAGAGAGTGTGGGAGTTCGTTCAAAAGGTGGGGAAAAAAAAGAGGAATGAAAGAGTGAAGGTGAGCAATGATTCTTGATTTTGGTAGTTTTACCAGAAGAGGGTTGCTGGCAGACCTTGAGCACCCTGCGGAAATATGGGGGACGACATATCTCAGATAGAGCAAGGGGGGGGGGGGTCAAGCCGAAGAGGAGACTGTAGAAGACAAAGACCACCGACCTGCCTGTGGTGAGAGAGTGAGACCCAAAGACTCGGTCTCATCGTGGGAGATACCAATGATCCTAAATGTCTTGGTCACCACAGCATGAAGCCAAGAAAGGTGAGAGGCAGGAGCACCAGCCCAGAGGGGAGAGCAGTACTCCATCAGGCTGTGGACGCAAGCTTTCGTACATGGTCAGGAGCTCAGATGTGCCAAGGAAGGACTTCGCATGATGGAGAATGCCCAGTCGGCAACTGGCTTTGGAGGCCAGCTTGGAAATGTGGCTTTACCAAGAAAGATCATGGCAGACAGTGATACCCAGAAGCTTGATTGAAAGGACCTTCAAGAGGATTGTTGTGAAAGTACATTGGGGGTGGGGGGGGGGTGTTCCAGATGGTCTTTCAGAGAGACATAGTGAGTGTGAGATTTGTCAGGGTTGAAAGACTTGTTCCACATGTTGGACTAGCTTGTGATTTTATCCAGATCTGCAGAGAGTGAAGAGGCTGCTGCTTGCCGATCTGAGGGACGACAGATGGTATTGGCAGAGGGTGGAGTCATCAGCCAAGAGATAAAGAGGATTTCCCAGAGTCAGAGAGATCATTGATACATTCCTGAACAATACCGCAAATGTCGAATTTGTGCGTGTTGGGGCATTGTTTTAATGGGAAAAAGGAGGATAGGTTCCCAGCAGTTGGTTATTCACAACGGAAAATTAAAAATCACGTGAAAAACTGTGAATGTCAAAAAACGCCAAAATCACCACAAATAAGTGAAGCACCACGAATGTAGAAGCAAATCCATGGGGGTCCGACAGTATGTATATATGTATATGTTAGAGCTGAAGGCTTTGGTAATTTGAAAAATGTAAGAAATACACCCTATGGACTCACCAAGTAGAGTTTGTCACCTTCAATCCAATGTGTCCAACCACGATTTTCTTTCTCTCCTCTCTGTATGCACACCAGCTTATCGCCGTGATATGCAACTGTAGTCTGAGGAAAGAAAATTCATTATTAGGATGTCAACATAACTCATCCTCAATCATCATCATACCATACTCAAAGCATCATGGAGTTCTGCCAAAGAAGTCTATTGACAAGGATTATAGGTAGGAATTTTTTATTTGTTTAAGGTGTCGACTGTAAGTTGCATACTCTCCAGGAAAGGAAGAGGTGTTCAAGTCCTGCTAGCTTGGATAGTGGCACACTAGGCTTGCCTTCGTACCCATCACTTCAGTGATGGGTTTCATCAAAAGACATCATGTACTCTGCAAACATATCGCACGTTTATCTGTGGATCTCGATGAGGATGTAAAATGAAGCGAAATGCACAAAAAGGAGGATCTTTTATAACACGTAGTGGTTGCTGCTGCTGCTCATCATGGTGACTGCGGTGGTGGTTGTTTGTGTGCTCCTTCTGTATACTATGATACAACAAGCATAAAAGCCCATCAAAAATGACGGGTTGGAGAAATGGAACAAAATGTTGGAGGAGACAGGAAGATGTGCTTTTTTTCTTTTTTTGAGCAAGAAGCACGATTTATAAATACTACATTTACAAATGTCACCATATTTTCTTTATCTTCTGGGACGTTTTGTTTCAACGGTACAGCCTTGTGAGCATGCTGAACTCTGAAGCCTCGACCTAGCGTCAGGTATGCTTACATCTTTTTATTAGACATCCTATGGATGTAAATGAACACTTGTTTTATTCTGAATTTCATCGCCCTGCACCTTGTATTCATCTTTGAAAATAAAAATAAAAAACCAAAAAAAAGAAAAACGCTTCTGTACTGCCCTTGATGCTCTGTTTGCAAGTCACCATCTACAATTTAAATACAGGAGACATGATTACTCTTTTATGGAAAATGTGTTGAGATATTTTTTTATCCTCAAAAATACAGTGGTGAACAGTCTTGTTAACAGAGATATAAGATTGGTCTTTAAAACCTTACTCAAATTATTCTTATGAAGGGGGGGGGGGGTACAGACAAATACACACTGTTTAAAACAAAGGGAGATAATATTGATGTCATATTGCTTTGAGAAGTATTACTATACATAATCGTATTTGCTCCTTCGTGTCCTTCTAAAGGTTTCTTTCTGTCGTAAGACAATAAATGTGACCATTGTAACCGCTGAATTCACATAAGAAACATTGGCACAGGAGACCATTCAACCCATCATGCCTGTGCTGCAACAACCTCAGTATTATCAGCCATCTACACAAGCTGCTGTCAAGTCCTGCCAATATCCCCACACTCCTCTATCTACAATGCATCCAGGATACCTATCGAATTCCCATTTTAACTTATCCATTCCCTCCACTACTACCTTTCTGGAGAGACCATTCCATGCATTCTAACCAGAATGAAAGACACCTCCCTCCACATTAAAAATGTCTTCAATCTAGTCGTTTTTTTAAACCCTCGAGCTATGGTCCCTGGTCCTAACACTGCCACTTTGCTGAAAAACTCCACTGCACGTATAGTATCTTATCCACACCCTTCAATAGATGTCACTTCAACGAATCCAATAAAAACTGCCAGTCAGTCATGAGGCTTTTCGAGACAACCATGGATAAAGAGACCTTGTCAAAAGAATAAATTGCAATCATACTAAAATACACAATTTGGTGTCTGTCGGTATTTTTCACTGCGATACATTCGGTCGTTATTTATCCAAACTCAAACTTTACAGGAGGATGAAAGGACACATGATGGAGGTTGTAGCAAATTCATCCCCCCCCCACCCACTCCCCAAGGGTTTTTTCCCCCACTTTTTCACAAAATCTGTGTTAAGGTGTATGTTCATGTTAAAGATTTTTTTTTTGTATATCTTGTCGAGGCTCGTATGAGAGCTAACAAACAGCAAGGGGGGGCATGAGACAAGAGGGGCGGGAGTGGGAAGAACAAAACAGTGGGGAACAGAGACATGAGATCTGTGGAAGGGAGAGGGATGGGGCAGGGTACATGGGGTATCCAAGATGAACATTACAGGGACTTTCAGGAAGGAAAGCAGGAAATTTGAAGGTGGGTTTGGGGTGGATTAACGGGGGTATAAAAGATCGAGTATTTGGATGGGGGATGAAACAGCTTGATAGCTTGATAGGTGGTGGTGAGCAGCTGTTTTGAGGGCCTGGAGGGAAGAATGGGATTGAACAAAGTGAGGGAGTTTATTCCAAAGGTGGGAAAAATGAGGAATGAAAGAGTGAAGGTGAGCAGTGATTCATAGTTTTACCAGAAGGGGGTTGTTGGTGGACCTTGAGCACCCTGTGGAAATATGGTGGGGACAAATCGCAGACACAAAGATGTATAATTGTTGCGTTTTTCCAAGGCCGCTTCTAATAAAAAAGTAACTAGAGGGGGAGCACTCGGTAGAGTGCAAAACCTCCGCCGCCAATACTGCTGGGTCACTTAAGTGAACCTGATATTCTATTCATTGTAGGTCAAAACGGATCAGACTCTACTGAACCACGATTGAATAAACTAAACTAGATTGATGTGCATGTAGAAATGGCAAAAGAACAAAATCGAATTTTTTTTTGAAAAAGGTGCAAAATTTCTGGGGTTTTTTTCTCTAACAAATTTTTTGGGAGGGGGGGGTTGGAAATCACTTAAAACATGTAGAAATGCAAAAAAAAATTCAAATATTTTAAAAATAAAATCGAAATTTTTTTGAAAAAAAGTTGCAAAATTATGTTTTTTTTTCTCTAACAAATTTTTTTTTGGGTTGGAAATCACTTAAACATGTAGAAATGCAAAAACAAAAATTCAAATATTTTTTCAAAATGGCCGCCATAGCGGCCACATTGGACTTTGGACCAAGTCCAAAATCTAATGGCATGATCCATGGACCATTCCTAATCCCCCCCACCAAGTTTCGTCGAAATCCGTCAGGAGTTTTTCCGTAATACTGTTCACAAACAAACAAACAAACAAACAGACAGGGGTGAAAACAGTAACCTCCGTCCATCTTCGATGGCGGAGGTTAAAAACCATGTGACTTGTGACATCATAAATTTTATTATGTATGCAGACATGATGGAAGATGATAGTTGCAAATTTTCACTTCATTAGGTTATGTGATTCCAGAGAAAACATTTAATATTTTTCTTGAATCCAACATGGCTGCCAAACCATGTGACCTGTCAATTAGAAAATATGAAAAGGCACAAATTCACCACTTGCTTGATATGTGTACCAAATTTCGTAAATATATCTTGAGGGGATTTGTATTTAAGTTCCGGAAACGAAATGTGACGGATGGACGGACGGACGGAACCCATTTCTATATCCCCCGCCAACTTCGTTGGTTGGCGGGGGATAACAACACTATTCAGCTAGTCAGGTAGCCAATTAGCCAATCTCAAAGCTGGTCAGGTAGCCAATTGGATTTCAAACTGGCTTAGTGATAGGAAGCAAAGAGTATTGCATGCAGCTCTGTGCTCTGGTTGGAGCACAGGAATCATCCCAACTGACTAGAAAAGTGGCCTCGTTGTCACTCTCTGGAAAGGAAAGGATGATTGCCAGGACTGCAATAACTAACAAGAGGTGACGCTGCTCTCAATGCTGGGCAAGCAAGGTCTTTGCTCAGATATTATTCATGGGGTTTGCCACCATCTGCTTGAGCATCAGCACCCAGAGCAGTTGGGCTTTACACCAGAGGTCAACAATTGACCGCATCCTTGCTCTCCTGGTAATCACCGAACGCAAACGAGTTTCAGCAGGGGCGGCTCACAGCCTGCGTTGATCTCCACAAAGCATTTAATTCAGTGAATCGGGATGCCCTCTGGAGAATTCTCAGTCTTCGTAGGGTGCCACAAAAGTTGATCGATCCGATTTCTGAACTAGACTCTAGTGTAGTGTGAAGTGTGGTACTCAAAGTGTGAAGTGTGGTACTTCCACATCAGACTTATTTCCAGTTGTTCCTGGAGTTCGTCAGGGGTGTGTACTGGCCCCAACACTTTTCAGCACTTGTATGGACTGGATTTTGAGGTAGATGGCAGAGAGATCAAGCTGCCCTGCATCATTTTGGAATGTCAAAATCTCTAACCTTGATTTCACAGATGATGCAGTCATCTTCATGGAGATGCTGGATATCCTTTTGGAGTCCTTGAGGCACTGAATGTGGAATCTGAGCCACTAGGACTACAGGTTTCTTGTGTAAAAATGAAGATCCGAACTTTCAATGACATCTTGGATGCTGCCATCTTATCTGTACCTGTGTGATGATGTTGAGGTCACAGAGATTCACTTACCTTGACCGTGGTATTCATGTCTCTGCATATTGTGAGCCAGAGGTCAGGCCCGGGGAGTCATGGATTCACTAGATCATGGGGTGTGGCGCTGTCGGTACTTATGCAAGACGACGAAAGTCTGAGCTCAAAGTTCATGGTGCTTCCAGATGTGAGACTTGGATTCTGACCAAGGATCTGAGACGAAGACTTAACTCCTTCGGTATCAGGTCTCTTTGGAGAATCTTTGGCTATCGCTGGTCAGACTGCTTCCAACGAATGGTTGCTGAGACGATCAAATGAGATTTGTTACGAGTTTGTCAAGGAATGCCACGAGTATGTTCGGCTGTTATATCTGCAAAAGGTCGCTACTTTGACGAGTCAAAAATGTAGACTAAATTTTGTTCAACAAAACGATTCCATGTTTTCTTTTTTTATCTGCAATTGTTTATTTGTTCTCTGCTTTAATTTCAGAGTACATTGAAACATTAAACTGCTTAAATTTCAGTAAAAACTGGAAAAATGGGGGTGTTCTAAAACTCCTGACCACTAGTGTAGATGTTGTAAGATTTGTTCGTAAGCATTAATAAATGAACGATTAAAATTGATGGTTATTTGTTATGTTTAATTTAGCACAGATCAGTAAATTGTAATATTAACTGCTTGATGTAATGAGCTAGTTTTGACTGTATATGGCAATATAGCATTGTAAACTGCCTGCTGAGATTCGTGAAGGTGCGAGAACTTTGACAAAACTTCCAGGATGGACGAGAATCACGTTTGCTGGAACGCACACGATTGTTCTGTGGTACTATATAAACCCGTGAGAGGGAGGCGTATATGCCTGGTGTTGGCTTAATGATTAAGGTGGTGGGCTTAGGATCTGAGGGTCCTGAATTTAAATCCCGCTCGGCTGTCGAATTAATACCAGGTGGGGTAAACTCGACCTGTCATCCTTCCGAGGTCGGCAAAATGAGTCAGCATGCTGGTATATTGTGTCGGAGTGGCGACCCATCCAAGGAGACTGCTTAAGCAGCACCAACGTTCTGCACAGAGTATGGTCCCAATGGATGGATGGAGGGAGGTGTAAAGAGAGACGGATGATGTGATGAGCTGTGCGCTTCCATCATCCCAGTGTTCGATTCAAATCTCATGAATGAATGAGGTGTTATTGTCCAGAGCGGTGGTTCACGTGTGGAGCTGATTGTAATCAGGTTGTTTAAAACTTAAGATTGCATATTGGGAAAGAATTTCTTTGAGCTCTAAATCATCCTTGTGGATGCGAATCCAACGATTGACAGCCCGAAAGACGAGGTGAACATGCATGAATTGTGCAAGCAGAGGACAATGGGCGGCGGAAATAACTCAACGCAGGCATCAGAGTTAGACATTGTATGTAATGGTGAACTTCCTCACTTGACTTTGTATCTGTTCATTTGAAATACAAGTTTCAAAAACATTACACTGTTGATGTGATCACTGCAACACCACTCAGAAATCAGACACCAACTGACAAAGATCTATTCAAGTGATAACTGACCTGTACGTTCGTTCATGACCCTGGATTGCAGTCGTTAGAGAATGCGCTGGGTTTAGCACCACAAACAACTTAAGTACACCAAAAGGAAGGAAACCCCAAAGTTGTGTGTATTCCCCCACCCCCGACACCAACTTATGGTTGTGTGTCCGTGCTCTGTTTTTTCAATGCTGAGCATCAAGCAAGGAAATAGCATGTACCATTTAAAAAAAAGTTTGCGATGACTGAGGTTCAAACCACTGACTTCCCAGACAAAGTGGACACCAACCATTATGCCACCAAGAGTGACCTTTTCCTCCTCGCTCCACCATGAGCCTCAATTTTTCATACAAAAATGGCATCACTTTTAAAAGGGAATCGGACAAGCACTTGGGGAGAAAAATTGGAGAGGTTAATTGCTAGCATGAGTAAGCAACCCAGTGTAGTGCCAGTGCCCCTCCTCTTCCAAACACATGCCTTGTCCTAAAGAAGTGAAACAAGAAATCCCAAATCTATGTCAAATTAACTTTTCACACATGATCCACTTGCATTCCTCTGGCCAGGGTTGTTGAATTTTATTCTGCATTTCAGACTTGAAGGTCACAATGATTTTATTTTATTTAAATAAACATGGCCCAACATTGCTCACACTCAGAATGTTACAACTTGCAGGTGAAAACTTCACAATAAATGCACCAAGACTTAAATGTCATAGGTATGGTATTCATCACCCTTCTTTTACCAACTGCAACCTCAAACTCGCCGAAAATCATTGGATTTGCAAAAATAAATTGTAAAGCAAAAGTGAGGTAGTCATACCATACACTTGCGACCATCAACACCGTGGAGATCCTCTTCAAACTCTTGACCAATTACAAAGTCCATGACATAATTGTGGAGACTGCTGAGTGTGCGGATCACCATATGCTCCTGTTCGTGCATTATTTCTTTGTCGACCTTAACCAGGCAGGCAATCTTACGCAAAGCAATGTTTATTCCTGTTGGGCGAGGGGGGGGGGGAGGGGACATGACCATCGCAGAGCAAAAGCAAAACCGACTGTAGAGAAGCCAAGAAACTTTTGGGGAAAGTACATGGAGGACGAATTGGCAATGGCAATAGACGCCGTATATCCAGACCACACCACACATCTCTTCAGCAGTTAAAGATTAGACATGTGCTACCAATTCACGTAATGCATGGACCGATTTGTGAGACACCGGGATGACAGTTTCTTGCTGGGCCGGTATAGAAACCAAGGCAAGACAGCTTAGAGGGGAGTGTGCGTACCTATGCAAGCCATCCTGCCAGCCCCAGTTGCAATTGGAACACCCTTCCACTCCCCACTGCCACCATGTGTTCTCTCCCATTTCCACAACTGAGCTTTACATTGACTGAGACTATATTAATTACAAGAGTTCCCTTCAAAGGAACTTCAAGATGGGAGGAAGCCATTAGGCCCATCAAAGCCTGCACTATAGTATTTGCCAATGTGTTTGGCCATGCTGCGTGTTAAGCAAGGAAGTATGGACCATTTTAAGTCTTTGAAATGACTCGGCCAGGGTTTGAAGTTCAATCCACTGACCACCCTCCCGTCACTTATCAGATGCATACGTTTTTCATCTCACCACTTTCCCTTTGCCCCATTTTGTTTACCTATTCTGCTATTTTTTGACGTGGGGAAGGGACACAGTAAACGACCAATGAAGCTATGGCCTGACACTTGTAATTTAGCGACAGGTATCCACACTTGAAGTTAAAATTATGCTGTCGCATAAACAGCTCAGATAAATTGGAGTGATCTATATTATGTACACAAAGTGGATGGGGGACAGTGGAGCTTAATTCCCGATACCACAAGAATCACACATTGTGAATTTAGGAATGGTCAAACAAAAGAGATAAGCTGCATAAGGAAAAGTGAAACGATATTTAGTTGAGAAAAGAGGGCAAAGAGTGATATAGTACCATACTATATGTAGGCTATGGAGGGGAAGGGCAGAGGGTTGATACAAAAATTCGTTTTGCACACCGAATATAAAGATGGCCCAATAGGAGTTGTTGGATAATATGCACAGACAACAAAGTTAGTCGTATTGAAAAACATGTTGTTGCATCACTTGGAATAGAAAGAAAGCAGGTTGGATTGTCATAAATCTTTTAGTACAGGGACCTCCCCAATAATCCCATCACATCCTATACTTTTCCTTTATCTGGCCAAAACTCACCTCCCCCCCCAACCCCCTTTTAGATTCATAGCCCTCAACCATCAAAGTGTGTGTGTGTGTGTGTGTACGTGTGCGCACCCCATAACTCCAAAACCAAGAACCCTCGCAGCCTGAAACTTGGCACACGCACACTCTGGGAACTCCAAGGAAGTGCATGAGTGAAAATTGGGTGTTTGGGTTAAATTGCAACACCCCTTTTGAAGATAATTAATGGCCTCAATTATCCTTTATCAAGGCTCATCCTTGGTCAACTCACTGTGGTCTGAATCCACCATTTTTTTGGCCTGCTCAACAATGCCTTGACTTGGAACATGCCGCAACGCTTTCTTTACGATAAAGTTTTTCTTTCACTTTCCTCACTCATATCATCAAATGACTGATCATACCTATGAATCACTGGATACATTGCAATGCTTACAAACGGCAAAAGATGTCAGCGTTCATGGGATTATTTCATTTTCGTACATGCCATAACCTCGAGAATCTCTCAAGCTCAGCCGAATTACAGAATTTAAGCACCAGCAGTTCTGTATTCCTAAAAAAAAGTGTTAATTTGTCCAATTCAGACAGTTTGACATTTTGGGCCTCTCCAGGAGGTGTTTAATAGGTCGGAATGGCAATCGCTAATCGCTTGCAAAACCAGCCGTTCATCAACCGTTTCGTTGGTGTCCTTCCTTGAGTACTTGAGGCACTTGGCAAGCACTCGACAATATTCAATATTTCCATCACCGAATATTGTATTTCGATAAACTTGAACAAAGTTCAGGGTCCCACTCGCTTGCATCTTGCCCCGCATTGTTCTGCGGTGCTTCAGGCGGTGGCTGGCTGAAAATGTGAAATTTTATTTTACACCTCATTTCCCCTTTTTGCACAATCTTTCATTATATCACTTGTCACTTCGGCAAATATAAATTCGGCTCTTCAAGCTTTGATGGCGATACCGTGGTTAGCACGCAACATAAATTAGATGATTACAATGAGTAAAAAAAAAAAGTTTTCAGTTACAAAGAAATTAATCACCACATTAAAGGCAGGATGGCTGAAAAGTGTGCACGCTTGCTCTAAGCTGTCCAGCCTTAGTTTGCATCCCCACCCAACTATAAACTGTCATCCTGGTGTTTCACAGGCAGAGTGATTCATCAATGTTTGTGGCACAGTCTCTGATCGATGTTAAACTGGGCATCACATCTGCCCAAATCCCTCTTATCTCTTCCCTCTCCTAATATTCCCATCAGGTTACATTTGCTAGTATGGAAATAAATGACCCAAGTTATGCCCATGCCACACCTTAAAGTGATGTTTTTGCATAACCACAATTTTTGCAATCAATCGAACTTTAACATTCATATCAAATCCCTTTTACAATGAGAGTCCATACAACACCTTACTCCATGCAATCTTGAGAAGAAAAAAATAGGGATATTGGAAGGGTCTTTTAAAATCTTACGATGCATTAACGCATACGATGTATATTAGCTTTGTTCGTGAACTTTGAACATGCGCGATAACCACCACATGAAGCTGAACGGTCAAATGGAACTGTCCAGAGAAGAACCTTGTGCCAACTAACTGACAATTTCAGAATGATCTTTGAGAAAAAGATGCACTTAAAACAAACATCCTTTGCATAACGTTAGCTCCGTGGTGCAGCCATTTTTGTCTGAATGTGAATTGCTTAATCCCACTTTGCACGATGCACACGGGGCAATTAACCTACACATCACATATAAATCGGTGGGCAGCAGACTCCTCTTAGACATGGAATCTTCATCAACAGATACAAATGCGACAGCCACAGATTGTTGCTTTGTCAATCATACGACTTGTCCAGTTAGGTTTGACCAGAGGCCAGGAGGCTTTCTCACTGCTGTACATTTTCTGGGCTTCTAATCAGCTTTGCCAACTCGTTCTCACGCAGTTAATACGATACCTCATGTGGGATAATCACGAGGGAGCAAATCAGCAACGTCCTGCACTGCTCTCGGCATCCATGACAACGGGTGTTTGGTTACAGGCATCCACACTGACTGCATAACTCAATTACATTAAACTCAAAACATGAACCAAAGTACAAGTTAAATTTGGTTGAAAGAACGAGTTCAGAGATCCAACAAACTGATGAGAAAAGGTCTTTTATACTTGCACATGCAATATCTTGATGTTAAATAAATTTTCCTCTATTGGAGGATCTTCCTCACGTGCTTATGAAGCTGGTACAAGCGAGTCGATTTGGAAAAACATTCAAAGGCTCCGAAGCCCAATCGGCTGTCCAGTCACCGTATGCGGACGAAAGGCTTTGCTGATAGAACTTCCAAAATTAGATGTGAACTAAATCAATGTACATTTTCAATTTTACCCAAATTTAAACGTTGAGAACACCGATCACCAGTGTACTTTCATGAAGTATTAAAATTACGGTCTCCACTGCACTCAAAATAAATAAATAAATTTGAAAAAATTTTTTTTTTAACCTCAGGCAATCTTCACGCTTCACCTCAATTTTTTCAAGGTTAATCATTTGTGTCGAATATTAATCTATGCTGGATGAAGGGTCACTCGGCAAGCATCTCACATCCACACAATTTGCTTACCCAGTGCCTTCAAGTATGCTTCAAAGTTGTCATTGCTGATCATAGCCCAGTAACCAGTGTAGTTAACAGGCATCCTCCGTGATGAACAGTCGTGCAGCGCTCAGCAGCTTAAGCAAGCTGGATGCCAAAGAGAATTATCCTCTTGAAAAGACCAAACGCACCACCTCCTGACGTCACGAGCTTGTTGCATCGCCCGATTGAGTGCCTAAGTCTCAAACTAAAAGGCAATTAAATATTTGAGGTTTGCAAATCAAGGACCACAAAATCTAAGCTTTCTCGTGAAGTTTTATTCAGAAAAGGCGTTTTGTATTACAATACAAAACGATACCCAAAACTCCATAAAGGCTAAGAGCCAAGTGAAAATAAGCATCCACAATATTTAAAATGTCAGGTACGTATACATTTAAGTTCAAGTCCACATAAGAGAACAGAATAAAGCGATGCAAGGAACATCGAAAGAATGCAGTGAACAAAGTGCGGATGTGGGGGTTGGATGGGGTCATTTAGGGGACACGATCCGAAGAAGGCAGTTTCAGCCACAACCATCTGGCACACATCATTGAAGAATGGGCACGAGATAGCATAAACAATCCTCCAGCCAAAAAGACCAAGGCAAATGTGACACAGGCTACAAATGCTGCAATCAAGTGACTTCTGGTGGTCAATGTGGCAGCCTGTTGTGGTACTTCACCTTGAGCATCATGCAGGGAATGGGGGAGGTAATGGTGGTACACAGCAGGAGTGGGTGTTATGTAAGCTACATGGTATTTCGGTCCTCCCTCAATTCAACGTTTCGTATCTTGTTTTGAAGATTAATCAGCAACAAAAAATTAACAATGTGTTCGACTTTACCTAGTTTGTTGTCCATCACATCAAGGTCGACAATGATGGGATTATTCAAGCTGATTGTGTCTTTGAAGACACTTCGCACATCTTGAACTGTGCAAAAATAAATAAATAAACTCAGTTAACTGCAAACTATTTTAAAGATTAATTCTGCATCAAAAAGGCAAATATACAAGGAAG
Organism: Eptatretus burgeri; assembly: GCF_056783735.1. Lineage (NCBI taxonomy): Eukaryota > Metazoa > Chordata > Myxini > Myxiniformes > Myxinidae > Eptatretus > Eptatretus burgeri. The sequence continues at coordinate 66,244,331 of NC_140970.1, read as the reverse complement.
GAGAATTCAAGCACTTCAATTTATTTTATTTTATTTTATTTTTAAACTGCAACAATTCAAATTTTAAAATGGCCTCATGCCCTTCTTCCTTCCAACCCACAGGAAATCTCCATGGTCAAAATAATTGTTATAAATATAAAGGAATACAGTGGATTTTGGGTGAATAATTAGTGAAACTTACCAGATCTTCCTCGCCTTCTGATCATGCGATCACTTGTGAAAGGCTTTGCACAGTTGGACTGGCAACTCGCAAGATCAGGGTGTGATGTGTCACAAACAACGGCACTACAGTGGAAGTACACCTGAAAATAAGATTTTAATTTTTAACATTCAACGTCTTATCACCATAAAAACCATCATCCATAAACAATGTCCCATCACCATTAATATTGTTATTATGGATCCAGAGTTCGATTTCCACCACGAGTGGAAGCACTCGAGTTCCGACCGAACACCTGGTCCTGAGGCCACCGAACATGGATAACTCGGCACGCCAGCAGGTTCCTCAACCACGAGCACAGATTGGTTCCACCAATCCTGGCAGGGTTCACACTACTTCACGTTACCATTTCCAGTGGATTGGCAGCATTAAGGGGTCTTGTGCCCTCGATGCATATTCGAGTTAACTTACCATATCAGGTGCAGCAGAGTGTGCACCGGTGAGCAAGAGCAAATCATGTGGGGTAGATCTTCCTGGCTAGCACTACGGGTGGACTATGCTGGACCAAAGGAGGAAAAGATGCGATGAACTGGGTAAATTTATAAAGCGAGGGCAAGGTAAGGCATGTGGAACAATAAGCAAATGATTTAATACACAGCAATATGTACAGCAGGGGAAAGCAAGGATTGGTGAGGTGCAGCAAAAGAAAATAGTTATATACAAAAGAGAATACAGGGCAGAGCTAAACCAATCAATTATAACTAATACAAACATAACTAATTCGATAAATCACATTGGCACCAAATCAGAATAATCACCGGAAAGGTAGGTAAGCAAGAAAAGAAAGGAAGATGGAAAAAAACAGGTAAGTTATTAAACTGCCTCTCACCGCACAGCCCAATGGGACCGTGCTCTCCCATGGAGGGAAAGGGCAAGGGGGAACTGGTATGGGGATAACGGGGTGTTGCTGTGCAGCCAGATTATGATGTTGCACTTTGCTGCATACCATGTTGCTCCACCACAAGATCAGCACCGAAAGCAGCCTCTGAAACAAATGAGAGCATGATTGTCCAGAGTGGATTTCCAGAGCGCAAGCCACACCAAGATTGAGATGCGAGAAAGCCGAGCCGAAGGAGTTGGGAGCCGCCAGTCGACTATTTATACACCTCCAAGCAGGGTGGAGTCCATGCCCCAACAGGAGTGGCCATGCCATATGAAGGCCAATCCCCACAAACCTCATTCGGAACGTGCTGGGCTCATTGGTTCCAGACCTCACTTCCTCCATGCACCGCCGGGCCACAAGTGTCTCATTTGTCCTCGAGATGGGTAATGCTTCTCTCCACAGCCTGATGGAGTACTGCTCTCCCCTCTGGGCTGGTGCTCCTGCCTCCCACCTTTCTCGGCTTTACGCTGTGGAAACCAAGGCATTTCGGATCCTTGGCATCTCCCACAATGAGTCTGAGTCTTTGGGCCTCGCTCTCTCACCACAGGCAGGTCAGTGGTCTTTCTGTCTCCTACCATCTCCTCTCCGGTCTCGCCCCACATGTCTGCGATTTGTCCCCACCATATTTCCACAAGGCGCTCAAGGTCCGCCAACAACCCCCTTCTGGTAAAACTACCAAAATCAAGAATCACTGCTCACCTTCACCCTTTCATTCATTCCTCTTTTTTTCTGCTTTTGGAATAAACTCCTTAACTCTCTTCAATCCCATTCTTCCCTCCATGCCTTCAAAACAGCTGTTCACCACCACCTATCACCCCCCATCAAAATCCTTGATCATTTCTACCCGCGTTAATCCACCCAAACCCACCTCCTTCAAATTCCCCACTTTCCTTCCTGAAAGTCCCTGTAATGTCCATCTTGTATGCCTCATGTTCCCTGCCCCATCCCTCTCCCTTTCCACAGATCTCCTAATGTCTGTTCCCCACTGTTTTGTCCTTCCCACTCCCACCCCTCTTGTCTCATGCCCACCTTGCTGTGCGTTGTGTGTTAGCTCTCACATGACCCTCACCAAGGTATACAAAAAAAAACAAAAAAAAATGCAATGGAGCTCCCCACTTAATGTGGGGGCAGCATGCATCACTCATTGGCAATGCAAACGACATGCGGTCGCAGATGGTTCCCGAGGCAGCATGATGGTTGCCACCGAAACGGAGGAACAACAGAAATGCCGGCGCAGACTTGCGCTACATGGCATCGAGCTTGGCTGGTTGTGATGCTCCGAGCAGGGCGAAGTGGCACCCACGAGCAGGCGTGATGGTGTTTGCCTTCATCAATCAAAGGCGAGTGATCGAGATGGTGGCTGAAGCGGTGTTCGAGGAGGAAATGGCACTTGGTGGAAGATCGGCATGGAGATATATGTGTTGGCTGACAGAGTGGTTGAAAGGCGGTTGTTGCAATCTTGTGGCATGGAGGTGGCTGTGGAGTTTGTGGTTGGAGTGGGTTGGTTAAAGTACAGTGGTTGAACTGTGGTGAATCTAGCGAGCAAGCGTTGAGATGCGAGTGAGCCCTGGAACGAGGTGGTTTTATAATGAATTTGTAATAAAAGTTTGTGGATGATTTTATCCAGTGTGGTGTAGTGATTACATTGGTAGTAACGAGTGTGGTACGGTTAGAGGTGGTATGGCAGTTGACTTTGGGCGCACAATTTGAACAGTCTTTTGGTGCGGATATCCAAGTGAGGTGGCACGCGTGATATCTCGAGTCTTGGGTCGTGGCACGAGCCCATGATTGTGTTTTTAAAGTAAAAGATAGAAAAACGGGGAGAAAGTGGGGAAAAACCAACATGAACCCAACCCAATGCATAGAACCCATTACACATAAGGGAAGGGCTACGTGGATTGAATCCTCATTAAATAACTGTCTCAGGAATACTATATGTTGTGTGCCAGTCTATGGGAAGTGCCAGTTTCACAGAACCGCAACAATATTTTTATTTTCAACATTAGTTGGTGCACATTAAAGATTCCATCGTGTCCTTCGCTAAAAGTAGGGGAGCCATCGCTGGCACCATGAGCAAATTTCAAATTCCTACCCCATGTACTGCTGGGAGAGGGATGGCAAACCCCCAGCAACTGGCCAAGAAACTGCTTCAGCAGAACAAATCCTCCATATGAAAGAGTATGGTACATCGGATCAGACATCTTGATACATATACAATACATATATAACTACAAATGTCAATTTGCATGTTATATATATGCACTCCATAGACTTCTGGATGGAATTGGACAAAATTTGTCAGAGGTGAAAGGATGTACTGGCCAGGTTTAAAGCAGGGTTAGTGGCTCCTTAATCCCCCAGGAAAAATGATGGGGTATACTTCCTTGCTGTTGCAGTTGGTGTGAATAGCACAACCTTTGGTGGTATAATGGAACCAAAAAGGTGCTGCAGCACATTGACAACCCAAGATGAGCAGAGAAGGGTACTCCCATTTAAGGTGGGAGTACCACCTAAAAGACGAAGCAGAACTTGAGCCCTGCAGGATGGATTTTATTTCACTGGGTAACTGCAAGACTTCTCTGGTCATTTCCCCTACCACTAGGCTCGCTTATCATATCAAATAAATAAACTGGGTGGTAAAGAACAGACCTCTGCCTCCATCGCTCCTGATATTTGTTAAACATATCGTTCTTTCATAATATACGATGCGTTGGTCAGTCTTCAGTGTCGGTGATGGACTGCTGAAAAAAATTAACTGGGTGGTGCATAGCAGACAACTGCCTCGATTGCTGCCCCCCCCCCTCTCCATTTTTCATTTTTATTTTAAATATACCCTTCTTTCATCATAAAACGTCATTATTCAGTCTACCCTTTCTGGTGTGTAGAGATTATGCTGCTCAGATTTTGCACTATGAAAGGGGAACAATGCACCATGCACCAGGTGCATGAGAGGAGGATTTGAGTGGTATGTTGGATTATTCACATTTGTAAGCTGGAAGTTATTTTCGCTGCATATGTAGGAGAGAGCTGATGCAAATTCCTTCGAAGTGTTGACATGGCGGTCAGAGGAGACTTCCGGAGAGCAAGAACAGCATAGGAAATGCAACAGCAAGGAAAGAAAAACTGCAGAAAGAGGAAGAACGAGAACTGCACAGACAATGCAATTGTTTGGCAACAGCAAGAGGCCACGAGAAAGAATAACATGCACCACCATAATTGGTTAGAATCGGATCAGTCATGATACAAGCTCCCTGTCCGAACGAATGGAAAAACTACGCATTCAACTACAACCCATCTGCGCAATATGAAGATTCACCCAGTATTTCAAATCCGATGTATGGCCAGTGTCAGGCAAGAAAATGGAAAGGTGATTGCCTAAGGATGTACAACACTGGGGGAGAGTAACTTGAAACGGCCTAAACTTGAACATCATCCAGAGCTAGCGAGAGGATTATTGTCATGGTTATTCAATGAATCAAGACATTTCCATTAGCTTGTAAGAGCTGATGGCATATATTCAAGCTACAAGTCAGTTTGATGACAGGAAGTAGAGTTAAACTAGAAGGGTATTCTTCAACATTGAGACTTGCCAGATATGCCTCCACCCACATTATACATTTAAATTCATCAACCCAGATTCAAAATATTAAATAATTCTGGCCATCAGACCACGCGTCCGATCAGGTTGAAATTTAAAACATGTTCTACTCGATCATAATTTTGAAGTTTCACATCAATTGATGAAGCAGTTCAAGAGAAAGAATATTTTAAAGATATTTGTTCAATCAAATATGGCTGCCAGACCATGTGACCTATTTACTATTTGTGAACACCCTGGTATCCCCAAGGCTGAGGGATGTTGGGGGTGAGGTTTCCCTCAATCTGTCAAGCCATTCTAGAGAAGAAGATTTTTTAAAGGTTTATTCTTCAAAAAAAAAAAATTAAAAACCATAGCTGCCAAACATGTGACCAATGACATCAGAGGCACTGATCTCGACACCTGGATTGGTCGCATCCACAGCGATTGTATACCGAGGAGTGAAGTCACTGGAAGTTCACATTCCGCCATCTTGTCTCCCCCAAAACATCACTGCAGCGAAGTACGAAAACAGCAGACTGGCAGTAAGAAATCTCTAAATGCAAGCAGTGGAAACTAAATTCTGCTCTGCTACACCTTCTGACTCGTGGAAACTAAATTGAGAAGGGTTCGAGACAACCGCGACGACTATGCGACTATTTTGAGACAAAATTTGTCGCACTAATTTTTTGAACATGTTCAAAATTCAAGCGACGTCCTGCGACTCGCGCGAGGAAATCGAGAACCACCGTGAACGTTGAGACATTTTGGAGAAGCCCGTTCGCATTTTGTCGCGAGCTGTCGCAGCCCAGCGAGATACAGGCTTAACTCATGCAAATTTTTATTAATTGGTGTAATGAACTTGTGGAAATCACAGACCTCATGTGACCGTGAGAGAATGTCACTTTGCGTGGTTTAATCACGTTTTAAGTCTGTGCGCTGACAGGGAACATTGACATTTCACATTTTCATGTGTTAAGTGTATTTTGTGATTTTATACACTTGGTGATTAAATGCAGGTGGAGACCTTTCGGCCCATCATACCTGCACCACATCAACACAAGAAAATTCAAAATGTTTTTTGTAACGGTTTTTATGGAGTTTTTTTTTTTCCAATTTCCAGAGGAGTGGGCATGGCCAGACAGTCTTGGGTAAAAAAAAAAATAAAAAAAAAACATCAACCACACAACACCCCTTGACAAGACCCCCCCCCCCCCCCAATCAATGACACTCTGCAGACATGCACACAATCATCCATCAATGCTCAAACTTGCAAAAAGTCCTACCAACATCCCTCTATCCCTCTCTCTCTCTCTATCGAGTACAGCCTATGGCTGCTGGTTGCATCATTGGTTGAGACGCGGCTGTGCCGCTGATGCAGTGTCCCCCTCACCAGTGCACTGGTACTCATTTTGCCGACCTCGGAAGGATGACAGGCTGAGTCAACCTCCTGGTGTATATTAATTCAGCGGTCAACGGGCTTGAACTCAGGACCCTGGGATCCCAAGCCGCCACCCTCACCACGAAGCCAACACCAGGCTTCTTCCTCTATCCCTCAATCTCCATAACTTCCAGCTTCCTATCTAATTCCAATTTAAACCCATCTCCTGTTTCTGTCACCAATTCCTTTCCAGGAAGACCGTTCCATGCATTAACTACTCTGAGTGAAAGACCCCCTACCTCACTACCTTCTTAACTCGACTCTTCTTTACTCTCAAGCAATAGCCCCTGGTGAGATCACTGTGTCTACTCTGCTGAATAATTCTTCTGCACTTATTTTGTCGATGCCCTTCATTACCTTAAACATCTCAATCATATCGCCTCGTAACCTCTTTCTTTCTATTGCATAAAGCCCTGTCTCCTTCAACCGCTCCTCAGCTGAGTCGAGTGAGGCCCAGAATCAATCTGTTCGCCCTGTGTTGAACCCTTCGACATGGCAGCGATGTCCTTCCTGAGTTGTGGTGACCAAAACTGCACACAATATTCTAGATGTGGCCCTCACTAAATTCCTGGCCTATGTTAACAACTCTTTTGATATATAATTGATCCCCCTCCAAATACAACTGAAAACCAGATTTGCTTCATATTTTGCTGCCTGGCACAGTGCTGCCTGCTTACCTCCCATATCTCTTACCACCCCGAGATCCTTCCCCCATGTGACACACTCCAACATTACCCCTTGTATCCTGTAATCTCTATTTATATTGTTCTTCCCCAACACCTTATACTTGCTCAGGTTAAATTACATTCTCCAATCTTTTGCCCAATCAATGAGAGTATCAACACTTTCCTGAATCTGATCACCACCCCCTCTGCTATCCACCTTCTCTCCAAGCTTTGTGTCATCTGCAAATTTGGAAAACCTCTTCACCCCTCTCTCCAAATCATTGATGTAAATAATTAATCGTAATGGTCCGAGTCCTGATCCCTGAGTACATATAAAGTTGACAACATTGAGAGAAGAAAGAGAGGGGGGATGGAAGGGATCCATGGTGTAAGGGAGGGAAGTGACTAAGGGGGGAGAGGGGGAGTGTCTGATGGGGTGGGGGGTTCCTTCCCCCACTCCTCCAAATGGTAGGGGAATGTTGATTTAACCTGAAGTTTGTACATTCTAAAACATTCTTGTGCAAAACAAAAGCAGAATCATCTTCATTTATTGATGTAATTTTTTAGTTTATAACACGAAACTCCTGAATTTGTTTTGAACTTTACATTGTATAACACACTCGGAGTGTTGAGATGGAGGAGGGGGGGGGGGTACCCCACGCTGCCTGTGAGAAAAGTACACAGCTGCATAATATTATTTATGAGAAGGATATTATATTTATAAGGTTTCAGGATGTGTTGGACATTGAAAGGCTATGTATAGAGTTATTGGCCTCGACATGGTTAACTTTTCGCTGCGAACTTTGGTCTCAAAATGGCCTTCAAGCCAACATCTCGTAGCTTCCAACCTTGCCCCGAAAACATTAAGAAATGTAGCATAACATAAAATTGCCTAAAATAACAAAACATATTTTAAATAACATAAAAAAACATGACTTTAGTTTTGTTTTGTTATTGATGAAGTGACCTGGAGCCTAACGTAACTTCGATGTTTCACCTATGTTTGTTTTCAGATCCAACCCTGTGTCGGGCCTCATAATATGCATTGATCGCCTCCTTGCAATTGCCAAGGAGCTCCAAGGAAATTTTCCGGAATTTGATCGAGTAATAGGAACAGTAATTTACTTCAAAATCCATTAAAATATTAGACAGAAGTTGAAATATATTTGAAGAAATATATTTTGCAAAATCGGCCGGGCCCGGTTCAACGTTGCGTGTTACGACAGTTCGCCTCTTTTGGGGGAGACAAGATGGCGGACAGTGCACTTCCGGTGGCTTCACGCACGGAGCCGTCGTGACCAATCCAGGTGTAGAGATCAGTGGTCATAGGCAGATAATTTTTTTGTTCCTCATGGATAGGCGATCATACATGTAAAGTTTCACCTCGAGCTATTCAGTAGCTTTGGAGAGCATTTTTGAAAGTTTTTATGTAAAAAAAAAATAACTAAAAAACAACAATAATAATAATAATAATGGCTGCCAAATGACTGATGACCTCAACAATTTTTTCCACAATACGATTTAGGCCCAGATAACCCTCAATTTTTCATACTGATCAGATAAAGCATTCAACATGCAATTATGACATCATAATGAAGCCACCTATGACATCAAAATATATATATATATATATATATATATATATATATATATATATATATAAATAAAATCACTTATTTCCCATTGGGAGTACATCACATGCACCAAGTTTCAATTATTTCCACGAAGCAGTTGAAGAGATAGAGGTTCAAAGTTTTGCCTTTTTTCCAAAATGGCTGCCACACCACATGACCAACATCATAATCATTAAAACGTTCCACTTGAGTGATCACATCTATGGTGAAAATTTATCAATCGGATAAGCCATTGCAGAGAAAACGAGCATGGACGGACGTACAGACGTACAACCCAAAAAACAATGCTTCCGGTAACTTCATTCGCAGTGGCATAAAAAAACAAATGTGTCCAAGAGCCGCATCATTCCACCAGTCAATAAAGGTTTTGTCTTCACCAGAAGAAGAATAAGAAGACGAAGAAGAAGAAGAATGTGGAGCTCTCAGAGCCAGCGTTCGCTACGCCAGACGCGGCTAAAAATTGTGAAGAAACAAACATTGATCGTTGCTTTGTCAATCATACAAATTGTCCAGTTAAGTTAGGCCAGAGGCCAGGAGGCTTTCTCACTGCTGTAGATTTTCTGGGTTTCTAATCAGTTTTGCCAACTCGGGAAAGGGGTGGGTGGGGGTGAAGGCACAATTTGCTGGAGACATGTTCATGGTGGAGCATTTTCGATCCCTGGCACCCTTTATTGTGCAATCGTGGCCATTTTATTTCCTGTATCAAGTGTGTTTTTGTTATATTGGATCGCGAATGCTTCATTTATTTCTCTGCCAGTTTGCGTGTTCTATCTTTTGTCCAGGGATTCTCAGTTTTAGTATTCCTGTGCCTTCTTATAATAAACTTATTCCGTAAAAAAACAGGTTTCATGTGGTGACCATTGCAGATTTTGCTGCTCGAGAAAAAGACCGAAACAAGGCTCAGACTATTACCTGAGATGCACCAAATATAGTTCTGTAAAGTTTTCACTCCAACCATACATATTACCACCAGAACATGACCAATTGAATGAACAGAGCAGGGGTGGGGGGGTTAACAAAAGAAGATTGATACAAATCGGCCATCGTCTAGACCCATAACCAGACCTTGTACAAACGTACCGTGCTTTGCAAAGGCATGTTTGCTGTATCCATGAACACGAAAGCTTTCACCTCAAAGCGTTTGTAGTGGGATAGTGGGTGCTGCAATTGATTTGCTGATACCACCACATGCAACACTGTTGGGTAATTATCTCCAGGACTTGGACACCTAGAGCCATGACATCAACAAACAACCACGAGGAACAAATGCCAAATATTCAAAGGAACAATATTTTCCACATACCACATTTTCATGTAAAAGTGAAGCCAGAATCCCCCTCAAGATGGTAGATCTTATGTACATTACATAGAGCACATAAAGCAGACAGATAGAAGCAATGTGCAAGCTTGCAAAATATGGATCATGAAGCACTCCACACCATGCTGTTTCTTCCAAAGATTATAAACGTTGTATTGCATGTTGGGTATTCAATGAGACATTTTCATTGGTGCAACATGTTTTAACACCCAATTTGAAGCTGCCAAAAGCATGGAAAGTCTAAAGAATTGCACACCAATATACACACCCATCAGTCACAACATCCCACTGTGGCTGGGATGTCGCATCAGCTGTATTCGTGGCCCAGCAATCATCCAGGAAGAGTTCTAGGGCTGGGTCTGAACGTCCCATAACCTCCACTTGAAGGAAAACTGGTTGTCGAAGGACTCGCACCACAGGAAAGTCATTTATCTGATAAGCCGAGTTGTACAAACCATCTGCACACAAAATATCATGAAAGTACTGCCAGGAAATAACAGCTGATGTTAATGTATAAAATCAAAGGGTCAATATTTGCCTGACGAACACTTAAATCAATTTAATTTTGTGCCATCAAAACTGTTCGAACATTCAATTTCTTAGTTGAGCTTCATCTCATTCACCTACAATTTGGCATTGGAAATGCACAATACTGTATTGCATGAAGTGGAAACTCACACTTGCTTACAAGGCCTTTTATCTATTTTGGAACTGACAAATAACTAGCTACTCGGTCTCATGACAAAAGGTCTTAATGAGCGTGTGCAAAATTTTAGCCAACACTTTGCTTGTGCTGCAACAACTTGGGAGTTGCCAATACAGTGAGTGCTTCAACCTTTTCCAACGTCATAGCATGAAAAAACAATGCGCGCACATGCACACACTTGTAAGGACAGCAGATGACCAATTCCCCCCCCCCCCAATAGAAATTGTGGGTAGTGTCAGGTGAACTGTCCAACCAATGGATGGAACGGAATGCTAGAGACAGACAGAGACACATGAACAAGCGTATTATTATTATTATGAACCCTTTGAACCCTCACGGCCATTTTACCAGCCAAAATTCAAACCTCCATGTACCCGAGCAGCTGGATTTTTCTCCAGGGAGCCCAGGGTTCAAAGGGTTAATATTAATTAATTCTGATGTAATAAATGCAGTGGATTTTCATGTTTCAATATTGATGCATAAATTCTGCACTAAGCAGAAAAAAACTTGTCAAATCATGCATTTGTCGTCAATCAGGTAATTCACGAGTACACCAAGATAAGTCACCAAGGCCGAAATAGGTTGCTTCAACAGTTAGAGGTGCACAGAAAAGTGAGGAAAATTACTGCAACTAAGAGGGGTTGCAAATAATTTGTTATAAGGATGAAACACATTGCCATGAACAATAAATAGCCTTGCTTGACTGGGCCGAGGCAGGGCAGGGTGACGCACATGATTGTATTGTAATGGCACGGTTGACAGCGGGATTCCCACAGAACACTTGATGTTAATGCTTTAAGTGAGTGGTCCCCAACCTTTTCATCCCACGGGCCGCATTTACTACTCCCAAGGATGTTGGGAGCCAGAAAAAAAATTGATGCATTTTATTGAGAAACTTGATACTGAGAAACATTTTCAGAGTCAATGAGAAACTTGATGCATTTTTTTCAGTCAATGACAAACTTGATACTGCTGCTGCTCTCCCAGGATTGAGTTGATGTCAGGCACCAGATGGGAGGAAGCAACATGAAGAGTGTCTTCCAGGTGCATGTCGGACAAGGCATTTCGGTTCTTGTTCTTGGAGTACTTCAGCTTGCTGAAGAACTGCTCGCACAAGTATGTGCTGCCAAATATGGAAAACAACTTCTGGGCATGCTTGATCAGGTTGGGGAAGGTCTGGCGGGGTAGCCCCCTGTAGAACTCCTGGAATTCCTTCTCCAGGAAATGGGCCTTGATGTCGATGTCACTCTTCAGCTCGATCAGCTCTTCCTGCAGGTCCGTTGGGGCTTGCAAGGGATCGAATGAGAAGGGCATGGCGAAGATCTCGAAGCTGACTTTGTGCTTGCAGAAGTCTTGGAATCGTTTCTTAAACTCCTTCCTCAGACGGGCCACCTCTGTAGCATACCTCTCCCCATCAAAAACGGTCTCATCCTCACCGTGCTGGCCCTGCAGAGCAGTGAAGTGGTCGAGTCGGCTGGCACGCAGTTGTGACTCCCACAGCTCCAGCTTGTTCTCGAAGGACTGGATGCAGCCATAGAGGTTGTGGACCAGCTTGCCTCTTCCCTGCATGGAGACGTTGAGGGCAATAAGCGGCAGTGGCTGGCAGCGGCATTGTGTAAGGCTTTTCAGGTCACTGCGCCGGCCGGCAGTGGCATTGTGTAAACCCCTTTAAAATTGCTACATGGAAATGCGTTTTGATTGGAAAGTCCTCGCGGGACGCAGTATCAGGCTCCACGGGCCGCAGGTTGGGGACCAATGCTGTAAATCAAAGGGTCAAGCTTTGCCTGATAAAAACACTCAAACCAATTTAATTTTGTGCCATCAAAACTGTTCAAACAATCAATTTGAGTTTTTTGGGGGGACTTTTATATTTTCCATATCACTTCCTTTACCCCCCCCTCCCAATACACTTTACGACTTGTAGTAGAATCTACTACTCGATAACGAGGAAAAATGTAAACATTCACCCACCTTCCCATTCACCCCAATCCTGGTTCACCTCAAGGTGAAATCATTCACCCAGGTTGAGAAGCACAGATCTAATACTTAATCTCTAAAACACATGCAAACATACACACTTGTTGCTCAAGACAATTTTTTTTTTAAAGTCATAATAGTTTGCTTTAGTTCTCCAATTTCTTGACCAAAGTGACCTCAATTTTGAAGATACAAACCCTGAAACAATCTCATATTCAAGCGAAGCGGTCCACGGTCCTCCACCGGCAAAGGGGGTTTGACAGTTTGGGACATCACTGTTAGTTTCACATCATCTTCCAAAAGGTACTCGCACATCACTGTCAGCCTTTGGAACAGAAAAAGGTTTTAAATAACCAGATGGCAAATGTGCAGAAAATTTGCTTCTCAAGAAAGTATATTCCATGAAACAAATTCAACATTTATAATCGTGTGATATTTGCCTTGAAAAAACAAACAAAAAAAACTTGGAACAATTGCAAGTGATTTCAGGTGAAGGAAGTTTGATCATGCAAAAAACTACCACCAATTCATTGGAATCAAGATTAGATTAACAGAGTGAGGTACAAAATTGCATTCGTGCTAAACTGTTGAAGAATTCTGATTAGCTTTCCAGATGAGGAAGCAATGCTAATGAACAGCAAGAAAAAAGTATTTTCCTCAAAAGAATGAGGAAACCATAGTGCTCTTGAACGGAAGCTTGGACAGCAAAGGATTATCAAGTTGAATATCATTTGTGTCAAATTAAAGCCCTCACTGAAAAAGGAAATATGAAGCAATTCTATGACCATGTTGCCAGGAAGAACTTTAAAATATTAAATGAAGCAGAATTTCAGGTTTAATGCATGCATCTCATACAACCATGAAGGAAAAGAAATTCATTTAACAGAATGATAGTAGTTCTGGGTTTTGGTACTTTGATCAAAAAATAAAAAATTCAATTTTTGCTATTTTGGACAGGGGTGGAGATACGAAGGGGAAGGGGGGTAATGCACAAGCAAAGCTCATCAATGGCCCCCAGATCTCATTAAATCCTGCTTATCAAATATAATTGTAGGATACAGCCATGGTCCATTTGATTAAACATGGCAGACATAATAAATGGTTTATAGGGAACATATCAATGGTGCCACTTGACCATGTCAAGCAATTGCTAACAGCCAGATTTGTGAATATGGTTCTGAACGAAAACTCCAAAAATACATATGATGTGGCTGCCTCACTTCCTTTAGCACACAGATACTGTTGACACCATGATCATCAAAAGTCAGCGTCATGGCTGCCTTTTTTCAAGCCATTGTCTAGACCAGTGGTCCCCAACCTTTTGATCCCATGGGCCGCATTCACTACTCCCAAGGAAGTTGGGAGCCAGAAAAAAAATTGATTCATTTTATTGAGTTTTATTGATGCAAATTGATTTGATTCCTCCCGGCGGTAAGCGGCAGTGGCCGGCAGCGGCATTGTGTAAGGCTTTTCAGGTCACGGCGCCGGCCGGCACTGGCATTCTGCAAGGCTTTTCAGGTCACGGCGCTGGCATTGTGTAAACCCCTTTAAAATTGCTACATGGAAATGTGTTTTGATTGGAAAGTCCTCGCGGGCCGCAGTACAAGGCTCCGCAGGCCCCATGCGGCCCTCAGGCCGCAGGTTGGGGACCAACGGTCTAGACTCTCTAGACAATGTATCATGTATCGTATGTATCGTATCTAGACAATGTATCGTGTATCGTACGTGTCGCATCGTGTAAGACAAAAAGGTGCATCACCAAGAAGATAAAGACGATAAATCTTTGGTGAATCAAAAAGTTTAGAATGCTTTTACCACAAAATGAAGCTTTTTTTGACCAACACAAACACTGACTTGATGGGAAGGCTCATTTTATATCCCTTCGAAAACTTCATATCCAAATGTAGTTGAAATCCAAAAATAATGCAAGACTGAAGTGGTGGCCAAACATGTTGCTCCCAACTATTCGGCTTTGTCGCAAATAAGCAGAAGCCAACACAATGATAACTTGAACAGCACTTCATAGAGGGCATACCTCCACCAGGCTGAACAGTTTACCTTTTGTCTCCCACCAATAAGCCGGATTTGGAACCAGCCGCAAACCAAAATCTAATCAAATCGTCCTCGTCACAAACTAAACTTGACCTTCAAATTTTGTCCGAGTCCGTTAACAACTTTTTGATAGATCATGCAAACAGACGAGAGGTGAAAACAACCTCCATCCACCTTCAGTGGTGGAGGTAATTAAGCACAATGTTAAACACTCGATGTCCATTGTCAAAAACTGAAGGTCCTTCCCTTGATTGATCAGAACAGGCAGGCGAGTGGATTCAAAATTTGAGGTCATTACCAAAATAAAGCAAGAATCTTTTTTTAAAATTGAATTGCGAGTAAAACTCCACTGCAGCCCGCTGTACTACAAAGTATCTCATGCATAACTGTAGCTTACCTGCCCTGCTTCCCATTTTCATATCCTCGGAGAGAATATTCACAAAAGCCCTTCCCTCTCCAAACTGCTCATACTTTTGAGATGACCCGGCATACGGAAAAAAATCTCACCCTTTCTACATGAGGTTAAACACCAACATTATGTAAAAATAAAAAATACTGCATATATATATATATATATATATATATATATATATATATATATATATATATATATATATATATATATATATACATATACACATGCACACATTACATACATCTTCTTCTTCTTCTTCTTTCGGCTGCTCCCGTTAGGGGCCGCCACAGCGGATCATTCGTAAGATCCGCATAGTGATTTGGCTTGGTTTTTACGCCGGATGCCCTTCCTGACGCAACCCTGGTCACCTCTTACGACACAGGGATATGGTACACCTATCTAACCGGGGCATACACCGGGCCCAGTACACTGGTACTCACTTCGCCGACCTCGGAAGGATGACAGGCTGAGCCAACCTCCTGGTGTGTATTAATTCAAGCGGCCAACGGGGATTGAACTCAGGACCTTTTGGATCCCAAGCCGCTAGCCTAACCACTACGCCAACACCAGGCTTGCATACATACATATATATGTATACATACGTACATATATACATACGTACATACATACATACATACATACATACATACATACATACATACATATACAGGGTCATGCGCACGGGGATACGTTATGAGAAATGCGTCGTTAAGCGATTTCGTCATTGTGCGAACATCATAGAGTGTACTTGCACAAACCTAGATTGTGTAGCCTACTACACACCAAGGCTATAGCCTATTTTTCCTCGCCTACAAACCTGTACAGCATGTTACTGTACTGAATACTGTAGGCAATTGTAACAATGGTAAGTATTGTGTATTGAAGCATATCAAAACATAGAAAAGGCACAGTGAAAAGAGTATAAAATAATTTTTTTTAAAGGTACACCTGTATAGGGCACATACCATGAATGGAGCTTGCAGGACTGGAAGTTGCTCTGGGTGAGTCAGTGAATGAGTGGTGAGTGAATGTGAAGGCCCAGGACATTGCTGTACACCAGGGGTTCCCACCCTGTGGTACATTTGGACTTTTTTAACACAGTTTATATTTTACTTCTCTCTCATGCAGCTTGTGCACAATAATTAAATTTATATCGAAAGCGGCTGTACACTGACAGCTGTTTGTAATCGGCCATTGTGCACAAGTCTTATCATTCATTTTGTCTCTACACGCCACACTGCCATCATTGCTTATTGCCCGGCTTATTGTTCCCGTTATCGTTCACCAGCATCATGTCAATGCGAAAATATTCGGAGAGTTATCTCAAGTTCGGCTTCACTTCCATCCAAAAAGGTGAATTAGAAGCTCCACAGTGTGTGATTTGTGGAAAAGTTCGAAGCAATCAATCTATGAAGCCAAGTCTATTGGAGCGCAATTTTGATTCTGTTCATCCTGAACACAGCGACAAGGACCATGATTTTTTTTTCGTCGGAAGGAAAATGCCATGAAAAGAGCACGCTTCGATGGCAGCGGCAGTTTTCAACAGTCCACGGCAGCCATAAAGGCATCCTACTTAGTTGCAGAACAGAAAAAAAAACCTCACACCGTCTGTGAAAGCCATATCCTTCCCGCCACAAAGGATATCGTGCGTCTCATGCTGGGAGAACAAAGCGCCAAGAAGCTCAATTCTCTTTCGTTGTCAAACAACACAGTTCAGAGGCACATTGAAGAAATGTCAACCAATATTCGTGACCAGGTGGTGGCAGAAATCAAGGCATCTCCATGTGGATTTTCTATGCAATTGGATGAGTCAACTGACGTGGAAAATTGTGCCCAACTGTTAGCGTTCGTTCGGGACGTGCATAAAGCCAAGTTCAAGGATGAAATACTATTTTTCCGCCCGCTTAAAACCACAACGAAAGCAAAGGACATTTTCGAAGAGGTGTCTTCCGTCTTTGATCAAGTTGGGCTGTCATGGGTTGATCTGAAAGGCTGTACTACAGATGGTGCTCCAGCTATGTTGGGGTGCAGATCAGGTTTCCAAACGCTTGTGAAGGCAGTTGCTCCTGAAATGCGCGGCCTACACCGTACGATCCACAGCCACGGCGCTCCCCAAGCCATTGGCTGACATTCTCTCAACCATGATCAAAATTGTAAACCATGTGAAATCCCAGGCTCTCAATTAGCGACTTTTCAAGAAACTTTGCGAGGATTTCGACTCCGACCATAAAGTTCTCTTATTCCACACTGAGGTGAGATTGTTATCCCGTGGAAATATGGCAGAGCGCATGTTTGAACTGCGAGCTGAGCTTCGTGAATTCTTCGAAAATGATGGAAAACCAAAGACTGTCGATTTCGTCACTGCTTTGAACGATCCCGACTTGGCATTGCACCTGGCTTATTTGGTTGACACTTTCTCTCAGTTAAACGCCCTGAACAAGTCTCTTCAGGGGACTGGCGCAACTATCATTGACTTCATAAACAAGGTCAAGGGATTTCAGGAAAAACTCCGTCTGTGGAAGACTAATGTCGAAGCGGGAGTGGTGGTCACGTTTTCTTGCATGGCCGATATTCTTCAGAAGCCTGAAAAGAATGCCCCAAGGGAGTTCATACAACTGGTAAAAGATCACCTCACTTATTTGGATGAGGAATTAAATTCCTATTTTCCAGATCTCAAGGAACTGGATCTGAAAATGATTCGCAACCCATTTCGCATGAATGCATTGGATTTGCCACCTGGAACAGGACTGCAGGAAAGCTTAATTGATCTCCAGAACGACTCCACAGCCCGAGATAAGTTTGACGAGATGAATCTTGCGGACTTCTGGTGTGGAATGTTGGGGTCTTACCCTGAGCTAGGCTGGCTGTTCATTCGCTCAAAGTATTCCCATCTACATGGCTGTGTGAAGCTGGGTTCTCATCAGTCATTATTCTAAAAACAAAACAAAGATCCCCACTGGATGTTGAATATGATGTTTGGTGCACTTTATCCAAAACAAAGCCTGACATCTATCTGCTTGTGAGCAAGAAGCAGGCTCAGCCATCCCATTGACTGGACATTTTACACAATCAAATAGGTACTCACTGTATCCTTCTTTTGTTCAAATCCGATTGCTCAATGTCATAATTGTGAATTGTTAGTATTGTTTAACTCCCCATTGTCGTATCTGTATCTCAAATAAACACTTTTAGGTGAATTTTGGTACAGTGGTACTCGGTGGGACCACGGACATGTGAAATGGTACCCCAGTAAAAAAAGGTTGGGAACCCCTGCTGTACACTTTGGCTACACCAAATTTATTTAAAATATATTTTTTTCTTTCTTCAATAATAAATTAACCTTAGCTTACTGTAACTTTTTTTTAACTTTATAAACTTTAAAAAAAAAATTTACTTTTTGATGAACGCTTAGGGGCCATGATGAACAAAACAACACGAGATTAAATCAAGCACTTTCAAAAATGATGCAATCAAGAGACGTGGTAAACAAGAGATGTATAAGGCTGCTGCGTTACACAGCATACTGTTTTACAGTAAACCTTTTTTATATACAAGTAGAAAGAGTACACTCTAAAAAGTACAGGAGAGTAAATACATAAACCAGTAATATAGTTTATCATTATCGAGTATTATGTACTGTACATAATTGTATGTGCTATACGGTACTTTTATACGACTGGCAGCACGACGACATCATAAGGCGATAGGAATTTTTCAGCTACATTATAATCTTATGGGACCACCGTCGTTGACCGAAACGTCGCATGACATACATATATATACATATACATACATATACATACATATACATACATATACATACATATACATACATATACATACATACACATACATATACATACATATACATATATACATATATATATATATATATATATATATATATATATATATATATATATATTGATTGAAGCCTGGTGTTGGCTGAGTGGTTAGGGTGGCAGCTTGGGATCCTAGGGTCCTGAGTTCAATCCCCATTGGCTGCTGAATTAACACCAGGGGGTTGACTCAGCCCGTCATCCTTCCGAGGTCGGCGAATTGAGTATCAGTGCACTGGTCCCGGTGTATGTCCCGGTTAGAATAGGTGTACCATATCCCTGTGTGTCGTAAGAGGCGACCAGGGTTGGCGTCAGGAAGGGCATCCGGCCATAAAAAAATTTCCTCAAGAAAAAGCCCAACCCCTGCACAGCAGGGAAAAATGGCTGTAAAAACGGTCCTCTATATATATATATATATTAATCGGATCCGCCGAATGCATACAAGCATTTAGGTCCTCAGACAGTTATTTCCCGAAATGCATGTCCAGGATAGACCCATCCCCATGTCTGGTGGGATTCTACCTTGATGCATTGAGAAGGGTAAAGAATAGATTCCCTTTATTATGGAATAGAATTTTCTCTCTTTACGACAGACACATTCATGCACGTGAAATAGCCGTTAGCCCAACGGAGGCTCACCTACCTCTTTCCATCGACGTTTGAAACCCCGTTCAGCAGCTCTATGGACGCTAACTGGTTCTTTTTCGTATCGGGCTGAACATTGAGGTGATAACGGTTGTTGACGTTTTATGAGCGTTTCACATTTTCATTCGGTAATTCTGGCAAATGGCCGCTTTCTCCCGATCGTCCAGCACCACAAACATGGCATCGCAGGCCAGGAATGATCACGGGACGGGCGAGTTGTCACGTGCAATGATGCGCCAATAAGCAAGGTGGATTTGGCTGGTCTGCTTGACGCTCCGCCCAGATGGGCCACCAATAAAAAGGACAGGAGGACCGTTGTTTTCAGTCAGTTGGCGATAGCTGGTGGCGGTTCTTATAGCTTTGAGAGTTTTTCGACAGTTTGTGACGGCTATTTTCAGTTCGTCAGTTCCAGTCAGATGGTTGCTTCATCAGTTCCAGTCAGACAGTTGGTGAGCTGGTGACAGTCGAGTTTGTGACGGTTTGTGATGGCCATGCAGCCTTCCAGTTTCTCAGTGTCTCAGCTTCTCACAGCTCTCCGTTGGTTGTGGCTCCTGACGGTGGGTGACGCTTGGACCATTAATGCTGGTTCTGCTCGAGACCTGCTCTTGGCGTACCTGATTATTGGCGTCCCTGGTTTCTGGGGGTGACAACGTGACTTCTATTGGCGTTCAAGCCCATTTGTGAGTGGGTGCACGGCAGGGCAAGGCACTTGCAACGGACGAGGCATGCTCACACATTTCTAGACGTTATATTTGACGTACGACAAATTCTATTTGGTGAGCGAGACTGGATTTCTCCACCCCCCCCCCCCCCGAATGATCCGCAGGGTACCCTTCTCGTGTTTAATTAAGTAAGGCATAGTGATAAGCATCTGCTCTTTCTCTTTTTCTATCAATGCCCGATTGATTCTTTATTTGCTTGCAATTATCGATTGATTTGAATTTACATATTTTCACGACAAGGAAATAAAAAGTTATTTTTATTAATGTTTTTTCTATATTAATAAATTCCTTGTTGACGTTCCAACCTATCAGTGTTTGTCCTTTCCTTCCATTGATCCAGCATTGTCCGAACCTAGATAGACTGGGAGGTAATTACCAAACTAATTGACCTGTCATAATCGGCATGCACCAGCGGTTAAACGCTTGGCCACCTTAATTAAGACCTAATCAAGATAACATTGGTGCTCTGCCGAGGGCATGCTCCCCGTTCAGGAAGCCACGTGACCTCGAGTTAAACGTCAAAATTAGACGGTGGACACTGGAACTCATGGTTAACCGATTGGAGTTCGTGGTTCGAAAGCAACCCATCATGTCACAAAGTTAATTATGAGTGGTGGCCTCAGGTCCGGCTCTTCCAAGGACAATCGGGGATTAAGCCCCTCATAATACACTCAGTACCCGTGACAAGATATAGATACATGCATTTCTATTTTTTATATATATATATATATATATATATATATATATATATATATATATATATATATATATATATATATATATATATATATATATATTTATTGTTACGGCTGTGGAAATTCGCAGAGCACCATATAGGTCCTTAGATCAGTTATGCTGATAAGTCTGTGTTCAGATAGATTTCCCCACTGATGTCTCAGGGATATATTCGTGTGATCAGGGCTGTGATCTTTGAGTTAGCCGTTTTTCTATTACTATCGTTATTTTGGACCAACCGCTTCACAACCACCACCTCAGGTCAGGTCAGGTATGGGAGCATGTGCCAGAACAGCGCGTCGCTGTGTCCACTTTCCGCCGGTACTCCAGGGGCCTCCGTCTGGCCATCCCCCAGGCAGATGCCAGGCCCATCCCCATCTCCTCGAGATGGTCAACCTGCTGCAACCACGAGGCATGTGGTCAGCCCACTGGCCTCCTCCACTCATGAGACTCCCTCGCTGAGAGAATCTGGTGAGCAGGATCAGCGTCAGGAAAACGAGCCACATGTCCATACAGCCGCAACTGATGCTCACGGACCATGCAGGTAACAAATCTCATCCGAGTCTCTCTCAGCAACCGCTCGTTGGACACAAAATCCAACCAGCGATAGCGAAGGATTCTCCGAAGAGACCTGGTACCAAAGGAATTAAGTCTCCGTCTCAGATCCTTGGTCAGAGTCCAAGTCTCGCATCCATAGAGCAAGACTGGAAGTACCAAGGACCTGAAGACTCGGACTTTCGTCCTCCCGCACAGGTACCGGCAGCGCCACACTCCATGATCCAGTGAATCCATGACTCCCCAGGCCCGACCCAGACGTCTATTGACCTCTGACTCACAGCCAGCAGAGACATGAATATCACTGCCAAGGTAAGTGAATCTCTCCACAACCTCAACATCCTCACCACAAACAGACACAGACAGGACAGCAGCATCCAAGATGTCACCGAAAGCCTGGATCTTAGTTTTGACCCAAGAAACCCGTAATCCCAGCGGCTCAGACTCCTCTTTCAGCACCTCGAGGGCCCCCAAAAGGATGTCAAAAGTCTACGCAAAGATGACTGCATCATCTGCAAAATCAAGGTCTGAGATCTTGACATTCCCAAACGATGCACCGCAGCTTGATCTCTCCGACATCCTCCATAGAATCCAGTCCATACAAGTGCTGAAAAGTGTGGGGGCCAGTGCACACCCCTGACGAACTCCAGTAACTACTGGAAATAAGTCAGAGATGGTACCACCACACTTCACAGCACTCTCAGTACCAGAGTAGAGTTCAGACATCAGATCGATCAGTTTTGGTGGCACCCCACGAAGACCAAGAATCCTCCAGAGGACATCCCGATTCACTGAATCGAACGCTTTACAGAGATCAACATAGGCTGCAAGCAGCCCCTGCCGAAACTCTCGTCTGCGTTCGGTGAGGACACGAATGGCAAGGATACGGTCAATCGTTGATCTCTTTGGTGTAAAGCCTGACTGCTCTGGACGCTGGTGCTCAAGCAGATGGTGGTGAACCCTATCAAGAATTATCCGAGCAAAGACCTTGCCGGGCACTGAGAGCAGTGTCACCCCTCGGTAGTTGTTGCAGTCTTGGCGATCACCCTTCCCTTTCCAGAGAGGGACAACGAGGCCCCTCTTCCAGTCAGTTGGGATGATGCCTGTGTTCCAGGCAGAGCACAAAACTGCATGCAACGACACGAGTGCAGCATTTCCACCAGCCTTGAGAAGTTCAGCATGGATGCCACAGATCCCTGGAGCTTTGCCCCGTTTCCACTGGTTCACCGCAGCCCGTGTTTCCACAAGCGAAGGTGGACCACAGTTGATTCGAGGGTCAGCAACAGGGATTGTAACACCCTTGACGTCCAACTCGACAGCTGGGGGATCAGCCTGGTACAACCGCTCAAAGGAACCGGCCCAGCGGGCCTTCACTTCAGACTCCTCTGTCAAGAGCCTACCACTCTCTGCTTGAACTGCAGTGATCCGAGGGATGGGCTTGGATGAACGCAATGCGCGAATTCCCCTGTAAGCGGGACGAGAATCACCTGTCCACCGGTGATGCTCTACCCCCTCACAGATTCCTCGCACAAAGGCCTCCTTGTCCACCCTCAGTGCACGTACCGTTTTACGCCTCAGCTCCCTGAACAGCTCAGCTCTGCCATTCAGCCTGGCCCTGCGACTCTGGTCAATGGTATCCAGTGTCCCTTGAGACAAAATTCTTCTTTGCCCTGCGGTGAGCTCCAAGACATCCACCGGCAACATCAAGGAGGGTGGTCTTGAAGGCACTCCACAACTCTTCAGGACCCCCCAAAGCACCCAGACCCCCCAAGTGTCCACTCAGCCTGTTCGCAAACTCCTCAGCTACTCTCTCATCCCTGAGCTTGCCAACATCCAGCCTCGGCTGGGATGGTACCATTCTCCAAGATTTAAGGTGCAGCTTTAGAGTTGCTACAACAAGCCTGTGGTCAGTATTGAGGAACTGAGCACTCCGGTAGACCCTGCAGTTCTGGAGCATCCTCCAACGACCGTCAATGAGGACATGGTCAATCTCCTTTGCCACACCGCCAGCATTGGAATACCAAGTCCAGCGATGAGCTTGTGGGCGCTGAAACCATGAACCAACCACCCTAATTCCATGACTTCTTGCAAAGTCAAGGAACTTAGTGCTATTCTGGTTCATAGTTCCTGACCCATGGGGACCAACACATGTCTCGTAACCATCCCTATCAGTTCCAGTCGATGCATTGAAATCCCCCAAGACAAGAAGTGTATCTCGGTGAGGACATCTCGTCTGGGGCACTGATCAACCACAGACTCGAGCGTGGCGTAGAATGCATCCTTCACGGTGAGATCACTCGCCTCAGTCGGAGCATAAACAGAGACCAGGGAAATGACACCTAAGGAGTGACGAATCCTTGATCTCATAATACGCTCGTTGACCCGTGTTACCTCAATTATCATTGGGGTCAGCTTATTGGACACAACTACAGCAACTCCTTGGGTATGGTAACCATCAGAGCGACCAGACCAATAGTAGGTGTAACCACCCACCATTATCTCGCCGCAATCCGGTCTCCGAACCTCAGAGAGAGCTGCAATCCCGATGTCCAAACGCTTGAGCTCAGATGATAACAGAGACAGGTGATCATCCTTTCTTAGGGATAGGACATTCCAGGCACCCACCTGAAGGGACCGCCTCAGGTTAACCCAAGGAGACCGCCGTTTGGTGGACGACACCTCAGCACCACTCCGACACACTCTCCCGCAATCTGACCCAGGGATGTTACCCCGTGGTTTCCCTCCTATAAAATATTGGGGGTCCCGAAGGCTTTGCCCCAATCCCGTCATCCGGTGAGCTGCCCTGCGAAGGGAAGCTGCACAGAAGGTACTCCCACGGAGTGGGTTTTCAGATTTTTTTGCGTTTTGCGGAATGAATGGTTTTACGGTGGCCGGAGTGCAAATCCTGCCACCAACCTCCTCATAAAAAGTAACCCAACTGCAGGAGGACGTCCGTAGACACAGTTGGGCACTAGATATGGATGGCCGTTGGCTCACAATGAGCTCATCCACCACCTCCACTCATCCACCACATCCACCACCTTTGAGGACCACCACCTCTACCACCAACATCGCTCTCATCAACCGCTTCACAACAACCACTGCCACCAACACCTTCTCCACCACTGCCTTCACACAACCACTAACCACAAGCGCCCAACCACACCACCCTCACGACCACCACAATACGCCAGCCACCATAACCACCACCACGTTGCCATCTCAGCAGGGTTGCGAGAAGCCTGACATTTGTTGGAAGAGAACGGACAACGGCCTCACCCCTCCCCCCCCCAACGAGAAACACGTGCGGAAGAGACGCGGGGAGGCAGTGATTAAACCAAAAAAGCCAAGCCGATCTCTCCTGGAATTTTCCCCCACGTGCCGAGAAGAGGGGGGGGGGCGAGGCGCCGTGGTTATAAAAGAGCGCACTGAATGCAAGGTCGAGGTCTGGGTTGGCGGTTGGCAAGGTGGTGAGAGAGTCTCTCTCCTGAGTCTCTCAGTGGGAAAAGTCTGGAGGTCATGGTCGTTCGCTCCCTGTCAGTCAAGTCGGTCTCTCTCTACCTGGGTCTCTCTCACTCGCGGTCGCTCTCCGAGTCGTCGGCTGCGGGAGGTTGTGGAGGCGTGTGGAAAGGAGGAGAGAGCGCAGCAGAGCCAAGGCATGTGGCCTGCCGAGCCGTGCCTTACCGTGGGTCGTGGAGACGGGACGTCGCGGGTCACCCCAGCGAGGTGAAGGTAGCCAGCCCGGTCTCGCGGAGCCTCTGCGGTCTACACCGCTCCGTGTCAATAAAGACCCCAAGGGGTCCAGTCTGCCCTCGTCTGTCCTGGGGTTTTTTTGCTTTTGAATGAATGTTGTGGCGCCTTGTCTGCTGAGTAGAATTGTTAAGTGCATGTACATAATAGACGGTCATAGCTCCTTGTCTTGCTTGCGCCTTGTCCCTACCCCCATTCATTGCATGATTGCATACATGCATGTTTGGTTGTGAAATAAATGTGCTTGTTTAAATGTACCCCATTCGTTGAGTCTTTTCCCTTGATTGAACTGCCATCTTGCACTCGGAATATAGTTGGTTTTTAAATAGCCGGTAAAGTGATCGGGTCCAACGGGGCTCGCGATAACACCCCGCTCGGTTATCCCAAAACGGAGCGAGCTGCATTAAGTGGCTCGTGTCCCAGCGGCCCCGTTGAGGTAGAGTCTCTCGGTAGTCTGCCCGCGCGAATAATTAGGTATATCGACAATTCGGCGATTGATCCTGTCGCGCGCGGGTGGAATATTGACTAAGCTGTGGTGTGCTTAAAAACACACCCGTGGCTGGTTTCCGGCGTCGATCCAGAAAGCCGCGACTGGATTGTCCGTTCGGTGGGCGAAGCGGCCGCTATTAGTTAAATGCGGTCGTTTGCACCCCGGCGGGCGGAAATCCACAATATATATGTATGAATAAATCTCACTTCAACATACATATAAACATTCCACATCAATTAATACGTGTACAAGCATTAACTACAGACTGTACCAATATATTGCCTGGTAGACAGAATTTTTGACATCCACAAAACCACATTTTAAATGCCTGTTTATAACCTCAACTCAACCAACCATATGCAGCATTTTCATACCTAAACTCGCTATTTCGTGCGATGCGTTTTGTGGACGAGTCAAACATGAAGGCCACAACCTCATTGCTGTAGCGTGCCTTTCCATTGTGAATCTGAAAGTGCACAATGTCACTCAAATGTTAGAAGAATGAAAAAATAAAAATAAAAAAGAGGAAGGATCAAACAATGCATTGTGGACATGTACGAGTGTGGCACATGATTACAAGCATTCAATAACTACATATAATGTTGCATGTAAACATCAACCAACCGACGATGAACCTTTAAGATAATCTGATGGACTCTTAATCACCAAAGGTTACAACCTTTTCAGCCTCCAAACTAGGTCCACAACCTCAAGTGCATCCAAAGGTCACAATGAGGAAGTGCAGTAAAACTTTTATAAAACTGTTCTCTGCCTGTTGGCCATTTGCCTTCGTCTTTCGAGGCTGTCGTACATTCAAATATTACTAAACATCAGAAGTGGCATCAACATGAAGCATTGCTACAAAATAAAATAAAAAAAACAAAGAAAAACTCAAATAAATTGTATCCTCAACTTTCCCCAAATTAAAAATAAATTAAACTACAGACTTCATAGAACTCTTTCCTCAATTTTAAGAGAAAAAAAAAAGAAAATGATTTGAAAGGAAGAAAAAAAAAAAAAAAAAAAAAAAAGACGTCGGTTGGGTTTGCAAGTAGCAAATTTGATTGGGCAAGATGTAAAATATCGTAATATTTTATCCAAGTGCTGCAAAATGAAAGGTTTTTGAAAGTGCTAAAAGGAGATTTCAGTTCTCTATTGTTCAAGTATATAATTCAATTGAAATAGAATAAAGATTTTAAAGGTTGGAGGAAAAAAAAAGTTTTGTAAGTTTACCACTGCATCAACAGTCATGTACACCACCTTGTTTAACACGTTACATTAATACTTCATTGCCTGTCTATGTTCTTTAGGATTTCCTTCAAAACTAAATTTCCTGTTTGGAATGATTTTCAATTTCGTTTGACTGCCACAGGCAGAGTTTAAAAAATAATAGTAAAAAGTATCTCACTCCTATCTGCACAATGCTCAATCGGGACGAATCTCGAGGCAAAGTAATACTAAACTAAACGACAGGGTAATACGTGAACTGGCGATTAGATATTTGGAAATGTGCACAGAGAATCAAACGGGTATGAAAAGCTTGAAGTTCCAACTTTAAAAACTGTTTACCATGTTCAAGCTGGACAGATAAGCAAAACAGAAAATTAAATTCAGAATGTCCAAAATAAACTATAGTGACCACAACATTTGGCGAACAAGTTAATTGGCTGTAGGATCGCCAAAGGAAATCCGATTGGATCGACATCTGGTTTCCTGTTGTAGAATGTCAGAGAAATGAATATCTTTCTTGATGGGAATTGGATTAAAGCTCTTTGCAGGACTGTACGATAGATTTAGTGCATGCAAGGGTCTATCACCTTTAACCAGAGGAGTGTGTGAGTCTCAAAGAAATTTTTTTGGGTTAAACACATCTGTTCTATACATGATGCACTTGGAGCCAGCACCCAATGTTGAACAACTTCCTGTATTGATCAATCTCAATTCCCCAGCTGCAGACCATACACTTTTGTGAAACTTTCATTTAATTCCTCATCATGGCTGATCTAGTTTGGACCAACTCAGTCATTGCCCTTTTTTGGCAAAAACCCAAAGGAAATCAGCTGCACAATCAGTTACATCACAACAGCCACAACAAATGACTTCTGATGCAAAAGGAAGCAAAAAATAAAAGCACAACATAATGAGCAAGATACAATTTTTCACAAAGCAAATAACTCAAGTTGCTAAAAGTAGAAAACAAAATGTACATTTGAATAATCAAACTCAAAGGCCTCAAAACATGACAATCTTAATTTTGGACTTGATGCATTGCATTTGGATCTTGGTAGTTTGTATACTGTTCGTGATATTTTCTAATGAAGAAACATGATCAGCATACCGAGCGCTGGGTGCCACAGGCAGAGATGGGAAAGCTGAAAATGGCACGCTCGTCATTCAGACTTATGGGCTTGCAGGAAGGGTCTCGGGGCAGGTGAGCAGCAGAAAGGTTGAGCGGGGGTGTGGTACTCTTGGACCACACCTCAAACACCATCATTCCATCTGGCATGCAGGCTGCAAGTAAATATTTCAGTTTATATTAACGTCAATGCGTTTTGTGGATGAGTCAAGTATATTTTTTTCCTCAGATCAGGTAAGAAGCATTTTAAGACACAAGGGTGAGGTTCACAGAAGAGTAATGTGACAGGTTAAAAGGGGCAATAGTTAGGCGCATGATCTGGGGAATAAACAAATAGGAAATGATCAGAAGAATTCCTTCTGAAGCTCAACTCAACAGCGATCCAAATCGGGTGAGGAAGTTGGCGGCTGGGTGGTTGTGGGGAGCAAGGGTGCCGGAAGTTGGGGGCTTGCAGTTGGGAAGTTTGCCCCCTAAATGTTTTGTGGGGAGGGGGGATGTTTTTTGTCGAGACAGACAGACAGGAAAATTTTCAAAGTAGTATCTAAAGCAGAGAAAGGCACTCTTTATACAAGGTAAAGTTATTTTTTTTTCCCCCATATTACAATAGATTGGGTGCAGTTTTCATGGGGAAAAATGACCATTTTTTTCAGGAGGCAGCAGCACCCTCATCACAGGGAAAGGCACCCTTTTTGTTTTTGGAAAAAAATGCTTTTCCATGGTCGTTTTCCTTTTCTTTTTTTTGCTCCCCCAATCCTAAAATGCTTCCTTCTGACATGCCTGATGGAGGGTGAGGGGTTATGTGAAAATGTGTGAGAGGTTTACACTTTTGTTTGCTTTATTATGGCAAGAGAACTCTTGAATTTGATGGACTCAGGACTTAATTACAATCCATCCTTCACAAGTTAAAGGTATTAACTACATACCTGCTGTGGAAAATGGACACACAATAAGATACTTCTCCGTAACTCCATAGTCATTAGTCAGTTCAAGTGTCAAACGACGAACAGTAGTTCCATTTTGTAGTGTCTGTCACCAACAAAACAGTTTAGTTTAGTTCCTTAAATCCTTTGAAAAAGTCAATGCAGTACAAAAAAAAAATTAAAGAATAATAATAAAGTTTCATAGTACAAGGCACACTTCATGCCAAAACCAAATTGAAGAAAATGTTCTGAAGAGTTTATACATAAAGCTCCGTCCAGAACTACATACATATTACATGTATAAAATCAGGCTTAACATCGAGATAAATTGGGCGAGTGCCCAAATAGATTAACAATGCAATTTTAATGGATGATGATTCAGAGGCATCAACAACAGAATGAATGGAAATCTTGACAATTTTTGCTCAGATCAGGTAAGAAGGAAGAGAAAGATAGCAAATGCTTCGCCACAATATGTACCTGTGATTCGACATGTGGGGCATTGTGTTGCACTTCAAGCAGCGTGTGCGTGCTGTTGTGCCGCAGGCTGTAACCCTGACCCAAAAGATCTTCAACGAGATGCCCAGCAACTCTCATTGTAAATCCAATTATGTCAAAAATTGGGAAGGCACAGCCTAAGGTGCTGCGTGTGCACAGCACCTGACCCACTCCTGTTGGAAGTAGACCGAATGGCAAAGTAGAAGCAAAATAATCACAATCACAGATAAATTCCAACTCAAGATGAAGATTTAATTATTTTCATTTACAAATTATAAATAAATATCTATGAGCAAAAAAATAAAATAAAATAATAAAAGGTCATCTCAGTATGCACAGCAGAGAAAATCTGAAGGTTTTGGTATGGGTGCTGAAAGTATCCGCATCAACCCAACTCAGAGGTACATCATGAAAGCAGTTTCTGAATGTGTAGCGTGCCATTACAACTAATTACAGTATATTCCATTGTGGCAGTTGGCCAAAGATAATTTAACAATGGAATGATCTTTCCTTCAACTTGGAATGGTGTTCGGAAGCACCTCTCTATTCACCATTTGGATTGCCATGTTCGTTGCAAATGTTTAAGCAAATGTGCCCGGTTGATAATAGTGCCACATACGATACATTACAAACTCTGTCTCGAGCATCCCTTTTTCTTCCCTCTGAGTTTCATGGAAGCAGGGTGGGGGTTTGCAGAAATAGTTAAAGTACAATTGTCGAGAATATTGTCGTGTTTAGGGAAGGGGGGGCGGGGATTTAAGACAGACCTCAACGGATAGTCGAACAATTCTCCCTTGAAGGCGAACACGTAACCCTTGGAGATTATAGCACGCGTGGGACTGAGGGCAGCAAGGACACGTCGCAGATGGGGGCACACGGGTTCATACTCGAACCCACAACAAAGACACAAGCAATCTTTAATAAACAGGTGTTTATTGGACAAAAATAAAATATTCAATGAGGATAACCCAAAGCATAATGAAAATAAGTCAAAGCATAAGGCAATCTTCAGTTATAGAAACAGACAAGGGGAAAAGATAAAACAAAAGAAAAATCCCTCCTATATTCTGGCACTTAGCTTTGGGTCCAGAAATGATCTTTTAGAGCTTGGCGATCGAACCCACGTCCTGCGCGGGAAGCCCACAAAATGGCGCCCAGCCACTCTCTGGGCGGGAAACGTACAGGAGGCAATTTAGGCAGCGATATTAAACATCTGGGCTCAGAAACAACCGTGCAGCTTTTTTTCATGATCGCCCTTGCTGATGCCACTCCTCTACAAACTGGCACTGCCTTCTTTCCTAATGGCACAACACGAGGCTCCGAGGCATGGTCTCACACGACCCAGCTGAATAGTCAATGGCTGGCATCTTGCTCAATCATGCGTGCAGTCACACAAATGAACAGGATTCAAACTGCCTTTTCCCTTGTGTCTAAGGCGGCCAGCCAGAGCCTCTGTCTCAATCGCGTTCCTCACAGAACCTCCCTTCACGCTCCTGTTTGTCAACTGCAGATTCTGCCTCAATCGTCGTCTCTGAAACTTACATGAGAATCGTGCAGCCTTCTTCACCGTGTCGAGGGGAAGCCAGCGAGCGAGATCCTTTTTGTCTCCAATCTGTACCTCACAAACTATTTTCACTCCTTCCTGTTTGTGCCGACTGCCGATTCTGCCTTAATTCCTCTCTTCTCCTCACCTCACATTATGGCCATCAATCGTCCACCCAGGGGCATGGTTTGCGAGTTATCATTCCTGGAGGCGGGGTTTTTGCCTGCTTGGCACGTTCGGCTCGGTTGCTGTCATTTTAAGGACGCGATTCCTTTTTATCGCCGGTCTTGTAAATGCAAAAACATAGGAAAAGGTCACAGGGGGAAATTACATACTGGGAGAAATTCTCTTTAAACCCCTACCCTAACAGCACTGCCCCCCCCCCATGCGGTGACATGTAACAACTTAAGCTTACAGTTTCCCGACTAAATTTACATTGAAATGACTCCTGCTCATCCATGGACCATGCTACTCTAGATTATCCTACCTTTACTATGAAGTTTCTCCATCTACCCCACAAACAAAATGTATTTTAATAATGCTCGAATTCCAAGCTCATTCAAATGGATTAGACATCAATACCCAAGTAATGCTTTTTAAATGCATGTGCTCAAATCTGCTGTCCAAGTTAATGTCCCTTTCAAAACCTCCACAGGGATTTGAGGAAGCTTGGAACAAAAAGATCTCTTTTTTTTGTTTGTTTTGTTTTTTCGTGTCAATCACAATTGTCTATTGAAACCCAATTAGCATGATGCAAAGCATAATGCATTTTAAACTAGAAGGGCACTCGGTAGTGCGCATACCTCCGCCACACAATGCCTGATCCATGAGAACATATTGGGCCCAATACATTTTTGAAATATCATGCTATGCAGTACTATATCGTTTTTGGCCCTATGTCTCAATGGTGAAGAGTCACTTTAAAAATTAAATAATTCTCATTTCCATATCCGGATCTGGATCTTCACCAAAATCGAATCAATTCGTCCTTGTCAAACACCCAGCCTGTCCACCAAATTTCATCCAGATCCATCTACAACTTTTTGAGATATCCTGCATACAGACAGACAAACAAGACAGTGGGGGAAAAAAACATAACCTCCTTCACCTTTGGTGGCAGAGTTAATTAAATTTGCATATGTGGCCATATGATACCCCTTTAAACTGAGGGGGATGTTGTATTGCAGAATGCAATGCCCCCTGCTGGCACCACAACAATGAGAGTTTTGTTTGAACCATCTTGACCAGAGTAGACTAGGAGGGGGGGGGAGTCAAGGGACTCCATACCCAAAGTAAGTGTGGAGGGGGGAGGGGGACTCCACAGCCTAAATAGGAGCATCACCAACCAGACCATATCTCTGCAATTGATAGTTTTATTTTCTTGAAAAATTAATATTGTAACATTTTCTCCAGAAAACAAACAAAACAATAAACAACATCAACTTCAACAACAACAACAACAACAACAACAACAACAACAAAAAACGTTGAATAGATAAAATTCAACCATACTTTGATAAGGGAAGGTACAGCTGACATTAAAGCAGAAGTGGTAATGGATCCCTCGTTCATCTCTCACTTGAACGTCAACTTCTGCCAAGTAGGTTCGACTTGTTGAGGTTTGTTGCTGGAATAAAAAAAAAATAAAAAAAGAAGAAAAAAAAAAAAGAAAAATTGCAGTATACAATTAGAATAATCTGATAACATGCACCAAGCTCCATTTTTATATTTGGCAATTGGAGTAATGGACAGGGCTGTTTCAACAGCATTGTAGGCCCTGGGCAAAGCAATGTACTGGGGCCCCTCCCTACCCATCCACCCACTGAAATGAAAACCAAAACTTTCAGTAAAATTAAACATAAAATTTATTGGTAAAGCAAGAATCAACACAAATTTTAAATATATTGTTGTGGTTACCAAATTCGCAAACCACCATTCAGGTCCCTTAGGTGAGATATCTCGGTAAGTATATGTGTAGTTAGGCCCAAACCCGTTGTCTAGTGGGAATACATGTCATTCATGCGTGCTGCGACTCTTCAGGATAGCCGTTTTTCTTTTGCTATCTTTATTTTGGACCAACCGCCATTGTTACCACCACCAACCACAACATCAACCACCCACCGCGGCGCCGCTTCACGTCACACCTCGCAACCGTCGCATCGCCACCGTTCTTGCGCCGCTTGTGGGTACCGGTGTTGGACTCGTGCAGGGCGCGCGCCGAACAGCGTGTACAAAACCACGGATTTTCCACTTCAAAAACGGATCAAAAACGACACACGCCCACTTTTGTTCCGTCCAATCGGTGAGCGAGGGGCGATTTGGCCCCGCCTCCAGGGCGTTGGAGGGCGATCGCTATATGCAAATTTATGGATGAAAAAGCATTCACGCCCACTTTTTCTCGGGCCAATGGGGAGCGAGGTGAAAGGTCAAAGGCAGGGGGTCAAAGATGAGAGAGCGAAGCCACGGGGCTTATATAAGCGACCGCGTTCGTCAGTAGAGCAGAGTTAAGACTTCGCAGTCGGTGGAGTTGGGAAGAAGAAGCAAGAAGAAGTTGGTCGTCGTCGTTGGAGTCGGAGCGAAGGGGACGGAGCTGTGGAGAGGCGGCGAGGGCAGACGAGGGGGTGCTCACGTCGTGCCGGGAGCTGCACACCAGGGAGGCCGACGGCGCGACCTGGTCGAGGTGGAGACGCTCGTCGCGGGACTCGAGGCAGAGTAGAAATCCTCCTTTCCCCCGAGCATCAGCAACCCCCTCCTGTTTCCCCCCGCGCTGAGATAGTGCGACCAAGGGGGCCCCTTTCCCACCCCCTACCAGACACTGTCCGCGAGGCCCGCGGAGTTGAGGCACCATCGCCGCTCCGCGTCTCATCACCAGACGGGTAGGCCCGACCCGGTCTCGGCCTCAGGCCCGCCTCATCCTTGAGGGTGTTCTTTTTCTTTGTTTTGGGTATGTGTTGTCGGCGCCGTCTGTGAAGTAAAATTGTATAAGTGTTGCCGTGTGCTCGCGTAATCGGTATTAGATCTGCATTGTCGCATTTGCTTTTTGTGTAAAATTGCATTGTGTTTCTTTTCCTCTTTTCTATGTGCTTTTGGTGGAATTGAATATGTGTGCTTTCCGTTCATCGCGAATAAATGTGCTTTGTGTTGAACTGTTTCCCGCTTCGCTTCGTCATTTCTTTCATTGAATCCTCATCTTGCTTCACGTAAAGGGTTGGTAGTGGGCTGAATACGCCCGATAATTAATCGAACCGTCGAGGTCGACGAATAACACCGCTCGGATATCCCGATAGTACGGAACGGGTCGCTTAAGTGGCCCGTGTCCGAAGTCGACCTGCGGCGAGGTGCGATCGCCCGGTCTACCCTCCGTGTGGGTACTTAGGTAGGTCGAATTTGGCGAGCAACCCTATCCCACGCGGGGGCCGATTGGCTCGATCGCGGTGAGACCGAAAGGTCCACCCGTGACTGGTTCCCGGCGTTAGTCCGAGAGGGTCACGACTGGATTGTCCGTCCGGTGGGCGACGTGCCGCGATTCGAGTTACGTGGCCGTTCGCACGCCGGCGGGCGCGAATCTGTAACAATATTATTAATTGGTCAAGCAAGAATTAATCAACACAAACGTTTGCAACATTTCTTTGCAGAGAATTGTTTTACAATTGGTTGAAAGTCAATGTTCTTCAGGATGTCATTTTCCATACACATGAGTGAAAGCCAGTCCAAACGCTGCTGTCCCATTGTGCTGCGAAGTCGATTCTTTGTTCGTTTCAATCTTGAAAATGAGCGTTCCCCCGTACAACTTCGTGGGGCCCCGGGCAACTGCCCAGCGTGCCCATGTTTTAAGATGGCTCTGGTGATTGACCGACAACAGAACCCATTGCTGCACATCAAACATGCCTTTTATGCTGCATCCTCAGCTGAGGTCTTACATTTGTGCACTGCTTTGAAGACAGTAGCTACCCCACACATGCGAAGAGAAAAGCAGGGTAAAGGAAATTTATATCTACAACCACCAGTTTATGATAGAGGAAAAACTTGATTTCAATTGAATGCTATTTTCTGAACATGAATCATAAAACGAACCTGCAGTTTAGCACTTCGGCTCTGAATTCATCCCGATCACACATGTGCAGAAGAGGGAGATTTTATTTATTTATTTATTTACTCCGTCTGCCTGTCCAGCAGTCAAGCAAAATTGAAAATCATTACAAACAGGAAATTTTATCCCAACGAGCTCAAAAAAGGGCAAAATCTGGATGAGCGGCTCTGCTTTCATTTATTTGCGACCATAAACGCACAAATCTGTCTTCAAAGACCTGACTGAGTGCCACATGGACAGCATCCTAGTTTGGAGGTGATGTGTCAGCAGAATTTATGTGCATGATATCAGTGTTACATCATATTTTTATATTCAGTCCAATCCAATCCAATCCATTAGGACCATCCTCTGTGTAGAGCATTAGTGCTGCCGAAGCAGTCTCCTGGGCTACTGGGCACAATCCTGGACGGGTCACCACTTCGATACAGGATACTTAAATGGCTCAATTCCAGCAAGCTGGTACAAGCTGGTACAATCAATACCAGCAAGCTGGTACTCATTTTGCCGACCTCAGAAGGATGACAGGCCGAGTCAACCCCACCTGGTATTAATTCAACAGGAGAGCAGGATTTGAACTCGGGACCCTTCGGTTCGAAGCCCACCACCCCAACCATTAGGCCAACACCAGGCTTTAGGAGCCTGGCGATGTCGTGTTCAGGGGGTTAGTTAAGCATGAGTCACATTTGCTCTATGGCGAGGATATGGCGGCCGTACCCCCCTGAATTGACAAACGTGCGGCGGCCGCAGAGTTTCTGAGGTGGCCTCAGGGTGGCCCTACGCCGTATGGCTATCTTTTACAGGCCATAAGGGTCTCCGTGGAATTAAAGCGCGGAGTTGTAACTTTTTTCATTTCTAGGTTGGCCGTAGCAATTCGACAAGCCGTAGCCATGGCGTAGATGTGTTCCACGTCGACCGTACGTAGGGCGTACGGTGGGCTTGCGTGATTCGTGCGTTTTCCGTAGGCTCTTATCAATGAAAAATGAATTTTACCAACCCCCAAAAAATTACGGCCACAATATTTCCACGTTCGCCTTCGGACCCCCTTGCGGTCGCCTTGAGGCTACCTTGCCTCTGCCTTTAAAATTCTATGGCCACCGCAGGGATGCCCGAAGGTGACCGTGCGACATCAAATCAAAGACCGTATAGCACCCCCACATTTTTGGTCTCTACAATTTCTAAATACCCCATGTGGCTACCCAAAAAATAAAAATAGCTCCGCAAAGCAGGCATAACCTTCAGCCCCTTGACGCAAACCAATTTCAAGATGGTGGCCATATTGAAAATCGCAGCACGCCCATTTTCAAAAAGAACCTTCCTCTACTCAACCCCAACACACCCAGCAACCAGAGTTGGTGTCAAAGCCACCTAATGCTCACCTGTTTATACATTTATCATTTTTAAAAGACTAGTCTAATGATATTTTTTTAAAGCATTGCAGTGAAGTCTGATCCAAATAATTTTAAAGCAATACATGTATATTGTAATCAGTAAAAAATAGTGGTAGATAAAAACAGAAAGGAAAAATAATTAAAACATGAACATGACAAAATCTTCTGATGTTGCGGGTTTTCCCGATGACACGTTCAGGCCAAATCAAGTTGTTGTCTTCAGTCTCCAGTCTATGTTTAGATTCACATTAGGTTTCAAAACTGGTTTTGACTCTTCGTGAATTAAAAACTCACTGTAAAAGTCCTCTTCATGCAGAAAGTCAATTAATTTTCCTGACTCATCGCAGAGAGGTTATTCATCTTACTTGGATCGACATCGTTATTTATCTATATGGTATTTATATTTACGTTTATTACCTTGCATTGTTAACCGAAACTTGAAAAACGTAGAATGAGCGAGGTAAACCACAGCTGAGCTAGGAAAAGTTCAATCCACACTCCAAGTGTCTTCCCTGATCACCGCGGCTGTTTGTGCGTTTCCCTGCTTTCTTCAGTGATGAGTTTGCGACCTCAGAATATATTTAGAGAGATATTGATTTGGTAAGAGTACGGTATGAAGAAACAAGAGGTCCACACGAGGAATTCAAAACTCACAGAGGGCTGAACTTTCTCGTTGCAAAAAGTCAAAGGCTTTCAGAGGTAGGAAATGCCAATGGCATGGAGGGTTGGGGTGTTTCTACTGTTCAGATTAGACTCAAAGCAAGATCGATCACTTTTTGTGGCTAATTTTCGGATGTTTTTGCGCAACATTTGCGGTTTATAAACCAGTGCGGCTTGTGTGCGTTTAAATTCCAGATTTTTTTAAAATTTAGGGGATGCGGCTTATAAAACGATGCGCTCAATGGTCCGAATTTTCTGGTACTTGCCTTGCCATGAAAAATGCATCGAAAAGAAAAAGTAATATGTAGTGTTGGGAGTTAGAGTGCGGACAGGAATGGATGGAAAACAGCATCCTGGTTGCCATGACAACCACTTTAGATGACGAACGTATGTCGCAACACCGTCTCCACAGTCTGTTCCTATGTACCAAATATGAAACGTGAAAGTTGAAAACTTTGGGAGTTAGAGTGGGGACAGGAACGGACGAAAACAGCATCATGGTTGCCATGGCAACCACTATAGATGACGAGTGTTTGTTGCGACACAGTCTCCAGTCTGTACCGATGTACCAAATGTGAAAGTTGAAAACTTTGGGAGTTAGAGTGCGGACAGGAACGGACGGAAACAGCATCCTGGTTGCCATGGCCACCACTTTAGATGACGAACGTATGTTGCGACACAACGGCTCCACAGTCTGTACCGATGTACCAAATATGAAACGTGAAAGTTGAAAACTTTGGGAGTTAGAGTACGGACAGGAACGGATGGACGGACGGACAGCCGGTATCACATAATACGCCCCAATTATATATATATATATATATATATATATATATATATATATATATATATATATATATATATATATATATATATATATATATATATATATATATATATATATATATATATATATGGCATATAAAAAATAGTGTGGTAGATAAAAACATTAGAAAGAAAACTAGAGGGGGAGCACTCGGGAGAGTGCAAAACCTCGGCCGCCAATACTGCTGGGTCACTCAAGTGAACCTTATATCTTATTCATTAAATATGATGTCAACAGTGCTGACAGAGTTATAGTTCTTTTCTCCAACATTTTTTTTTGGAGGGGGGGGGGGGGTTGAAAATCACTTAAAACATGTATAAATGCAAAAAAAAAAAAAATCTAAATTTTGTTGGAAAAAAAAAAGTTGCAAAAATTTTATTTTTTTCCTCTAACAATTTTTTTTTTTTGGGGGGGGGTTGGAAATCACTTACAACATGTAGAAATGCAAAAAAAATTCTCTTTTTTGGGGGGTGGGGTTGGAAATCACTTAAAACATGTAGAAATTACAACAAAAAAAATTTCCTCAAACAATTTTTTTGGGGGGGTTGGAAATCACTGAAAACATGTAGAAATGCAAAAAAAAAAATTTCTCTAACAATTTTTTTTGGGGGGTGGGGGTTGGAAATCACTTAAAACATGTAGAAATTACAAAAAAAATTCTCCTCAAACAATTTCTGGGGGGGGGGGTTGGAAATCACTTTAAACATGTAGAAATGCAAAAAAAAAAAATTCTAACTTTTTTGGGGGCGTTGCAAATCAACATGCAGAAATGCAAAAAAAAAATTTTTTTTTCTTACAATTCTTTTTGGGGGGGTTGGAAATCACTTAAAACATGTAGAAATGCAAAAAAAAAATTCTCGAACATTTTTTTTTGGGGGGGGGGGACCAAGTCCAAAATCTAATGGCATGATCCTTGGACCATACCTAACCCCCCCCCCCACCAAGTTTCGTCGAAATCCGTCGAGGAGTTTTTCCGTAATACAAAAAAATTTAACATTTTCACGCTCACGCTCACGCTCACGCCGGGGGTATCGCTATAGCTCAGTGGTTCTTAACCTTTTTATGTGCTCGTACCCCTTGAGCTTTCATAATATTTCCCCGTACCCCCTGTCTAAAAATTTATTATCGGAATTTAAGTACTATACAGTATTGAATTTGACACCATATATCGTACCCCCTGCTTTGATGCTTCGTACCCCCGGTTAAGAACCACTGCTATAGCTCTCTGTTCTTTGAACAGGCGAGCTAAAAATGGATTTAATCGGACAAGGCGTTCTCCTCAAAATTGACAGAAACCAATTTCAAGATGGCTGCCGTGGCGGCCACAGTGAAAATCGCAGCATGCCCATTTTGGAAAGGAACCTTCCTCTACTCAACCCCATTATACCTCGCCAGAATAAAATCAATGTGTGAAGCCGTTCTCAAGTTATTGTCCGGAAAACAAAGATGGCTGCTCTAGCCGCCATATTGGATATCGGATTGCTCTGACTATCGAAAGGAACCTTCCTCTAAACACCCCCATTATATCACACAAAAATAAAATCAATAAGTCAAGCCGTTCAAGTTATTATCTGGAAACCAAATTCAAGATGGCTGCCCTAGCCGCCATATTGGATATCAGATTGTGCTGTATATCGAAAGGAACCTTCCTCTAACCACCCCCATGAAAATAAAATCAATCTGTCAAGCCGCTCTGAAGTTATTGTCCGGAAACCAAATTCAAGATGGCTGCCCGAGCCACCATATTGGATATCGCATCGCACCGATTATCGAAAGGAACCTTCCTCTACCCAGCCCCAACACACTGCAAAAATGGATTTAATTGGACAAGGTGTCCTCGAAATCGACGGAAACCAATTTCAAGATGGCTGCCATGGAGGCCACATTGAAAATCGCAGCGCGCCCATTTTCGAAAGGAACCTTCCTCTACTCAACCAACATACTGGGCAAAAATGGATTTAATCAGACAAGGTGTTCTCCTCAAATTGACGGAAACCAAAAGTTGACACGCCCAGACGCCCGCCGGACAACGCCTATGATGACAATACCCCTAAACCAATTCAGGCTGAGGGGTAAAAACATATGTGACTGCTACATCGTGTGACCGTGGAAATACTGCGGCTGCCCTATAATTGCTAGTGGCCGTAGATTTTTTTAGACCCTACGGCCACAGAGTCAAATATGACTGAAGCATTAATCTCCCATTCCTGACCCAGATGTGATGGATGGTCAGGTCAACACCGACCTGGATGCATAGCCGAATGGTTCTACCTTGGAGATTATGGTGTGCACAGGACGGAAGGCAACAAGGGCACATAGCAGATGGAAGTACATGGGTTTATACTCAAACCCATGAGTAGACAAACAGTAGATTTAACAAATGAGGGTTTAATAAAAATAATTCAATGATTAATAAAGTAAATTAATGCATGATAAAAATAAATCCAAGCATGAGGTAATGAAATGAGGTAAACTAAGCCTAATTTGAGACATCTCCACACAGTTACAAAAACAGACAAGAGGAAAGATAAAGGTAAAAGAAAATCCTCCCTTTATTCTGATACTTATCTGTGTATCCAGAGATGATCTTTTAGGATCCTGGCGATGGAACTGCGTAGCCACCACGTGGAAAAACACACCCAAATAGTGCCAAGTCGTTCTGCATGGGAAACTTATGCGAGGAAATTCGTGCGGCGATATTCAACGCCAGGGCCCACAAACTGCCGTATAGCTTCTCACAATCGAGCTGCCGACGCCGCTCCTTTCACAGCAATGCCGCTTGCAGCCAATGTAATGGCACAGCCCCTCTTTTCACACATACAACAGGATGCTGCCAATTATCGCTCAGAAGCACGCTCTTCTCCTCAGAAACATAAAAACCTCATGACTCAGCCAAACAGTCAATGGCTAGCGTCTTACTCCAGCAAGTGAGCAAATTCACCCCAGCACAAACAACAAGAATTGCGCTTCCTTCTTGACCGTGTTGAGGAAAGCAAGGAAAAACGAGACCTCCGTGTCAACCGCATTCCTCACACCAACTCACTGTCCTCTGACATCATGCCACCACCAATCGTCAACTTCTGTGGGGGTGGGGGGGGGGGGTTGGCCTGCCAATACGAACCTGGGAAGGCAGGGTTTCTGCCTGTTCAGAAATGTTTGGCTCCGTTATTGTTGAAACGTCATTCCTTTTTATAGCCGGCCTTGTGAATGCAAAAACGTAGGAAAAGGTCACAGAGGGCAATCACATACAGGGAGAACGAGCCTTAAACCATACCTTGTCAACTCAGCACCACCCCCGATGTGGTGACATGTAAACAACTTAGCTCACAGTTTCCCTACTGAAATTACATCGAGATGTCTCCTGATCGTCCACGGACCACGCTACACTATGCAATCCCACCTTTACTCTGAAATTCCTCCATCTATCCCACAAACAACAATATCTACTGTCAGTGTACTCTATTCGTTTCATAAATTGTTGCGGGGGGACGTGATGGGCATTAAAGGGAGTATGTAGTGTACTTATTTCACTATTACTAGTTCAGCATAAGACTATTGTATTTATATACAAGGGTCACAACATGTTGAAGTACTTCTTGACAGATTTAATTGCGATCCTTCAATCGTTTGTCATCTCCTCGTTAAATGTTATTTTAAAGTCGAACAAGGCCTTAAAGCATGAGGTGCTAAGCCAGCAATTAGCATCACTACAAAAGGTGGAAAAACCTTACCAGCATGGCTTTTGAATTGAGCTGTTGGTCACATGGTTTTGTTAATAACCAAGTGAAAAGAGCTCAAGATCGGCGGATGATAGAGCTGGAGAATGTTTGCAGACACAGCTGAGAGAAACGATTTTAAAAGGCAGATGTGGACTGAATTTCTCATTGGAATCCAAAGAGGAGTTCTGTTTTTGCCTCTGCTGCTGGATGCACCGAGTCTGCAGATAGTTCTACCGTGTCACGCCTCACCAAACAAGCTCCATCCCTTGGTCCTTCAACGATGACTTCCTTGGTAGGCGAGCAAAATACAACCCTCCCCTTCCCTCATCAGGACATGAACCAAACTGCCACCAGATTCCTTACCAGGCTCTACCTCCGGGTTTGCCGATAATCTTTGTTTGTGAATTCCCCAGCTTGTCCTAGTATTCGTCGAGTGAATGGATAAGGTAAACAAACGAGCCGAAAGAGTTATCGTGGGCATGGGAGAATTATAGCTGAATCTAATAAATTGTTTTAGTGCAGTGCTACACATCAATTCTGCAATTGCTGCAAGTGCTTTTCTCTTCTCCAATCTCCCCTCCCAGGTTCATAAAATCTGATTACTTCCATTAACGCGTCAACTGGTTTGTGGTTTATCATTTGGCTCTTAACTCCAGTGTGGTTAAAAAGCATGACCTTGTGAAAATGGTGCTATTAACTCACAGGACTTATAAACCCACTGCCGGATCATCCTGTTTACAGGATTATCGCACCCCCTTTTCTCATGCCATGAGACACAGACGGGACCATTAAAGCTCTTCTCAAAATCACAGCCAAGGACTTGCACAGCCAAAAGCACCCAGTCATGAGTGAATCCCCACTAAACCACTCTGAGCACACACAGCCATCAGCGGCAGCAGAAAGCCAAGGGCGAGACCAGATGGGGAGAGGCGTCCGAGAAAGTGCCTGCATCGCACCCCTTGGTGCACCAGGAAAGCATCATACAACACCCATACCAACACTATCTTCTGTATGTTGCAATTCCCAACTGAGTCTGGCTTGGTTAACCAGGTGTTAACATAACAGATACTGTTACCATCCATGTAAGCACACCATTTTGTTCTCAAGTTTGTAATTACATTTTAACTTGCTGTGTCCCCATCCCCAATATTTCATTTAACCAGTTTGGTTTTAAATGATTAAATGTTTTGGCAATGGGTCCTGCCTCCTACCAAAGTAAATCCCCCCTCCCTCCCTTGTTAAGCCAACAGCTCAAACTGAAACGGCCACACATGATAAATTGGTAGAACCGCAATGCAGAGGGTTATCCATTCGTGCACAATTTCACCGCAACTCGGCATCTTGGGAGAAAATTCTCCAACAGTCTGGAGTCCGTTTCATAATCAAATATGTCAAGTTCAGTACCCATCACTACAGCGGGTATCAGGAAGTAAGCGCCACACCAGCCAAGGATGGCGTTAGTCATTGGGGGCCCCATGCAAAACAATAATGGCCTTGTGGGGCCCGTCAAACTTACCACACTAATATACATATTTTGACATTCGTTTGACATCGATGTATTCGGTCGTTACTTTAGCAATCTCAACCAATTAAACTAGTCAAGAGGACGGATCATAAGGCAAGGGTTGTATCGATTTCATTTGCTGCCCCTCACCAGGAATTCTGAAGGAGGGGATGCAAATTATCTTCGTAAATGTTTACCGCCACTCTCAGTGGTGGTACGAGTGTATTATGAGTGATGCTTCAGAATCCTCAATTGTATCACGACTCATGAGTAAGAGGACTCTTATTTTCAAACTCACTTAGCTAATGTTGCTTTAGCCAAAATAGCAAAAAAGATCTGGAGAAATTCCTGTTTTATTACCTTTTCTGCATTGGAAAGATGTATACATAGCAATTTGAGTGTCGTTCCACCTTATGATGCCATTTTTCCATGAATATCTCAGAATTATGATAACAGCATTTAAACAACATTAACATTACAGTATTGCAAAATAATTGGCAGTAATAAATAGGAAAAAAATGCATTCTGGTCTCGGCAGACATGAGCCCTGCATTGGGATGTATCCAGTCTCGACACCATGACTCAGACTGGCCGCTCCCATAGATAAATTTCAAATTATTTTATATGATTAGAATAATGGTAACCTCCTTATTTCACTGCTAGCTGTAAACACAACCGCACGCAAAAAGCTGCTTCCCGGGGTGTGTTACATTGTCAATCAGCTTGCTACCACTTTCCCAACCAGACATTCCTTATCAAACATTTCGTTGAACTGCTTGCTTGAGTACTTAAGCAACTTGATGAGCGCTCTACAAGCTGATTGGTAAAGGAACACCCCAACACATGGGCTCAGCCTGTAGATCTGTTGGTTTGTTAAGCTAATGCCTAATAGGTGGAGCCGATGCAACTGTTTAGGTGCGCGCACGCACGACACACACCTCCGCAACCACAGTTAATTCTGGCAGGATGCTCACGCCTAGTATCACGTTACCTTTCCCATGAATTAATTACCACAGATGGGTAACCACGTTCTCAACGGCCCTACCCTCTATCAAATATGGCCGAGCAAACTGGAGGTGGGAGGTCAGCTGATGAGCAAAGCGAATTTTAGGGTACAACGTCACATCTACAGTCAAAGCTCGTTAC
Organism: Eptatretus burgeri; assembly: GCF_056783735.1. Lineage (NCBI taxonomy): Eukaryota > Metazoa > Chordata > Myxini > Myxiniformes > Myxinidae > Eptatretus > Eptatretus burgeri. Next base: position 66,200,057 of record NC_140970.1, on the reverse strand, counting down.
TATGCCACCCGTCGGGACCGAGCAAAAGTGGCATAGTAGCGAGAGTGGCATAGTAACGAGATTTTGTAAAAACGGCCTTATTTTCTCAAGTTACCCATCTGTAGTTAATCTTTAGACAAAATTTATTCCAGCAAGTAAAAGGTACGACTGTTGTATAAGCTAAGCGAAGGGAGAACATACACACACTAACAGAGTTCACACACTAACATATGGCATGGCGAGAAATTCAAGACACACAAAGCTTTCAAGAATCGTCGGCTGGCGCATCTTCTTTCGGCGGATCTCGTGCATCTCGTTGTCTAGCCGATCGCACGCTTGCATCACACCGGGCTTCCCGCTTCTCTGCTGCATGAACTTCCGGACGGTGCTTCAAGCGCGCTGGGCTTCCTCGAACGGAACGATTTCCATCTCGACAGTTCTCCTCTTCGATGAACTTGGCCTTCGCGAAACAGTTCCTGATCGTCGACTTGCCGACCTGCTCCCAAGCACGTCGGGCGACGTGTAGAGCGTCGAGCAACGTGAACTTGAACTCCTTTCCCTCGTCTATGGCCTCAAGCCGGCGGCATAGCAGGAGCTTCTTGTAGTGGCGCTTGAGGTTCTCTCTGATTCCCTGATCCATTGGTTGCGAATTGGCTGTCGTGTTGGGTGGGAAGAAGACCAGTTGGATGTTGTTCAGCTTGAGCTCGGGAGGGTGGCCAGAGAAGTTATCGAGACAGACCAGCACTCTGCGTCCCTGCTGGCCGAGTCGTCCGTCCCACGCATGCAACATCTCCTCGAAAAGCTCCGCCGTCATCCATGCCTTCGAGTTCGCCTTGTACTTGACCGGGATCTCTTTAATCTTGAAGGCACGGGGTTTCTTGGAATTGCCAATCACCAGAAGAGGGAACTTCTCGCTGCCGCTCATGTTTGCCCCAACCAGAAGAGTGATCCTTTGCTTGCTTTTCTTTCCTCCAGTACACCGCTCTCCCCTGAAAGTCATGGTCTTGTTCGGAAGCAGCTGCCAGAAGAGTCCAGTCTCGTCCAGGTTGAAGACGTCGTCTGCGGAGAACTGCCCGAGTAAGGGCCGGAGAACCTGTTGTTGCCACTCAAGAAGGGATTGCGAATCCACCGCTCCAGCTTCGCCCTGCACCGTCTTGAACGTGATGCCGTGGCGCTTCTTGAAATTGCCCAACCAATCGTCGCTTGCCATGAAGTCTGGGATGTGCATCAGCTCGGCCAGTTTCATCGCCTTCTCCTTGATCAGATCGCCGCTGACAGGCACATTCTGTCCTCTTGATTGCTTCAGTCACATGAGCATTCCCTCATCAAGCTTCGGGTCGAGAGCCTGCGTCAACTTCATGCGCTTCGATGGAAATTCAGCTTTGATTGCAGCCTCAATTGCATCCTTCTTGCTGAGAATGCCCTTCACTGTGGTTCTCTTAACTTCGACGCCCCATTTCTTGCTAATCTCCCTGGCCAACTTGGACTGATTCGGCTCCTTCTTCGCGGCATCGATGATTTCCTTCTTCTCCTTCAGCGTAAAGTCGGTTCGCTTGCGTTTGAGCTGACATTATGGGCTGAATTTGAAAAAAAATGATGTCACTGTTGTATGTGTGCCTGCGTGTCTGTGTGTGTGCTCGCGCTTTTTTGTGTCTCGTTGTGCGTGTTGTGATTGGCTTGTTGTGGCTGGCATCGGGGAGAAGAATCGCGTGTTTTGACACAGTCTGACTATGTGCGTACGTATTGAGTTATGTTGTGCGCAGCTGGACTGTAGTTCGTCGCTTCGCCTTTGGACGTGAGTGTGATAATCGAGCACTGCACAATACAGACTTTTTCACGACTCGTGCCTTTTAACAGTCACACAGTAGTGGCATGGTAGCGAGAGTAGGGGGTGGCATAGTAAATTTATTTTGTATTGAATTTTGTCGGGACCGAGCAAAAGTGGTATAATAGCGAGAGTGGCATAGAAGCGAGGTGGCATAGTAACGAGCTTTGACTGTATTACATACTACATCTAACCAATGAAGGAAAAATAGACATGGGGCAGGTTTGGGGGAGGGGGGGAGTTATTTACATGGAAAGGGCAAGTAATCCTAAGCAGAGCCTTTCCACAGTCATGGGTAACCATCGTGTTACATACATAGTCCACATTAAGTGTGTCCAGTTTATCTTGCAAATGAGGGGAAATAAAAGACTGACCCCTCCACGACTGGAATCCAACAGCAAGAAGATAATCTCACCCAGCACAATTTAGTGATGGGGTATTCTGTCTTCATTAACAGAAATGGCTCAAAGTCTTATGTAACAAACGCGACTTTTGTCCGCAATCGGAAAGCCAGATTTTTGTACAGCTTTTACGGCGATTTGGACTTACCACTAATGTTATCTTTTGTTACACATTTGTCATTTTGGTTAAGTTATGTTATCACAAAAATAACAAGACCGTATTTTTAAAGGTTGTGCAGCTTGAGCATTTTGTTTCTTTCATGAAGAATTGACAGAGAGCATAACGTTTGTTACTCTGTTTTCAACCCCCCAGCATTCACATTAAAGTATTTTTTGGCAAATTCAGGGTGTGAGATATCATAAGTAAAGTCTTTTCACATATAATCTAAACCAGTCTCAATCAAAAACGTATGTGTTCATATAAAACTCTTGGTAAATCTATTTAGTTTTTAATATAACACTTAAGACAAAGATTTATTCCCATCACAGTGAATAAAATTTTATCTGCACGCTTTAATTTTAGGACAATAGCGGTTTTGCTATAAATAGTATATATCTACATTTATATACACCTAAAAACATGTGAGTGGTATTGTATGGATACTTTAGGAATTCTGTGATAGCTCCTGAAGATAAGACCCTTAAATGTAGCATATTATTGTGGAACAGCTCAGCAATGCACCC